>NC_070626.1:11223617-11570806 GCF_947347685.1 Pleuronectes platessa
GGGGCCTATAAGATGCAGGCAAGGCCCTACACAAGGGCACTCAGATCACAGGTATAGAGGCAATAGGAGGAGGCACAGCTTCCGTATGGGCAGAATAATGGCTCATACATCGACACGTCTCCCCTGACACATGACACAACAAACCTGTTTTCATGCAGCGGAGGCTAGACACTGGACAAACCATGAAGTTCTTTCATTTTTGTGAGGAAAATGGGGGTGGGTTTTTTTTTTTGGGGGGGGGGGGGGGGGGGGGGGGGGGGGGGGAATCCAGTACTTTGGAGAACTTCAACACACTCACCTTAGGGCAAAAGTTGTGAAGGCTAAAAATCAGTAGTCATGCCACCTTCTTTGCAAACAATCCAAAATCAATACCTCCAAATATGCCGTTCTTTTATTTCGGTTTCCTGCAGTAAAACCGACTTATTTCTATTGGACTAGCCTTGATATCAGAGGTTTATAAAGGATAATCAGACTGGTGGGTTTCTAGGAAGCCAGTGGGGGACTTGCCAGAGGAGGAAAAATAAAACTGAAATCCAACTCTCTCTCACTAACAAGGTGACACGGGGTCAAAACAAAAAGAAAAGCGAACGTTTATTAAATCACGCTCCCTCACCTTTGGAGGTGACACCAGGCTTGTTATTGACAGTAGTAAAGGAAATTCACTTTTGTTCGGAATTTGTGACAGTGGGCTCAAACCATAATAAAGAGTGACCTGTTGAGCTTTAAAAGGCATTTCTGTTATCTTGGAGGAAGCAGGTCTGGTAAGGTGACTGCTGTGATTTGTCTGAGCGGCTTCAAATGTGACAGATTTTTCACGGTCGGAGATGTAAGAGGAGAAAAAGATGAAATCCAGCTGTTGAAATTCGCTGTTTTATGTAAAGTAGGCACGCAGAAAGATACACATCAAATCAAATTAAGTCTGTCTGTGAGCTGTAATCGGATTAAAGCTGCCTACCTGGGTGTATTACTCTTTCTCTGAAGAACCCTGAGGGACAACTCACTCCAGGCCTCATCTGACTGGTTGATGGTGTTTATGACAGTGAAAGACTTTGATTGGAATCGGTTCTCGTCTTCCAGATGAAGACGCTGCTTGGCAGAGAAATGTGTCAAAAGGAGGGAAGGCAGTTTTAAAGCTGGAGAACACCGGGGTGCTGCCAGACCTGGCCGATTTCTTCTTTTAATGAATGAAAGGGAATGATAGTGAATCTGATTTCCCAAAGGGTCTCTGTTGTTTTGGAAACACTTCTCATTTTCTTTTAATGGACTATTACTTATCTTCTAATTGTTTTTTTTTAAATTTATAATTACACTCCAACGGGGGAAAAACACAATTAGCATAAGAAAACTGGTGTTAATGTAGGAACTATGGCTGTGGTGGGACTCCTGGATTATCAGACAAAATATGTTCAGATGAGTTGTCCCAGTGAAGGATGCACAGTGGGGTTAAGTACTGATTATCACAGGGTTCACTAATACTGGAGACAAACAGAAGTTTCCAAAGCCAACACGTGCAAACAACATGTACCACGTAACTCTACAAACATCTGTCTGCCTGTATTTGGCTCACACATCTAAAAAATTTTGACATGTGATACGTTCTCTATCAATAAACAGCCATTCAACATGCAATATATGTTAAGTGAATCCTTCAAATTTATATATAAAACACATACATGAACAGTAATAAAGCAATATTCGTTTAATTTAATGAAAAACATTGACTATAATCTTCATTGCACATTAACCAGGTAGGATGAACACAAAGACTGCTCATAAAAAGCACAGCACACAACGTCCAGCGAACAAACCATAAACAGGGACAGTATTTTTATAGAGATGCATGAAGATGACTCACTAATGAAGAGGAATAATTCTGAAGTAGCTCCAGAGCATTAACACGGGACAAGAGAACAGTCCTTTCCAAACAGGCATGTGGAGAACAGGCACTGTAGTAACAGTTAATCCGCCGCACAGGTCTCAGAACCATGTCGGCAGCACCAGACAGACGGCTGCGTTTCAATCCTCCTTTCCTTCACTTGCATCATGCAGTATTTCACTTCCACCCAACAATCCAAGTAGCGATGTTCCTTGACTTATCAAGGCTATCCATTTACTGCGAGGGGCGACCCAGATCGACGCTGAAAAATTCCTCCCCCCTCGTCAGCCTGTACACACAATGAGCAAGAGCCACGGCGCTCCAAATATACCACTTTGAATATTTCAGAATTACTAAAAGCAATCCAAGGTAGACATGCATATTTCATGTGCGTGTCCTCATACCTCAGGATATCTTTGAGAGTAATTTGTCTCTGATGTGAGAAAGGCATCAATATTTGAATTTCTTAAAAGGTCACACACACACAAGCTGATAATGTCTCCGTCAGGAAACAACAGGATTAACAAACAAGCTGTTTAGTTGTCCTGGGTTCGTCTTGACGAGGACAACTCACAGCTCACATTGAACCTGAGAGTTCTGAGGATATGGGAAAAGTATGCAGGGAAATCTCAGATAATATATGCTGTAATACAGGGACTCTCTCAGATACTTAAATATAAATGGATTTGGACCTGAACATACAAGAAACAAAGCAGAAATGAAGTATAAGAAGCACACACAATGAAACAAGGCTCAAAGTGAAACAGAGATAGACTGTGAGAGGAGAAAAGAAAGAGAATCCCGCTGCTGAGAGAACACACAGTGGAGCGCTGCAGTCAGGTCAGCCCTCCCCTTCTCGTGCTTCTTTCCGTCTGCTGTTGCCAGCCTCTGCCACCGAGCGGTGCCGAGGCCGCTGTCTTGGAGTGAGGCAGGGCCAGCCCCGTGTCCTATAAACACACACAAATCATTTACATGCTGTACTCATCAAAGGCAACTCTTCCTCATCCCCGCCGAGATTTGCCGCCGATCCGAGCTTCCAATATTGCATCTCAGAGCGCCGCGGCTAACCTTTGCGACTGCCAAGAATGTGATTAATTTTTTAAATACAGCTGTTGACCTATTATTGAGATGGAGAGGAGCCACGAGAGACACCCATCTCCTCTCCCCTGTATAATGGAATGCATTATTGCATCAGTGTTTACACGGCGCGCTAAAAGAGAAACAGAATGAGGGAGAAAGCGTTAAATAAAGCAATTCGGCTAATGTCGCTTTGGGCCTCGCCCTCGCACACGATGTCAATCAAAAGTCAGGATTCTTTGATTCGCCGCAGTTGGCGCTGGCAGCTGCATCTGAGAGAAGAGTGGTGACACAATGTGGAACAATAATTATCCTGCAGTGTTAAAGTCCTCCAGTGTCTTGGTGCATTCATAAATAAAACATGCTCAAGATAATGGATTTATGTTCAATAATTCATCATCGGAATGTTTCAAATCGAGTGATATAATATGTGTCACAGTAGTAACACAGTGCTTAGCCAAATTAAGTTATCTTGAAACAGATTTATTGACAGAGCTGTTGCTGCATTCATTTACTCAGCCATTGCTTAATTACTCCTGCACAGAACATAAAACAAACAATGCCAATGGACTGATTTGAAACCACTCTGTGTCAGAATTAACTGCAGCGCCTGAACCAAACACCAGTGCACAATACACACCGAGCACTCTGAGCAGCTCCTGGGTTGGACTGGGAGGAGGCCAGTGCGGGGACTGTGATATTTGTCATTCATGACCTTGGTGCCAGCCAGCCATACGGGCAGTTTGGTTTGATGACCCATCAGAGGATCTGCCTGGGTCCCTCGCAAGAGCCAGAGGACCAGGGTGAGGGGAGAGGGCGACATCCAGGCCTGCGGTCTGTTCAGCTGGATTCGGGTCAATCAAGTGGGCCTGAAGACGCCGAGCCAGCTGGAGAGCCATGATACGACTGGCCTGCACATCCAGAACGTCCTGTTCCCAGTCGCACGAGGAGGCCACGCTGGCGTGCTGCAGGAAGCCACTCACTGTCATAATTAATTATGTGAGTTTGTCGGACCAGCGTGAGCATATTGTAGCTTCGAGCTTGAAACACATGCAGAAATCCAACATTTAAAGTAAAGAGGTAATAGTTGATTATGAAGACCATGCATGATTATGTCGGTATGTAGATGTTAAAGTATAAATCAGTTGTTCTGGTGTAAAGCATCTGATAAAACCATGATTGTGTTTAAATCATCCACCTCAGCAACAAACAAGTACAAATGTAACAGATGCACCTGCAATCAACCGCAGCGAGACACATTTTTAAAAACAGTATTTCATAAAACACACACACACATTGAGAGCTGTTCAATTCTAGACAAAGCTTGAGTATTCAATAGGGGCACACAAAAAAAGAAAACAATTTACATGCAAATCAAATCTTATCATCTCAATCTCTTTATGCCACTTTCATCTGCAAAATTGCATTCATATGCACAAGGCCGTTCAATTACTCTAGCTGTGGCTCAACTTTTCACATCTCAGCGTTTTCTATTTAGAGAGGCAGGCCCATGTACATTTAATAGGTAGCCATTCTGTTCCCCGGCTCTGCGCGGGATCACTGCGAGTGTGTCAGTTAGAGGAGATGGCAGCAAGTATCAGTGCATGAAATAAAGCTCCTGCTCCAAAGTGACAGGCCCTGGATATTGTTGGCAAATGGATGTTAAATTCACTCTGCAAGCACCAGCAGCCGCCCCGGCTATGAAAAATTAACTGTACTCTTGCTAAAGGGAAAGGAAATTGCTTTGCTAGATAATACCACAAAATCCTGTTTGTGAGCTATCCATCTGTCAGATCTCTTTGCGAAAAAAGTCCTTCAGCTCTCTCTATTAAAGAGTCCACTCCCATATGCTGCTCGGAGTAAACCAGCGTAACAGTGGAAGACACGTCAAAGAGAGTTAGAGCAAATCCTAAATCTATGCCGCCTCAGTAAAGAAGACCGGCTCCGAGGGCCTTAAGAGCAGACAAAGATGCACGGCTTCTGTCAGCCACCAGAGGGCAGCGATACTGATGGCTCTATGCTGCTGCAGCCTCAGCCAGCTCGCTCTGAACATCCATCCATTATCTTTACCACTTACCCCCTGATAGGGCTGGAGTCAACCCCAAATGACAGTGTTCGAGGCACAGCGTAAACCCTCGGACTCTTTACAGTGTGTTTAAAATGTGTCTCTAGTTCAGCAGCTGTGAGTCACTGCGTGTTGCTCTGAGTTTCTAACAGGACCAAGGGAGCGGTTTCACAGAAACCCCAGTTAGGATGAGTCAGTGACCTGCAACAGGGTTTCATGCTGCACGTGATAATCAGTTCACAGCAGCACAACATATCTCCTCAGCTACATAGTGACAGCAGAAAAACATGTTTAAAACATACTTAAGAAATCTGTTTAACATAAGTATCATTCAAAATGAATAATAAATGGGTAAAGTTCGCTAATGGAAATATTTCTAAAAGTCCAACTTCCTATGCACTGGGATTATTTTGTATCTGTAAATGTTTAATCTGAAATATATTTATGCTTCTGAAGACATCTTCCACAGTGAGACCATCTCTTTTTCAAGCACATAAGAAGAAGTCATATTCCAGTTTACATGAGGTTGGACATTCGGAGTTATTTATTAAATAAATAGCCGAATACATTATATAGATCGTGGTGAAACTCGCAATAAATTCGGGATAAATCAGTAATACTGCATTTTCACGTCCTACCGCCAGGTGTCACCATAGCACTTCAAATGTCGCCTATCCTGCCTGCCGCTGGGTGTAGCTGTATTACTGGTTAAGTGAAAAAACAGATGATATTTACATGAAAAATGGATTTGTATTCGTAGAAAATAGGAAAGAGCCATAGTTTTTCACTTTTCCACTTTTCTGCATCGGTGAAAAAGGAGATGGAGCATGAGTGGTGAATAATGGGGAACATCTAATCAGTTTATCTTATTAATTGAATTTATATTATTCTTCAACGAAATGAGGCAAACATTATTTTGATCATAAGAAGTAAGGACCATGGTGCCTGCAGGAGGGGCGGGGGACTGATAACACATGTGTGGTATAGGCCACTAAAGGGTAAGGAAGGGACAATTAAATAAACAGATGTTGACAACACCCTCTTATTATTATGAAGTAATGTACAAACAGTGGTGCGCACATGACGCAAAAAACAGATAATATGTTTCAGTATCTATGAGTGATGGGGAGGTTTTAAATTAAAAATTTGCACATTTTTTTTATATTGTACAAAAACTAACAAGTAGTGTTGCATACTGCACCCCACTTTCATTGTATTACAGCGGATGACAGGACAGTACAGTCTAGTATCGGGGGGATCTTGCATAAATTGACTACTATATCAAAACGCACATCGCGCATTCCAATAAATCCGCAAAAGACGGACTTCAAACCAATGGTGACAAGTAGCCTTAAACTAAATAATAAACTCTGTAACGAAATGGTGACATGTTGGACAACCGTTGAGGCTTTTGGAATGTGACGAGGACCTTACAGATCTGATGTAGATCATCATCTGTCATGCCCGCTCATGTCTAATCCTCAGACAGCCCGCTGCGGACTCTCCCTTCATCCACCCGTGCTTTTCCAGTAAAAACAAGGGAGACAGAGAGGAATCCGACCATAGGAGTGCGCATGAAGTTATTCCTGTCTGTAGCCTCCCCCCCTCCCTCCGCCCTCTGCTCTCTTCCAACCTGGAGACTGCGCAGAATACACTGGGGGCAGAAAAAGTGCCTGTGCAAGCAGAACTGAGAAAGTTCATAGATCGGAGGTGCAGGATGTCCCGTTAAGAGGAAGAAGGGGAAAAAAATCCTCCAGAGGAGCAGAGGCACCACGGGCTGACCCGCTGGAAGGATCGTGCACGACATTCACCGCTCTGCAGATACACTTCACCTGGGAAAATGGGTTTTCCGACGATATATGGTTGTCGTCGGGTAGTTCTCAAATTGTTTTTGCTTCAGTTTATCGTCTTTCAAGCGACGTATGCTGCCCCCTCGCCTATCATCAAGTTTCCTGGAGACGATACTACCCCCACAACAGACAAAGAAGTTGCTCTGGTAAGTTTATTGCTCGTTTTCCCAGAAACTTTGTCTAAGTGGGTCAGTCGTGTGAATGCACAGTTTTGTAAATTATTGCCAGGGAATAGTTTGTAACCTACATCATATATTCATTAAGTCATGTGTGTTGGACTAACCAAACAGAAATACTTATTCTAATAGTTAAATCCTACTCATATATATTTTTTTCTCTCTCTCTTGTAGCACTATCTGAATAAGTTTTATGGATGCCCAGAAGACAGATGTAACCTCGTGGTGCTCAAGGACACGCTGAAGAAAATGCAGAAGTTCTTCTCTCTGCAAGAAACCGGAGAAATTGATGCCCAAACGGTGGAGATCATGAAGAAGCCTCGCTGTGGTGTCCCAGATGTGGCCAATTACAACTTCTTCCACAGGAAACCCATGTGGCAGAAGAATGACATCACCTACAGGTCAGGAAAACAACACTACCTTCTAATTTCTAAAGAGTCACTGTAATTATCCGGGAGTTGTTCGAGTGAGTTGCTCCCGCAAAGAAGCATTTAGTGATGGGAGTGGGTCCCAGTTTGTTATGAATCTGAATTATTGTGCTCCACCAATCGAGTCATGCAAGTTTCTAAGAGTATGGCCCCTGAATAAGGTAACAGCATTACAAATGGGCCCAGTACTATAGATGCTTTTCATGTATAACATCAGGATATGATGTCACAGAAAGGTAAAATAACTTGACTCCCCCCAGCTAAAGTGCATAAATTAAACTATTAGTATTGAGACAGACTATTTACAATATATAAAAAAAGAAAACCAAAATATTTCCATTTTAAATTAATTTCCAGAGAACAAAAGTGGATATTCAAGTTAAGAGTCTGGTTTCTCTGAGAAATGGACCACAGCTTGGCCCTGCCTGACACCCCCCCCCCCCCCCACACCCCTCCCTCTCCTCAGCCCCCAGTCCACCCCACCCCCATCTACACGGCGCTGGAGCGCTTGCACTTTGTTTCTTGCTAACACTCCGCATTCCTACACAGTGTGTGTCAGGTCTTTTGTTTTTGCTCCGTTTGAGGTTTTACAACAATGTGGAGAGTGTTTTTTTTTTTATGTCAGTGGGTTTTCTGAGTGTGGCCTGATCCTTCCAGCCCGTCTGCCCGTCCTTGAAGGAAGACTGCAAGCCAAACACAACAACAACTCAAGGATCACTGACTGTTTTATAGGGGAAGGACTGCGTAGACAGGCTTGTAACAGGGTTTGCGGCCGAACATTGTTTCAGGAAGCATTTTCTCCAGATGATTCATAAGCTGTTACTGGGTTGTTTTCCATGATCTCAAGTAGAGAAGGAGATCTAGTGAATCGTCTAGGTACTTTTCAAAATGTCACACTGACTTTTGAGTGTTTTTCCATGTTTTTATTCCTTATCTTGAAACTTTCTGTTCCATAGAATTCTGGGATACTCTGTTGATCTGGACGAGGAGGTCATAAATGATGCTTTCCTCAGAGCCTTCAAAGTGTGGAGCGACGTCACCCCTCTCGTATTCACCCGCATCATGGACGGAGAGGCTGACATCATGATTAATTTTGGCCGCAACGGTATGCTACGTGGACAGACCCGAGACTACATAGAGACTTGAGACATTTTGCAAAATGCCACACATTTAAAAGTTATAAAAAGCTTAAGAAGCATTACCTTGTTTTATAGCAAAAAGGACTTCATATGCCCATATGCCCTTAATGAAGCCTTTAGTTGGACATAGGAGTGATATACCAAGATGAAAAGTATAAGATTTTCTCCACAAGACCTTTAAGCTCTCTAAGAACTATCTTATGATTAGGTTAAACGGCCCTTCCTTTCTAAGACAAAAATTGAGTTTTGAAACTGATGAACAGAAGTTCAACGCCCTTTTGAGAAATGGTAAAGTTGCAGTCACATATGTTATTACAGTGACTCCACACCCTGCAAACCAATGTTAGGAATCCTTAATCCGGCAAAAAACTATTGTGGTTGTATCACTGATCATTCCATTCATGATTTAATAACACGGTTATATCATCCAGATTAGCCTTGGCTGACCCTGTCGAGAAGGAATTCAGCAGTTTTTCAAGTTTGACACCTCCGACGATTGCAACTGTTATTTTACCAGCAAAAATATGAAGAATAATTGTGTGTTTGAATAAACACACAAATGCAATATAACATGTTGAAAGTATTTTCCCACTATTAGTTTTTGTACTTCCTGTTTAAAGGCTCTTTGTAGCCTTCAGTTGTCATAAAAACTCAAAAGGTGTTTAGTTTGTCTAGTTTGGTAAAATAAAATATGGCGGCCTCCGCAGAGAGGACCTGCTCCTGATGTGAATATTAAATATTTAGATATAAAAGCCTTATTCTAGGATAAGGAAAGATAACAATTCATACAATTCATAAATGAAACACATTAGTGAAAACATCACTAGGATTATTTTATATAAAATATCTGCCATCATATCTTACACACTGGGCCTTTAATACTGAATGATGTCATTAACAGAGCACGGAGACGGTTACCCCTTTGACGGCAAAGATGGCCTCTTGGCTCACGCCTTCGCTCCAGGGCCAGGAATTGGCGGAGACTCCCACTTTGATGATGATGAGCAGTGGACACTGGGAGATGGCCAAGGTAATAGCGGAGGACTATTCCCAGTATAACAGTGAATGGCAAAAAGCTACACTACGTTTCTCTTCACAAGTAGAGTACAAGTTGTCATCAGCATAAGTTCATAACAGTCGAGGTGTCAGGACCCTAATGTTGACATAGATAATTCTGATCTGACTTTCAGATACTTTGTTGTCATTGTATTAACTTTGTCTGAACTTTCTGGCACTCAAAATGGCAAATCTCAGCCATCTGGAAGTTGAGTAGAAAATCCACTGCCAGCATTTATATTTGCACATATTGACCCAGATAGTTTGATGCATTTCCCATTATTCAGATCCTCTTGTCTGAATCTATTACTTGTGCAAAAGCAATCTACCGCTCACAGAAAGTAAAATTTACTTTTGTCGTGTATCAGTGCTCTGAAATGCTTTATACTAGTATAGCCTATTCTATAGAAAGTACATTTTGCTATTCAACTGAACTGAATCATTTGGTTCGAACAATATCAATATCCTTTTTCACAGTGGTGAAGGTGAAGTTTGGTAATGCTGACGGCGAGTTCTGTAAGTTCCCCTTCCTGTTCATGGGCACTGAGTACAAGACCTGCACGTCCCAGGGACGTGACGACGGCTTCCTGTGGTGCTCCACCTCCTACAACTTTGATGATGATGGCAAATATGGATTCTGCCCTCATGAATGTAAGTTTTGTCATGTTGTTACATTTATTTTTGACATAGCTCACTGAATATATACTTCATATAATGTGGCATTGCAATGTTTCTTAACCTATTTGTCTTCACAGAGTAAGTGTCTGGTTGGATTTATACTTTTGTGTCCCCATTTGACCTTAGCAGAATTGTTGTCCTTCCCCTCCTTGCACCTGACTGAACCCAAACAACAAGAAGTTCAGTAAATAGAATCAGTGTTTCCTTAGAGGCAAAGTAAAACTTCATACCAGATTATTGCCATATTTAAAGCTGCTCTGCTGATTTTGGACAGAAAGAAAGTAGGTTGGACCATGTGCCAGGAAAGTGTTGTTTTGTGTTTGGAGTGGAGTATGGAATATTTCTTTTCCAAGTTGCTGCCCCACTTTAGAAGAGTGGGCTTTGTCAAACACTTTGTTTATCTGTGTTATGTTGCTGTCCATGGTACTAACATGATCACATACCCATTACAAGAAAACTGACAGAGTACACGTGTACTCAGTTGTTTTCTATGATGAGAACACAACTGTTTGTACTGGAGCCGTCTGTTATTGTGTATTGATGTACAAGAAAATGTCATTCCAGCTCTAATTATGGTTTATTTTAGTCTGTCAGTACATTTGTCTGAAATCATTATGCAGGGATCAAAGCATCTTAGTTGCTTGCAATAATCATGTAAGAAACTGAGCGAATTCTTTTTAAACAGGGAAAAATACAATATTGTGATATTGAATATTAAAAATAATTATAATATTGGTATATTTGATCTTTATATTTACTAAACAACACTACATTTTTATTTATTTACCTTTGTTCTACAGTATTATTCACCATGGCTGGAAATGCAGAGGGTGCTCCATGCAAGTTCCCCTTCAACTTCCAGGGAGAGAAGTACGACAGCTGCACCACGGAGGGCAGGGACGATGGCTACCGCTGGTGTGCCACTACTGAGGACTACGACCGTGACAAAAGCTTTGGGTTCTGCCCTGAAACTGGTAAGGGGGTGTTATACACTGTCTGTTATGTCAGACTATGTTCATCACATAAGAAAACTTAATTTCCTCTACGTATCATAAAGATGCTCACAGAGTATAGGTTACCTTCAGTATATGTGTCCTGTTTTTGTGCTTGTTTAGATTCATATAGTGCATTGTACTGTATGTGTATATTTTGATGTGCAGTGTATGGTACCAAGTCATGTGCAAGGTCTACTGGAATCGGCCAGTTGGGGTTTCCAGTCTTGCCTGTGGTTTGCTGAATGCCTGTGAAAGTATTTTAATGTGCAGTGGCAGGGCTTATTTTCCATTCTGTCAGTAGGACTGCGTTTTAGGGCTGAAGTAGTGAAGTTAGGAGGGAGAGACGTGGAGATAGAGAGAGAGGTACAGCCACTGGGGCTTTCGTCTGGTTCTAATTGATTGGGAATGTAGCCTTGTTGTAAAGTCTAGAGCGATACCTTGTGCTGAATAATAAATTATTTTTCTTTAAAACAGCACAAAACCTGTCATGCCAAATTGAAAACGATGTTTCTGAAAGAAAATCAAGTCGGGCGGGTTCTTCTTGGTTTCATGCCTAGGTATTGATGTCCCGTGCCAGCTGCCTTCGTTGTGTTGTTCTCGATCATCTGCGTTGATTTCACAATATAATACAAGCCTAATTGCTCTGGAGAAGAATTTTGGCATGTGAATGAGTTCATAAGACAGTGAGATGAACCAAGGTCGCTGCACATTTCAATTTTTCTCAGTTTGACTTTGTGTTTACCCCTCCAGCCATGTCAACAGTGGGAGGAAATGCAGAGGGAGCCCCTTGTGCCTTCCCCTTCACCTTCCTGGGAGACACCTATGATGCCTGCACCGCATCAGGGCGCAGTGATGGCAAGATGTGGTGTGCTTCCACCAAGAGCTATGATGATGACCGTAAATGGGGTTTCTGTCCAGACCAAGGTATGAAGGCATGGGCCTGTAGGACTAGCAGCCAAGTTGCTTTGCAATAAAAGCAGAGGAATGGTTTCAACACTGTTAAATCACCATAACTATGAATTGGTTAGCCATAGCAATTGTCAAACTGTCAGTCAGACTCCATCATACTAATTCACTACGACTTGTCTCAACCGTTAAATGAATTGTTTCTCATGTGAAGATAATCATTGAATCACATCTTTTCAGGCTACAGCTTGTTCCTGGTGGCAGCCCACGAGTTTGGTCATGCCCTTGGCTTGGAGCACTCTCAGGACCCCGGAGCTTTAATGGCCCCCATTTACACCTACACAAAAGACTTCAGACTTTCTCATGATGACGTTCAAGGCATCCAGGAGCTCTACGGTGAGAGGAAATGTTGTGATATGTGTCTTGTTGCCTAGATATTGATTAAGTCTAATACAAGAACCAAGAATACAAGATGAATGTGTGATTAATCAATCAAAGATCAAATATATTGTGGTAAATCTCGTAAATTTAGGTGGGTCGACAGACAAGCCCCTGTCTCCGACTCAAGGTCCAGTCACTCCCATGGACATCTGTAAGGAGCCAGTTGTCTTTGATGCTATAGCACAAATCAGAGGAGAGACCTTCTTCTTCAAGGACAGGTAATCATATCAAACAGGAAGCCCCGATGTTGTCTTGGCCCAAACTAGATTTCACCAAGTTTGCATACACCACATTAGGGCCAGGAAGGTGCACTAACAAGCCATCCATCCATAATCCAAGCTCTGGATCATGTTGTTTGATGTAATAGCTGCTCTGTTTTCATTTGCTCCATGTTTGACTTTCTTGAAACTTGCAAGCACTGCCAAAGTCTAGCTGGATTTCCTGTCTGTGATCTATGGAAAGAACAACAAACAGAACCCAGTAGCCTACTTCTGGCGTTATGACTTGTAGTGAAATAATTCAGCCGACGCTAATTGGATTTCATAATAATCCTGCCCAAAAAACAAGCAGTTTGACATGAGGTACCCTGTTAATTATTGTTTCTCGTTTGGCAATCCTCTGCCATTTTAAGATTGTGGTGTGGATTTCTTGTTTCATGATGTGACAATGAGAAAGAGTCAAAAACAAACTATTTGTCCATGCATGAAGTGACAACCAAAATAGTCGTCAGCCATAAACACAGTCCGCAGTCCTCTCCTCCACTGGCACCAATGATTCCAAGGTCTCATAAGATTACTGTGTCTACCAGCTGACCCAGTGCAGAGGGTTGACCCAGTGCAACAGTCTTTGTGAGTCAGAGCATTTTCCCTTAAATTAGTGAACACATTCAACAATAGCAGAAGTTTGTGAGTCAAATTCTCCGGAGGGTTAGAACAAAAGCAAAAGAAGTGATGAGTGATAGAAAACACAAAGAGCATCCTTGCTGGTTACGACGCATTCATTCTCATAGCTGCACCCTGTAATATTTACTCCTTGCATTTTTTAGGTTAACTTAGCTGTGTATCTGTCACGGCCATTTGGGGAAATCATCCTAAGTAAACAGGCGAGCATACCTCCATACCAAAGAGTGTAGTCTTTCATTTAGACTCGCCCTCACCCCCCTCCAAGAACCTGGACTTAAAAACTAGGAGAAACAAGTCACACTCACTGGCTTTAATACAGAATTTCTCTTCACCCACATTTACTGCGATAGACAGAGCAGCACATGCGCTCATAGGGTGCCATGTGGACCATGACACCTTTGCCCTGTGGCTGGAAAATCAAACTAGTCGAATTACTTTCTTCTCTTAAAACAACTATGAAAAATAAAGATAAACACACTTGATGAACACACTTGATTATCTTCTTTTTCATAATTGTTAACTATTAACATGCTGATGCAAAGCTGCCATCTAGATACAGTTGTGGACCAGTAATAGTGAAATTGAATGGCTCCATGTTCTAGTTGAATAATAGGACTTTGCATCTCTTTGGTTATCTGCAGCCAGGCCTAGTTCAACAGATGTTTTAACTGAAATCAGAATCAGGGGTTGGTTAAGCAGCCTACGTCTGTGTTACGTCTCATGTGGAACCATGAGACTTTGTTTTTTGAATTTTCAAGCAATTATTAATTCGATATGCCTTGATTTTCAGTCATGGAAAAATGTGTCATTGCTTGAGTGGACTAAGAGCTACTCATCCAAAGGCAAGGGAGATAAATTGAGGACAGAGTTCTCTCAAGGCACTGAGGTGAACGTACATCACATTTGGCTCTATAGTAAAGTTTCCGAATGAGCCTGTTGTCCTGACCTTCACAGCAACTTAATGAGTTGCCTGAAGCTCATGTCAGGCTTATAAGCTGCAGAGCTCTGGTACAAAGCTTTATAGCTTCAGCAAAAGGGCTGTCGCCTCTGGGATCCAGGGGCAAAACTCACTTGACTTTTCCATCGTACAAATTGGACCCCCCCCCCTCGTCTCCTGGCTCAGCAATATTTA
Source organism: Pleuronectes platessa (assembly GCF_947347685.1). NCBI lineage: Eukaryota > Metazoa > Chordata > Actinopteri > Pleuronectiformes > Pleuronectidae > Pleuronectes > Pleuronectes platessa. The sequence goes on from NC_070626.1 coordinate 11,238,339, forward strand.
TGATGTAGGACAAATCTTGACATGATACAATGAGCAAAGCTTGTAGCACGCCCTGTGCTCAGCAGTAGTGTGCGTCTGTCTGTCTGGAGGCTTAAGGAGAAGGCAATTATAAAGTCTGTCTCAAAGAAACAGTTTGGCCAACCTACTAATAAGCATCCCAGTGTATTTATGACTATAATTTTACAGAACAATTATTGTCAGTGATTTTCACATCACAACAAAACACTTATTCAGCAGGCACTGTTAGAAACTAAAAACTAAACAGAAAATACATCAGATGAGCAACGATTGTATTTTTTTACAACACAAACAAATAACATTATCTTAATAAAGAAGTCGGTCAAGAATAATTTCAGCCTGAACCTAATTTTGTGCTACACATACTGACAACAAGCTACTGACAAAAACTGCCAAAAATGAGCATCTCTGAACATGGCATTTTGTGAGGCTGCTTGTGTTTCCTGGTCTGGGAATAAGGGAGGCTGACTAGCGAAGCAGTCCCCAAGAGTGTCAGTAAAGGCATGGACAAATGCAGGAGCTCTACTGAGGTAGAAGGCCGATAACAAGGACTAGTACTCTCTTCAAGCAGAGTAGAAGGCTAACAGCAAAGACTGTATCTCTCCAGGGTTACGACAGGAGGCCAACAATGAAGGCTGGGACATGTTGAATGCACATGTCCCTTCAGGAGGCTAAGCATGAGACCAGCGACAGCAGGGCCTCTCAGGAGGAAGAGTAGGAGGATAACTGGAATCTAATGGCATGGGTATAGTCTCTGTGGACGATGGCGAGGAGACTGAAGATTTAGCAAGACGGCTTGTCAGATCACCAGATCATTCAACTGCAGGTCAGCTCAGGCCACAGTACAGCCATTGGAATATAGGCCTTGTTGTCTGCAAGGAGGTAGTAAGGGTGGTAATGGCCGACTGGGATCCAGGATCTGGTATCGGACCAACCGCTCTTCTTCTTCTTATTATTTGTTCAGATCATACGCTGCAGGTGTCCTAGGAACGCATCTGGCGGGGTTTTTTAAAGAGATTTCTCAGGGTCTGACAGACTGCCGGCCAATGGACAAAACGGCCTGAAGGCTATGGGTACAATTTTTGCCATATGCAAAACTGATTGAGACTAGCACAGGGTTTGGGTTGCGGCAGTTAACTGAGAAATAGGCTGGGGGCTGGCAACTGGAAGACTGGCTGGATGCTAGCAGGTCTGGAGGATGACAAAGTATTGCTCCCACCAAAAATTGGCTGCCACCCTGGCAATGTCAGGGTACTGTTTCAAAAGACTTTTAAAAATCCTAATAAAGGCAGATTAATCACCAAGAAATGTTTCCTTAGATACTTCAAAATCAAAACAGCATCGATATGTGGGTCTACAAAATAGGTTTGAGAGAGGGGAGCCCAAGTGCGGCTCTCCAGCCTCGACCTTCCCACAGAACTGCTGCAATTGATGCTGCCTTCAACAAAAGGAAGGTTTCCAAGACAACAACACTACATTTGAAGTTGCAGGAGGAGTCTTGTCAACGATGTACAATCAATTCAGGAGCATTATGGCTGCTGATATTCCTGCCAGACTTACATTGTCAATGCATCACAATGCAGTGCATGACCTTTTACATCGATTGACATTAGCACAACGTTGCATTACTTTGCTTTGAAAAAATCGGTCAATCTTTCAAGTCTGTTCTCTTCAGCAGAAATAGATTTTTTAGATTTATTAATTAATTAACTAATTAAAGACATTGGGACAATAACACAGCGAATGTACCTGATACAACTTAACAACTTACACATGATTGGTTGAGACTGGAATATGTCATTAATTCAGAAATACAGTACTTATGTGGAGTGTATATATGCTATTGAAGTTTATGTCTTATTTTTATTTTCTCATCATCGCAACTTTGAAATCGGTAGATGATTTCTTTTCAAAAAATAGGTCAGTGGAAAAGAGTTTGGGAAGCTGATGTTGTTGTGCAGCTGTGGATTTGGAAATCCAGGCAAGATGGGTCTTGTTCCGCTGGCGTCGGCAACCTTAGTCCTAACGAGAACCAGATGCTCATGAATCAGGCCATTGTGGCTGGAAGCACTTGCACTACCCCCCCCCCCCCCCCCCCACACACACACACACACAAAGTCACACTCCTTGTTGTCGACTTCCTCTGCTCCTCTTTCACTCTCACTCTCATTTCATCCCCAGCTTGTACCATAAGACCGCTCACCCACTCATTATCTGTCTGCCAGGTTCCAGTTCAGGTCAGTCAACTTCAGAAGCAAGCCCACTGGCCCGATGCTAGTGGCCACCTACTGGCCGGACCTGCCTGCCAAGATAGACGCTGCCTATGAAAACCCACTGGAGGAAAAAACTGTCTTCTTCTCAGGTAGGCTGGAGAAGACAAGTATACCATTTAAAAACAGATCATTTAAACATTTCTCAAAGTTGATGTCTCGTTACATAAACTGTGTTAACATCATCTGTTTGCTTTCATGGTGATCAGAGAAACAGAGAGTTCTATGAGTAATCAAGGGGTGTCTTTACTTTTGATCATTCGGATGCTTTCCCATTCACAGTCAAGCATTTCAACAAAGTGAAACAGTAAGAGAGGCGGGAATGTTGGCACTCCTGTGTGCACTTTGGGGACACTTGAGATATTCCACAATAGTTATTAGTGGTTTATGGTTCATTCTTTGCAACTTACTAATATGAATATCCTCATGAATACTGATGTGTTTTACCTTAATGATCAGCTTTGAGTACATCAGCAGCAGAGCTGGTTTGGCTAAGGAGGGACTCTTACTATAAATAGCAATCACAAGATCTCACAAATATATATATATATAATATATATACTTGGTAGATAGAAGTAAGAATGTGTATTTTGTAAAGTCTCTTTGAAAAAAAAATTACCTTCCGTCAGTATAACTAATGTCCTGAGTATTTTGTTAACCACAATTTTCTTTTCTAATAATTTTTGTTCACCCAGGCAAGGAGATGTGGATCTACAAAGCGAGTGACTTGGAGAGTGGTTACCCCAAGAAAATCTCCAGTCTCGGCCTTCCGGCAGACCTAACACAAATCGACGCTGCCTTCAGCTTCAAGAAGAACAGGAAGACTTATCTTTTCTCTGGAGACAAATTCTGGAGGTAGGACCCGAACTTGAAACAATTTTGGGCCCAACGGCTCTTGTCTGACACACCCTAGCTTATGCTGCTGTCAACGCCCCCTATTACAGTACTGAATTATGCCTGGATCTAGTTAGTATTTCGTATGATCTAAACTGTACTCTAAACCACAACAGCTGTGTTAGCCCTTACACAACATGGGATTTAAAGGTGATGATGATAAAATTTGTATCTCTATAAAAGAGTATGAGTGTTGAATATTTTTGGGTACACGAAGGAACTCTTAAATACGTATTAAAGCATTCACTTTACTGTTTCATCTATACAGATATGATGAAGATAAGAAGATCATGGACGCTGGCTTCCCCAGACTTATTGCTGACTCCTGGAATGGCATCCCAGATGGCCTAGACGCTGCCTTCAGTCTTAATGACATCGGTAAAAATATATAATTTTTCTTTTTTACATATGCTGTGAAGGAAAAGGCTCTGTATAATTTGAGGTTGGACAATTTACCAGAAGCTAGAAGCAAATTGTGCTGAGATGCTCATTTGGCAATCACAGAGCCTGTAACAATTACCATTGGCAACATCTTAGTTTAGCATGTTAGCATTCGATGATTAGCAATTGTCTTGAGCCTTGGTTATAGCGGTAAACTTTATTTTTATCCATCCAGTATTGATTAATCCAGTGTTTAACTATAGAAGAAGAAACCTCATGGTGGTGCGTTCAAAGTCATGAGGACTCATCCTCTTAGAATCATGAACATTTGCAATAGCCTTCATATGCCTTTTACACCATGAAACCAATGCTGTATTACATTCATCTAAAAATTAAGAGGAAAGATTAAAAGAAACCCAAACGCTAAGCACTGTTGTAAATAAAAGAATAGAGACATAACAACAAAAAGCTCTATCAGTGAGACGTCCACTTTGTCTCTGACCCAAACCCAGCAAGCAGTTATGATGCTATTGTGCCAGAAGTGAATCCTTTATAGGAACTGAAAACGCAAAGAAATAAATAAAGAAGTAAAACAGGCCAAAGGGAGTTGTTCTGGAGTTAGGGAGTCATCTGTGGTCTGATGTTGATAGAACGACACAGTCAGTGGGAGTCCAGTTTATTTATTCTATGTCTCTTACGCAATGCTATAATTTCCAGTGACTGAATAACACATACCATTTTGCTCTGCTGGTTAGTGAGCAGGGCATTACAGGGTAAGAAATCCTGTGAGTGAGTGTTGATTTTTAGGCATGATCCAGGTAAACCTCCTCTTGAGAATGTCACTGTCAGCAATGTATACTTAGGGTTAGAGGTGGCAGATATTTGTTTGTGGCAAACAACCAGGGATTTTTCCACTACTGCTTTCTGAACGTTCACACAGTGCAGCAAGCATCACAGAGCTCCCTCCCCACACAGTGAACAAACAAATGTGTTTAAAAAGAATGTCAGTGCCCCTGCACAACGGTGCCTCTGTTTATTACCCGATTGGCATAATTTAAAGAGAACGACTTTGCACTGCTAATCTAAATGCTTTATTATCTTGATTATTTGAATGTTATCAGAAGGTAGTTTGTTTTGTGTTTTACACAAATTACTGCTGTGAGAAAACTAACTTAAGCAAAACTTTGAACTGAGTGTGCATTGTGCTTGTTTTCAACAGATTACAGCTACTTCTTCAAAGGAAACCACTATTTCAAACTGGAAGACAGCAGCTTGAAGATTGTCAAACTGGGCGAAATCACAAAGGACTGGCTCGGTTGTTGAGAGCGCCGAAAATTTCGTACAACTTGCTGGTTCCTGTAATGACGCCTGGCCTCATGAGGACATTGGCATAATATCATACACAACTTGAGGTTACTGCAGTGCACACCATTGTAAGTTGTAAGTTTTTGTCCTGGCAACTATGCACGCTTCTGTGTGAGACATGTCCCTTCCAACCTGTATAATCAACCTCCAGCTTTGTAGAAAGGGACCTCGGGACCTTCTAAACAGGCTATACATGGGCAACTGGATATTACTGTGTGATATTGACATTGTATGTGTTATGCTGATGCAGATTTATTACATTATGTAGCCCCTGTTTTATAGTTGTTTTTTTGAGTTGTTTTTTTATTCAGACATCAGGTATGTCCACACTGCATTGAACGCAGTGCTATACTTTGTTGTGAGATATTGCCATTTAATGCAGATTTGAGTCTGAAAGGCTGTGTTACACCAGATGAGGAATTCATATCAGCTTAGAATTACTTCTATGTCCAGTGTGCTAAGTGCAGTTTTATAAATGTATCAGTTTTAATTGATACAATTTCTCCTTGTTGAGCAATACATTTAAAGAAATGAATTTGCACAATGTGTCTGACCGAAAATGGTGCTTTAGAGTTTGCTTTTGCATATAGTCCTAAATATATATACATATACACAACTTATATTCAGTGTTACTGTGTCTGATGGGACAACTTAGCATTCTCTGAATGTCAGAAAGTAGTATTCGCAGACACACATTATTCTTAATTTGGTTAGCACTTTTTATAGGACTATACAAGGGACCTAAACAATAAAGAGACCAGATTATTGTCATGGCAACTCCATGTTGTATGTCCCTTCACTAATGGTATAGACAGATTAAAGGCACAGGTTGCCTCTAGAGGCTGTATAGGTTTGCTGCATGATAGAATCATGACAAGGGTACCACAGTAGTATTGTTTAAATATTTTTACAATCTTGTTTCTTTGCTGGTTTTAGCAAAACAGTAATTTTTTTGTGTTGTTTTTATTGCTTTTGCACTTTGTTACTGTCATCAATAAAGATGAAAGATGGTCAATATATTGTGGATCAGTGATTAAAAGAGGAGGGGGTAAATACTGTATACATTGTGGGTTGACACTGTATAATTTTTATATATATATATATATATATATATATATATATATATATATATATATATACATATATATACATATATATAAATTATTTATTTGATACTATAAAATTGGGTGAAATGACGTTATCGACAGTTGAGACTTAAGTTTGGTCCCACATATCCATGGATCCTTGCTCCCACGGCTCCTACCCCTGATCGCTACTACACAGACTCAAGCTCCAAATTCCCAGGATGGCAGCCTTTGTTTCCAGCATATTTTGGTTTCATTTCTGGATAGTGAGAGGAAGTGGAGACAAGTTGTCCATCTTTATATACAATCTTTGGTTGACACTATTCCATGCATTCACAATCTCTTGGGCAGGGGAGGCAGATAGCACACCAAAGTCGCCCCCCCCCCCCCCATCCACATAGGCTCATGTTGAATTAACAGATCAAATATATACATAGTGAAATACAATGTCACAGCAGGTCTTTTTTCGTTTCCATTGCAACTTTTCTTACCATCAATGTTGACCAGGTTTGCTGTGTTGGCAAGTCTACAGGATAGACACCAAAGAGTTTTGAACAAAAAATAATAATGTTCAAATAATGAAGTGTCTCAATGTTGTGCAACCTAAACCCTCTTCCTAAACCAAACAAAGATTTATGACCTTTCAATTAATTGAAAATAAATAAAAAATCTCTCGTTAGGTACTGTGTCTGTTAGATGTACCTACGTGCAGTTGATTTCCTTCTTCCTTTCCTCCTTCTTGCACACAGGATATAAGAACCTGGGCCAAGTTTCCTGCTTTGCTGAGTTCTGGTATTGTTTAGAGCAGCATGATGAAGAGGAGTAGATCGTGTTATCTCAACTGATTACAGAGATTAATACGATACTGCTATTGCTGCAGCTACAAATGCTACTGCTTGTGCTACAGCTGCTGCTGTTAGTGCTGCTTTTTATATTTAATGCTGCTACTTCTTAACTTGTGCTGCTGCAATTTCTACAACAGATACTTTTGCTGCTGCTACTAGTGTTACTACTGCTACTACTGCTACTACTGCAATTGGTACTGCCACTGCAGCTATTTCTTCTGCTGCTACTTGTGCTGCTGCTGCTGCTGGTTCTCCACCATCATGATTTGTTGTTAACTATTTATAAAGAAGGAAGGCTGGATGTTGGGATCTCATTGGCTTAACAAGGACGGTGTGCCTATCATATTATAAAAAACACATTAATTTCCATGCCTACCCAGGGGGCTCCAAGCTGTTTCAGGGGAGGTTCATTTAATGGAATTAATTTTTTTTTTACATTAGTACCATTAGTTATCAAAAGGAAATCACATCTGGGATTTGGCTAGAGAGATAGTTCTGATATGCATTCTTTGTCGAGAATTTCCCTGTTTTCCCACTTTCCCCAAAACACAAATGCCACAACCAACATTGTTTATATTCGTTGTTGTGGCTGTCTCTGCTGAACCGAGTGTCTGTGGGATCAAATAACAATCATGTCTGCACAACAAGCAAGTAAGTCAAGATTTAGGAGCTGCTTGTTGTCTAGGCTTTATCAGAGAGGAGATCACCAGTCTGAGAATGTTATAACTCTGTGTGTTAGCCAGCTGAGCTGTCACCTTTACATTGCCGTAACTTATAGGGAATATAATCCAAACGTGTATTTGTTTTTATTAAACTACAAAAAATTATCTGTGTGCACAAAACTTTTTCAACACCTGCACAAAATATTTCCACAGCTGCAAACCTGCTAACTCGCACATGCTGGCATGTCTTTTACATACATTCATCAACATCCGTTCAAAATCACAAAATACCACTGCAGCATTGTAGGACTGTAGCTGGTCCTAGTGGAACAGGTCTCAGGTGATATAAATTGCTTGGTAATTCAAGTCTATAAACGTGCATGACATTTTAGAAGATGACCATTTGTTTAGAATGGAAAATCTAAATGTGCAAAGGAACTGGTAAATGAATGCAAACTATGAATGTGCATACAAATGTACCATTTATATGAGAACACTCAAATTATAAAATTGTAACTTGCCCTTAATTTCCAATGACTCATTGAAAGTTTTCTGACCATCGATGTTGACAACCTTTTTGGGAGCAGAAGGTATTTCAAAACCAAACCCAATATAAATGATTTTTATTCAGGGAAGTCTAAATGATATTCACCAAGAACAATTGGTCTAGAGTTCAACAAAAAGCATTCTAACAAATGATGTTTAAATAATGAAGAGTCTCAATGCTGTGCAGAGTGAACCCTCTTCCAAAACACAACAGGCAGTATTTTGACCTTTCAATTGAAAAGAAAACAAACTCAGAACCTCTGACTCTGTTAGATTTACCTCTGTGCAGTGGATTTCTTACTACACAACAACCTGGGCCAAGTACATAAGGCACCATACAAGGGCCCATGCACCTCATTTCCATCACTGCCAAAGCTTCCTCAGTGGGGCGAGATTTATTGTCATCGAACTGCGCCATCTAGTGGATTATTATGAGAGCTTGTAAACAATCCACAGACTGTATACATACCATGGGTACTGATTCCATCAGGCTATCACTGTGCTTTTTATAAACGGCCACCACACAGCATCCTTTTCCCTCCTCCTTTCATCTGGGATACTTACTGCATGTAACTCTAATTAAATGACAGCCTTCTGGCTCAGGGATGGTGAAATCTCAACCCCCCCCCCCCCCCCCCCCCAAAAAATAAACCCACCCGACTCGTTCTGAGCTGCAGCCACGCCGCTGGAGGTGGAGCCTCAGTCTGGCTTCTCTCACGTTGTTGTGTGTCGGCTCTTGCCCCGTGTGATCGCCCGATCTGTGGGGGAAGAGGTGCGAGAGCAGGGCCCCGGCTGAGGAAGTGACATGATAACACCGCGGTGCTTTCACCGCAGCGTCTGGCCGACTCTCCGCTCCCAGGACCGCCATGCCCCCGCAGCGAGTGTCCGCCCTGCCGCGGCAGCAGTCCCTGCTGCTGCCCGCCGTCATCAACCCGTTCGTGCAGGACACCAAACTGTCCCGAGCAGCGATCATTAAAGTGAGTATGCTGCTGTGAGTGTGATGATCACCATGATAAAAGCTGGCGGAGATGAAGACATCGATGTTTGGGGGAAGCACGGCGCGTCTGATGATGTGTGAGATTACATTGCTGTGAGACCAGGGCCTGTAATCTGCTCCAACCAGCCTCTCACAATCCGCTTGTAATGCCTTGTTCTGTGCAACTCAAACAATAAGAGCCGTTGTGTGCTTGTGATTCTATAAAGCTGAGCCGGGATGTGGATTTCCACACCGGTGCATGTTTCTGTTCTGTGGAATGTCCTAACCCAGGGTGGAGTTGACTTGACAGCACACTTCCCTTTATGCTCTATCGACACATATGCTCCTATTGATGGTGTATCTGTGTGTCCTCCTCCTCTCCATGCAGTGTGTCCTCCTGGGAATCTTCCTGGTCCCCATTCGCGCCATCCTGCTGTCCCTGGTTCTCATGGTGACATGGCCGGTGGCCATCATAATAACCTTCAAGCATCCTCTGAAAGGAGCCGTGGAGCCAATGACCGGCTGGCGACGGTAATTAGGATGCAAGCCCTACACCACCTTGCTGCACCACAGCTTCCCACAGAGCTGCCCAGGTGTCGGGGGCACCAGGTCCCACTGGCATCAAACGCCATGTGGATATCAGCCACTTGTTCCCTTAGACTACAGCCATACCTCAACTCTCTGTCTGTACAAGCCTTTTGGCTCTGGATCAGTTCCAATCCGCTAAAACCCAATTCATGCTTCTGTGTCAAAGCTGCACTGTAGCATAAACGTAGACGTGTACTCTACGCAAAGCAATATGTCGTACCCTGACGTGCACCTCCCCAAAAATTAAACTATGCATTGAGGCCTCACAGATCGCAAGAGCTGTGATTGGTCCGCTTGGTAGCATCGCATCCCTGGCAGACTCGCCGCCATTTTCGTTAAGGAAAAGTAATTGCTCTTTAACATCTTTCAGCTTCAACACATTCCACTTAGTAACACTCGTCATTGTTCTGCAGTAAACAGAAACGCCAGGGAATCTGTGAATAAGCAGACCACTAGAGTTTCGACATTGTAATTGCAGCGCGACACACACATAGAAGCAAACTATAAATGCTCGGCCCTGTGTGTAGGCTAAGTGTGTACCTGTAGTACTGTGTAATTTAGACACAGAAGCATGAATCATCATACACATACCTGAAAACTTATATCACAGGATCACTCACAAACACTGAGTATGCGTGTGATATATATGTATATTTATATATATATGTATCAGTTAAGTTTTTATGGGATTGCAACATTTTCCCTGTGAGCAGCAAACAGGGTTCAACATTCTTAACTAACAGTTCTGCAGCTGAAGAAATCTCTTGTGACCCTAGAGCCCAGCCTATTATGTGTTTATGACCCAATATGGTGTTGAGTAGTCTTATCTCCTTCATGTTAAAGTTCAGCTATTTGTTCACTAGAAGCGTCAGAAACTCTCCGGGAAGTTTAAGCACTGAAGCTTAGGTTTTATTTTGAAAGGAAAACATTAGTAAACTTGGCAATTAAATGTGTATTTATTTGCTCCTTGCTCTGTGCAGACTGGTGAAAAGTTTAAAAAAAAATGTTTAAGCTTAAATTGCATGTTGGAAAAACTCCAACATGCAATTCCATTTTGCTTTGAGCTTTCTTCAAATTTAGGCGGGTAGCATCATATATCACAAAATCATTTTATAAGCTTTGTGTCTGGAAAAGACACTTGCTGTTCTCAAAACTGCTAAACATGACATCATGCTGTCTGCACCACTTAGCAGACATATCTTGTACAGATACGATTTTAATACTAGTAAAAGTTGACACACCACTTCACCGTGTATCATCTTGTCACAGTGTCTCAGTCTCAGCGTTCTATGACTTTCCACCCTATCTCTAGAGTAAGAGGAAATTACTTTTCTCTCCACCAATTTGCATAATGTTGTAACTCTTCCTGTTATGTAAACACCCATTCATTCCTCCGACCCCTGTCACCCAATAGCCCTGAAGGTGATTTCCGATGAACTAGAATAAACTAAATTAAACACAGAGCACAAAGAGCTAAAACACATCAGCCTTCAAGTTTTTATTTGGATTTGACAAACTTCCATTTAACTAATAATGAGCACTGTTTTCAGGCTATGCATTAAACTTTCATATTCGTTAAACCATTACGTGATCTCATGAATTCATCATCTAAACCTTCTGTCATCTCCAGGTTCATGTGTCGGAGATTGATGGCCGCCCTGGGGAGGACCTACTACTTCTGCATGGGCTTCAGAGTGGTGGTCAAGGGGAAGCAGGTCAGCAGCATCGAGGCCCCCATTCTGGCTGTGGCCCCCCACTCCACCTTCTTCGATGGGATCGTGTGCATCGTGGCGGGCCTGCCCTCCACCGTCTCCCGGGTCGAGAACCTGGCTACGCCCATCTTTGGCCGTGAGACACTCTTTATTGGATTTGTATGTGGTTTGTCGGGCCGCTCTTGTTCCCTCCCAGCAACTACTGTGTGTGTGTGTTTGTGTGTGAAACTTGTGTCAAGTTGCTTCAGGTTCTTCTGAGTTCAATTTCACATCCTCTTTGTTAGTTTTTTTTGACATTTTAGACGATGTGTTTTTTATTGCAAAATCATCTTGTGCTACCAATAGGAAGTCAGTCAGTTCAATGTCTTTATTGACAGTGGCCCTTGTTAATCAGATATCATTATTATTACTATAACTAAAATATCTGCTTTTTAATTTAGTAGTCTCCTAAGGATCTGACAAACATGAGCTGTTCCAACCTTTTATACACCACAGAACTTTTTTTTTAAATGTCCCATAATATCATTAGTGACTGATATATGGAATGGCCTTGCCTTGTTTATTGCTGTGAGAATGATATAATTAATCAGGTCCTGCACATGAAATCATCAGTGAATAATATGACAGAATTCTCCTCCTATAAGTTCCTGTTCAGACCTGATATTCACATCCGTCCTGAGAGATCCGATCAAAAGTAATCAGCGTTGGAACTGGTCTGAACTCACCTAAATGTGTCCTGAGTTCTGATCACTCAGACCACATTCAGAGGTGGTCTGCATGGGACATATGAAGGACCACCTACTCATCTGAAGTCCCCTGACCACCTACAGTTTCACTATAAACGTATTTGTGTGCTTGTCTGTGACCAAATATTGATTTGTTTGTAGCCGCCACCACAATATCATCAGTGATTAACATATAGGATTGACAGTAGATTGTAGATCTGCGCTCTGATCAATAATTCACCCAGCCCCTGCTGACAGAGCTCACTCTCTTTAGACACACACACACACACACACACACACACACACACACACACACACACACACACACACACACACACACACACACACACACATACACATGCGCACTGTCATCGGACACATCCGTAAAACCACCATCTTATGGTCTCCACAGTATATTTGCACAGAGCAGGAAGTGAGATCTGTGTGGTCACAGGAGACACATTCAGGATGACACATACTAAGGCCACGTGTGAACAGATGAACTTAGCGCCGACCACTTGTGATCTCTCAGGACGGATGGTAGTTGCAGGTCTGAACAGGGCTTAAGTTAGCACAGTATATTGATGTACAGTATTTGTCTCGCTCTGTCTCAAGGGTTCGTGCGCTGTCTCCAGCCAGTGCTGGTGTCCAGAAAGGACCCTGACTCCCGGAAGAATACAATCCAAGAGATTGACAGCAGAGCCAAGTCAGGAGGACACTGGCCACAGGTCTGTTACATCACGTTACATCCACATCCACATCCACAGTCAGCATAGACGACTGTATAGTTGTGGAGGAAACTCAGTGATTGTCAGTCAAAGAGCTGAAACTCAGGACGTTGCTTTGGCTGTGAAAATGCTTCTTTTTAAATATTATCATAGACTAAGCTAAATTTCATTAAATGATACATTTGTTTTGCATATTAGTGGCTGTAGATGATCATTTTCTACTTGAAGTTGGAGTGATTTTAACATTTACTAATGATGCCGTTTTCCTCAGGTTCTTATCTTTCCAGAGGGAACCTGTACGAATCGCTCATGTCTCATCACTTTCAAACAAGGTAATGCCAAAAAATACACATTTGCATATCATGTAATGTAAATAGCAGCCTTATGCAACAAGTTGTAGTAGCGACAACGGAAATAATAACACGCAAATGAAGGAGAAACAAAAAAATAAACATCGGTTTATCAACACTCTTATCTGTTGCTTTGAGTACATCTAACATTTCCAATTCACACGCACTGTATCCACTGAGCAGAGAGGCTACACAACAGAAAGGTCTCTTGATACTACACAGCACCATTCCTTCATTGTGCAATGCGGTGTGTGCTTTCACTTCTGAAGTGATAAAGTTGTTTAGAATGACGTGAGAGGATTGTGGATCTCAGCTTTGTCCAGTCATATAACAGCCGCCATGTTTTTATTCATACTGTGTTCTACTGTCCCACCTTCAGGTGCCTTTATCCCAGGGGTCCCTGTGCAGCCTGTGGTTATGAGGTATCCCAACAATCTGGTGAGTGATTGGAACTGATACAAGGTAGTGACCTCACCTTCTGAGAGCTAAATGTGTTCCACACTGTACTAAATATTTGATTTAGCATATAGAGCAATAGATGACTGATATATGCTTGTAGAATATACACACTAACCAACCAATGAGTTTACCTCCTCCAAGCATCAACTGTTAGTAAGCCACATCATAGAAAACTTTAGAAATGGTTGTTATCCTCTTACATTTGCAGTTGGAGTTTTCCCAGCTCACTGTCATTCACAAAGAAAGAGTGATAGCAACGCTTCCAGCTTCACTGCATCACACTCCCACCCAGATAACACGTAACCATCTCCATCCACTGTTAATGTTTTATATCTTCATGAATCCTCCTCTGTGTCTCCTGCAGGACACTGTGACTTGGACTTGGCAGGGTTTCAGCTCGTGAGTTAGCTTTTTTTTTTAATTGTGCCTCTCTATCGGCTTCTCATGCAGATTCTATTTTTGATGAAGCTGGTGCTTCTTGTCGACTGTTAACACTATCGAAGCTCATTTGGAGCTGGTGAACTAACACATGTGACTGACTGCCTTGTCTGTGTTTCATGCAGGAAGACGCTGCTGCTTCTAACACTCTGCCAGCTGTACACCACAGTCGAGATAGAGGTAACCTTTTTTCTTCCCTTGAGATCTTTTAACAGGATTTACGAACACTGATAATTGTGGACATTAATAATAAAACAAATGTGAAGTGCCATTTACTCTATATATGCAACTTGATTTCATATCTAATCATTATACAGAGCACATTGTTCAAAAAGACGATTTAAAATCATTTTTAGTTTGTTGAAATGTTTGTATCAGTACCTCTCTCTGTTGATAGAATTATGGTTGGATTTGATAGATCCTGATGGAGAAGATGTTTTTCTGTGGGAGGGGTTTAGTTTTCCATGAAAATGGCTCAAAGTTTGCTTTCTGCTCGCTCTTTCTTGTTTTAATCTGCTTTCTCTGTGTGCCAGTTCCTGCCGCCGTATATTCCCTCTGAAGAGGAGAAGAAAAATGCGCCTCTGTTTGCCAGCGGAGTGCGAGAAACTATGGCACAGTGAGTCAAGGTTTAAGAGCACATTCCATTGTAGAACAGAGTGTTACCGTAAAGCAAACATAAATACTGGATACAAGGTCATTGAGACAATGTCAAACATACACTGAATACATGTAAGTTAATAGGAAAACGAATGTTGATGTTATTTATATAATCGTCAAGATAACGTCAAGACTTAGATTCAAATATTGTACCTGCATTGACATAATAACAAATTTAGTTTTCAGTAAGTTGGGTCATTGCATTCCTCTGATCAGTCTGATCTTTGCATACTTTACTGGTCTGCTGCGCCCGCCTCTCAAAGGATCATTTGCATTTGATCTGAAAATGTGTGTTTACAGCGCTTTGGGAGTTCCAGTCACAGACCACACTTATGAAGACTGCCGCCTCATGATCTCTGCTGGTGAACTGACTCTGCCCATGGAGGCCGGCCTGGTCGAGTTCACCAAAATCAGCCGTAAACTCCAGTAAGAGCGTCTTTGCCTCAGTAAGCTGTGGGTGTGTCCCATAGACTCTGTATAAAGATGAATGCTGACAAATAGCTTGATGTGTACTTTGACCACCAGGGGGTGATCAAGACACTGTCATATTGATCATCTTTATGTACAGTCTATTGTGTCACCAAGAAGGGAATTTAAGATTGACAAATATTGCTTGAAAACTTGTAATTATTGTTAATCTTCATACAACGTACACTTTCCTCATTGTACCCTGTTCACTCAGTCTGAAGTGGGACAATGTGCGGAAAGAGCTGGAGGGTTTCGCGTCCATGGCGAGCTCCTGTAAGGGAGGACGCATCACTATCGATGAGTTTGCCAGATTCCTGAAGCTACCGGTCAGCTCTGCCCTTGAGGAGCTGTTTGCACTGTTCGACAGGGTGAGACACTTTCACAGTAGACTACTGACTAAAGACCAATATACTGTAAATGATCAGTTAGTTTTGTTCACACACTGCCAGGCCTCAACTCAACAAAAGAACAATGTGTATCAATCTAAATATTAGATTTAGTGAATCACATGCATATCCCATCACAGCCTATCCTGTTTACCAATGAAAGTAAAACAGGGAGGTGTTCTGCCTGGAAGAGGAAACTGATCCAAGCAGTTAAGCCTCATTCTCTGTGTGAAGGGAGGACTGGAATCATATCAACCGCTCTTAATATGAATGTCAATGAGCAAAAAGGGGGAAAAAAACAATATATGTATGCCTCATTATTAATAATGCTGAGGAATTAATAAATAATTGCCACTTTTAGAAATCAATTTTTGTATGTACATGTTGC
Source organism: Pleuronectes platessa (assembly GCF_947347685.1). Taxonomy (NCBI): domain Eukaryota; kingdom Metazoa; phylum Chordata; class Actinopteri; order Pleuronectiformes; family Pleuronectidae; genus Pleuronectes; species Pleuronectes platessa. The sequence continues at coordinate 11,254,280 of NC_070626.1, forward strand.
ATTTTCAATTTTGTTCGTTGCCTTAAACAGAAAAATCTGTTGTGGTTTGATAAACATCTTTGTTTGTGAAATATTATACCTTATTTGAATCTGTGCATTTAAAACTGAAATGTAATTGTTGCTGTGGCTTTCCCCCCATCAAGAACGGCGATGGCACGATAGACTTCAGAGAGTACGTGATCGGTGTGACCATCTTGTGTCGACCAGCCAACACTGAAGATGTTCTCCAAATGGCTTTCAAGGTAAAACAAAGACATTCTGATATCGTTCTGCTGAAAACTCAGGTTTAAAGGAAAAGTCAGAGGAACTAGGCCGAGGCAGATTGGCCACTTTATCACCATATTCCATTTTCATGTATTGCATCAGATACAGATACCATGAACAGACATTTTTTGCAAACTGCTCACATGACAGAGAGGCTTAGTATCGATTCTCCACCTAACAAAACGTATTTGCATTCACAAAATCAAGATCATTATCCAGATCCACACAAAATCCCACCTGCTCATTTATACTAGCACTCGACATGTGTCTGCCTGGTGTTCTGCATTATTTCTTGAGTTTTGTGTAATCCTCCTGACAGAGAGACAAACAACAATCAAAACATAACCTCTTTGGCAGAGTGAGATATAAAGAGAGAGAAGTGAACAGGATATGGTGATAATATAATATAATGTTCACTTTTAGACGAAGCGCACAAAATATATAACAATAATGATATTACACTAAAGTTAAGTCTATTTCAGAGTATTGCATTTGAGCTACAACATGCAGAGTAGCAGGCGGTGTCAGTGCCACTGTAGGAAGAACAGAGGCAGCATTCACAGAGGCTTGGATAATGTCAAGTTAACAGTGTGTGTCGGTTGTGTAGAACAGTGAGTCATTCTGCCGTCCGCAAAGTGAAACTGTGTTTTTTTTTTGTTTTGTTTTTTTAGACAAACAGTCCTGGTGTTTATATTCTGTGATTAAACAGCAAGAATGATTAAATTCCCCTAATTTCATCTAAACCTTATTCTCACACATAATATCTAAAAAAAAAAATTCTGGACGTGGAAACACGTTAAAGAATAATTTGAACTTCTTCTTTGCTCTCCTCTGTCGTGCAGCTGTTTGACACAGATGAGGATGAGAGGATCACCAGGGAGGAGTTCACCGCTCTGCTGCGCTCCGCTCTGGGTGTGTCCAACCTCAACATGACCAAGCTCTTCAAGGAGATTGACGCTGACTGCTCCGGCTTCATCACCTTCAGTGAGTAGAGACTGTTCCTAACACGAAACCTTTTAACACCAGTCTCATCTCTGCCCTTTTACCCTCCTTTAGTATTTACACTATTATTACGGGATGGGAATATGTGCTGTAAAGTGGTCCACATGTCCTTTTTACAGACTGTATATAAAGATGACCAACATGAAGGCTTCCAAAAGTGAAGCCAAAACACTTATATTGCCACAAACCCGGCCTCCTCCATGTTAGTGGATGGGATATAGACCAAACAAAAAAGTCAACGTGCATGTCAAATCAGTTTTTGTCGGAGATGACTTCAGTTATCACTCTGATCTGATGTTTGTTCTCTCCTATGGAAAATTAGATTTTGATTAGTTATTTGATTCTGTAGAAACGGGATTATTAACAGCTGAGACTGACTTGCGATTGGTCGATGCTGCGACTTAACTCCACGTTCACCGCTGCCCAGGCTTTGTGCAAGTGCAAGATGGCGGCACCCACGTCGGAGTTAGTTAGGAGGAAGTGTCGTCCATCTTTATAAATATTCAATGGGTATTCTAGGACAAGGACTTATTTTTCATTCCTCTCAGCATCTGCACTTCTTCCTGACGCTTTTCTCTGTGCCTCCTCTGTGATTCTTCAGGTGAATTCCAAGCCTTCGCCTCAAACCACCCGGAGTACGCCAAGCTCTTCACCACCTACCTGGAGCTCCAGAGATATCAAGCGATCCAGGAGGCGACGCCAGGGGATCTGGAACTCACCGGTCGGCCCAGTTCAGGGGATCAACAGGAGGAGAGCACCTCGGACAAGAAAGATGACTGAGACGGACGATGAGCGTAAAAATAACCTGCGTGACTGTGCTGAGGGACAGACACTGTACCGACTGCACTGAGATGGAAAAGGCAGCAAACTTGAGTCAGTTGCCTCGGCGGAGCCTTTTCATTGATGTGGTTTATTGAATACTTCTATTTTCAATTTTAGTGCCTTATAGAGATTTAAAAAAACTCCCCAAGTCATTGCACAACAAATGTCTTATGGCCAGAGGCTGATATTGCTTATACTGTTTGTGTGCGTGCGTGTTTGCGTACATGAGTGTGTGTGTGTGTGTGTGTGTGTGTATTCTACGTTTCCTTTTAGAAAAAAATTAAAAAATTAAGAGTTAGTTAAGGTCGAAATGAAAACTCTGTGTTTCGGTGACCTGTGTAAAACCTGCAGTCTTTATAGTGGTAATGTTAATAACAGTGTTTTACGGTATATACTTCAGTATATCTTACTCATTGTAAAAACTGCCTCACCATCTTTTCCACTTGGATGCACCACTCTCCGTAGCCTGAGCTTTCCACTCACTTGCTTGGACTTACATGAACTTAGCGTTGTGTACCTTTGTCCTTTGTCTTTGTGGTTTAATGTAAATGAGCAGAGAAATTGCCAAACACAACAAACACTGTTTTAAACAAAAGCGAGGAGTCCTCGTGCTTCTGTGTTTCTGTATAATTAGCGTAGAGTAAGTTTTATTAAGATCTTTCTAATCTGGCTACACGCAGTTGCTCCGCAGAGCATACATGCTGCGTGTTACACTTTTTTTGCCCAGCGCTCAGGGACACAGACCTTGTAAGGCGGCTGTATAATTAGCCAGAGGTTTGCTTTGCATGTGTACCCATTTGCATTTCCACTGAATACGGTTTTGCTGAGGCAGCAGTGCGTCTGTGTGGCTTTAGGTTTACTAAAGCAAATCAAGCAATGAAAATAGGGCAATTTGTGAGCAAAAAGGCAACAGTGCTTCTTCACAACAGCATATTCCAGCGGGGTATGCTTTCAGATTAACTAGCACCACTGTTACTTATTTAGCAAACAGGGTGCGTTGCAATTATGTGATTGTTTATTTTTTTCTTCTCCTTTTCGCCAAGTTTGCTTTTTAGAATAAAACAAGAGAACAATTTTAACTCTTGCCTCACTCGTGTGTTCTTTTTTAGATTCACCACTGAAGAAACTTGTAATGACTTTCATGGACTTTATAAACAGTATTTTAATAAAGAGTGTAATGAATGGGCTACAGCTGCACCTACTGCCACTGCCACCAGGTGCCAGCAGCTACCCATTACAAATTGTGTGTGTGTGTGTGGGTGTGTTTGTGTTGGGTTACTTGTGAGTACCAGTTAGATTTTTTTTTCACCTCTATTTCCCCTCACCTTTTAAATTGATGTAAACTAGGCAGGGATGAGTTAGAATCTGATTTAATGTGTGTATTGGCGAGGGCTGGAGAAAACCACTGATATGTGTGTGCACGAGTAACATGTGTAATATGTAACCCAGAGCAACACTGTAGGGTTGGTATTCTGAGTATTGGCAGACATTCTGTTATGTAAGAGCAGGAAAAGCACGAGATATTACTGATGACATTAACGATGGCTCTGTTCAGTTCAAGGGTCTCTATGACAGGACCGTTGACTCGACGTGCACAATATCAAAACCCTGAGTCCGAAGCAGCAGAATGGAATTCAGCCTTCATTCACTTAGTTATTTACACCTGCTGTGATGTGTCCTAATTTCTTTCTGGTTTAACGTGTAAATCCATTTTAACTCATTAACTGCACAGAGAAAATATTGTGTTGTTGGATTGGATATTGCATTGAATCATCAGAACGCAGTCAGGTGTGACTTGACTTTCTAATGGTCAAAATAAACATGCTCATCTATTTGAATATAATTTCTCAACCCATTAGATATGATGTATTATTAGTATTTTTAAATGTCATGTAAATCAATGTGCACCCAATAAACATTTTTATTCATTTCGACAGTTCATTGGTCAAAACTGATATTTTTCCTGCGGGTGCTGCGACCATGAATCCTTTTTCTCCTGCTGTCAGGAAACTAGTTAATCTGTGAAGTGGCAATAATGCAAATGCAAACCTAATGTATGGTGTCCTAAATACAACTTGTGTGAACATGCTCACACACACACACACTCGCTCCATATGAGTTGGTTGGAATGAGTGATGGAGAGCGTCTCACTTCATTAAAAGCCTGCTGTTGGACAAAACTGTGATTACCTGCCGTGATTTCCTACTTCAATTTGTTTTAACCTTTTCAAACGTACAGAGGCTCATTTCATTTTAATCAGAATTGATGAGATGGCAGGGAATCAATTAAGTCACATTGGTGCCATGCTCGCACCGGTGTGACACCTCCCCTGCCCGCACAGCTCCCCCCCGCTCTCCCCTTCTGGTCCCACACCCGTCCATCCTGCCCCTTCCCTCGGCGTGGCTGTTTTATATTGCTGTATCCATTTGAGCGCCGCCTGGGGGTTGATCCTGTCACAGTAGATTGTAGGAGAGATGTGGTGGTAATCTGATTTGTTTCTCTATAGGACCTGAGTGAGTGAGCGGCCTCTTGTCTGTGGACCCGGGCTGGACGCAGGCCTCGTAGGGTGGAGGGATACACTGTGCCAGGCCGGGAAGGAAAGGTCGGAGCCGACAGGCCTCGCTGCTAAACTGATGTGACACTACTATGTGCCTCAATTTCAGCAGGTCGCTCGGCTTTCTCAGGCAACATGACGACGATTTCACAAACCATGAGGCTGTGTCGTGTCGATCGGTTTGATTTTTAAATGCCTTGTATCAACCTATCTCAAAGTACTGTCACATCCCGAGAGTGTCAACACATCTAACATCTTTCTACAACTGTTTTGTTCAATTGACTGTTTTTTTTTAAGTAAGTAGGAGAGGTGGTGGTCTAGTGGCAGAAACTTGGACTATGGGCAGAGAAGGTCTCTGGTTCGTCTCTGGTTAGACTCCACGGAGAGACAACAAAAGACGAACCTGGATTGATCTGTCCAAAAATCCAAAAGTCTCCCTACCCTGTCTAGTGCCCCTGAGCAAGGCACCTTACTCCCCCAACATCTGCTCCCCGAGCGCCGTACATGGCTGCTCACTGCTCTGTGTGTACTGCACAAGATGGGTCAAAAGCAGAGATTAAATTGCCCTACCTGCATGAGTGTGCCTTTGCATGACTGTACATGTGTTTGGGACGAATAAATGCATCTTATCTTATCTTAAGAAGTGATTGGGCTCCGTTAGTGCAAGGATGTTTTTTGCATTGCTACATAAGAGGAGGAAGAACAGTTATTTTGGCTTCATGCTCCTATAGAATAGACCTTCCTGGTTACAACAACAGGATACCTGTGTGCATATACACTCCTGGGGATGACCCCCCCCCCCCCTATCCTTTGTCCTGCATGATGAACATGGAGCTTCAAACTGGCCGCACACTGGGTTAACCTGATTCTAAAAGTTAAAAATGGTTGCCAAGTAAGTTAAACAATGTAAAGGCTGAAAGTATTGTGTAAAATAGAAGAAGCTCTCTCTCTACCTCACACCATGCTGACAGTAACTGAAATACTGAAGCCTTCAGAGGAAATCATTTGGTCATGACTGTATGAATCATAAAATGGAAATATTGAAGATGTCATTTTTTATAGATATTTCCTTTCACGTCATGCTATGATGGATATTTGGCGAACTTTGGGATGTCCAGTGTGATTTATTATAGTAGTTCTCAGAATTTGAGTAATGCCTGGCAGCACAACATACCACTGAGAGGGAGGATAAAGAAGATGGACCCGCAGCTTTGTCCGTTCTCAGAAACAGGGCCTGACTCACCTGTTTACGTCTGACGGGCGGTCCATTACACACCATGTGTGTAATGGACACACATGGTGTGGATTCTTACACATTGTTGCACTGATGCACTCGCATATACACACGGCCACACAACAAACACACCACCTTTGACTGTGGCGGGGCCGACCCTGGCGAGTTGTCCGTCGGCTCTTCGGGGAGTTCCTCCAAACCTTATTGTTACGTTTCCTCATCCAACCAGATGACACCTTGTTGATCTTCTCCCTCCTATTATTCTATCAGGAAAGTGATTGTTCCTCCATTTCCCCGTGTGATAATTTGTAGGAAGAGTAAAGGTCCTGACGGGGGCAAGGTTTGGGGAAACTGGGTGAAAACATCACTGGCCATAACCAGCCAAATCGGCACCGGTATCTGCAGCCCAGGTTTGTTTTCTTTCTCTGTGTTTTAGGTGTTTCACATCTGCGTTTGAGTCTTTCCCAGATGACTTTGGAATGACGGGCAACAACTCTTTCCTGTGTAATATTTGATGAGGGGTCAGTGTGAGGTTGTGGAAAAGACATTTGTCTCTAACTTGTCAGTGGGACTGTCCAAATAAGGCGTGGAAGATTTTTATAGATTCCAAACAAACGCGAGGCTCATCTCTCTGCACAGTGTGAGACAAGAAAAAGACATCTTCAGTCACTCTTAAAACTGCTCTGGTTAGTGAGGGAGACTATGACGCGTAACAGAGTTTATTAATAATGTGCAAAAATTACATAAGAAAAAAATAAGATATATATTTATGGATATGAAAAGTATGTCTATAGGTTCAGGCTGAATAAAAATCTTTTGTCTCAATCTTACTTGTCAATCGATCACAGCCTTTTAATTATATTTTGTCAGGCTCTCACAGTTAAATAACGCCTGTCCTTGTGCTGTCATGCCTCCCTTTCTGTTCCCCTTAATTACTACCCACCATTCAAACTCAACTTGCCTGCACCCCCTATTGTGCTCTTCGTGTTCCACCCACTTGGGGATCGGAGGGGTGTGACCTCTACTGAAAGACAAAACATGTTTTATAGACATATAGACTGCCAGAAAACATGCTTATTATTTTAGGCTTTTTATAAGACAATGGTGCCACATTCTCTGGTGTTTGTTTTGGAATGTATGTGTTCGGTGGAAGCACGAGATGAGGTGTTGCTGAAGAGTTCACTTTACCCCTCTGCTCCTGTGGTTGGTGTTCACACGCCACACCTCCCAAATGGGTTGTGTTGTTGGAAAGCGCTCCTGCTGCTGCTGTAACTGGACGTGCTGCGTGCGCTGCTGTTTCTTTTCACTCCATGTGTACAACCTGTGAAGCAAACAAGACTTAACATTGCTGAGGTGCTTAAATCTTTTTTGCAGATACTATAGTACAGCCCAGGGAGCAGCTTTATGACACCTTGTCTCTCAGGAGGCCTGAGTGGAGAGATTTAATCCAGAGAGTTCAGACTGAGGGACAAAACAAACCCCACTCATTGCTAATACCATGACCTGATTACCATGCGATAATGACCTGGCACTTTAAGTCGGAGGAATGACAAAACAAGAAATACACTTTTCTTCCCCATTCAAGAGGACAAAGGTCACAGAAGTAAGAACGCTTGAAAAGGGGCACTTTCCAACATTTTAAATCCAGGCTCACACACATTCATATAGATCTGAAAGTCTGATTGAAGTCATGTCATAAGTCCTTTGATGTCTGGAACTGTGAGGTGGGTGAAAGGTCGGGATGCAGTGTGTGTGTGTGTGTCTGGACCACGTATTACTCATCTTATGGGGTCCTAAATCTAAGTGTCCATAATGTAAATAGTTACATCTTAAGGTGAGGGCATGTTTTAAGGTAAGGATCACATTACGGTAAGGTTTTGGCTTTGTTTTGGGTAAGGTTAGGGTTAAGGTTTGAGTTAGTGCAAAGTAGTATCAGTGCATTTACAGACATATCCAGAGTGAAAAAGACCGGAAAGGAACAGAGTCTTGTGCGACCTCAACCAAATGCGCAGGTTAAATCCAGAGGGTCGCACGGTGAGGCTGCGTCTTGTTCGATTAGCTTCTCAACCATATTGGAACCGATGGGAGACGGAACGTTCAAACAGAGCGAGAGGTGAGGCCTCTGGAACTGGATCAAACTAAAAGGTAAGGGATGATGTAATGTTGCCTCGAGCAGTCCTGTACACCTCCATGGATTCAGCATGATGGTGCAGGTTAAGGGTTCAGTTCCTTTTTATTCTCCAATATATAATCTGAATATACACATGCATATTGAGCTGAGGGACAGCTCCAATCAAACTGTTTGTGCCAGTGTACATTACTGATGGCTTGAAATTCAAAGAAGCCCAGTTTTATGTGCAACATCGTACAAGTACATCAGATCACATATTATAAATGTACGTGACTATACAAAAAAGGTGCAAAGAATAGAACCTATTCAGGGGAAAACATCAGTAACAACACATTATCCCTCCATGTTAGCCAAACCTTTACTTTACCATCACTGCAGTTATTCAATCTTCACAAACAAAATGCCTAAAACCAGTCCTATTAGGCTTTTATAAAAACAAGCACTGGAGAGCAAAGAGGACATTTATTGACTTTAATGGGATGAACTGATCAACCATATCTAATAGAAATCATTGCCCTCGGCTAAAGCTGGCGTGGAATTGAATTACACATGGAACACAATGCTTTTACTGCTTCTTAGAAAACTGTAATTCAATTTGTTCAGAACAGAGAAGAAACAGATAAAGTCTGAATTAAAAACATAGGGAAAAGTTTTTGTTGCAGCCCATATGTAAAATCAAAATGTGAAGCTGCAGGTAAAGGGATCCTATGTGTCTTGGAAAATGTTAAATCCAAGCACCAGTCTGAGACACAAGAGGCGGTCTGTCCTTAAAATGTATCCTTCAAATAAACAAACACACCCAAAGCTTTTAAAGTTTACATCGGGTTCTTTCTTCATATATACTTTGGGATTTATAGAAAAGGTAAGTGGCCTTGTCCAGCTCCAGTTGTGGATTTATTTTAAACCGGTATACTCCCGTGTGACTGTTCCCCTCCTGTCAAGTCAGGAGCAGATGCAAAAGTTTTGGGGATTTTAGGCTCTGCAAATAAAAAAAACGCGATCATGCCAAGTCAACATCAAACTGGAGAGAAAGTGTTCAATTATAAAATATCACGTGGGGGAGAGAGAGAGAGAGAGAGAATGCGAGAGAGGGGGGGGGGGGGGGGGGGAAGAGTTTTAAAAGCTCGCTTTTTTATATAGTCTCCGCTGGAGAAGGCGAGTCTTATAGCTCCCTCAGAATGGGCCGGCGTCCCTCAGATGCGTCTGGACAACCACAGCACCGGGTCATGGAGAGGTATTATAGCTTTACCAAGTACGGGGGGATTTGCCTTTCAGTGGCACGACATTAAATCGCTTTAGTAACGGTGACATATTCAAAACTACATGTATCTTTTTCATTAGCCTGAATGTTTTAGGTAATGGTTTTAAATGGGTAGGGTGTTGCGCTCTTAACGCGCCGGTGACGCAGGGAGGGATTCGCTCTGAAGTGTTTACATCTCTGCACCTGCTCCTGTTGCACATCAGACTATAATGTGTTTTATCTTAATGCGGCACAGACATAGGTCTGTCTGCTGTCGGAGTAATAATGTCTGCACTGTCCCCTCTTGGCAGTCCTAACCTGTACTTCTCGCTGTGCGTAAATGTATTGCAACTTTACGCACCAGCACCAAACCTGTCCAAACTCTCTTGTGTGTCTTCCCTCCTCTCCAGCCCATGCACGCGGAGGTCTCTGCTGTAGTGTCAGCAGAGAAAGCTCTTTCGTCCTGGTTGTATCGGCAGGATCACCGTCCTCACTCCAGTGGACCCACAGCTCCTGGAGGGGGCTCTGAGTGCGCGGGACCAGCGCGGGATTCCTTCCCGTGTGCTCACCCGCAGAGAAGATGAACATCCAGATTCTGCCAGAACACAAGCTCTCGTCGGTGGCCCCGCTGAAACAGTGCAATGTGGAGAAAAAAGAAGTAGAACTGATCCTGGTGAAGGACCAGAATGGCGTCCAGTACACCAGCTCCTCCATCATCCCCGCCCCCGGCCACCTCGCGGGTCACCCCGGATCCGAGGACGAGGACGAGCGAGAAACCTGGGGCAAGAAAATAGACTTTCTGCTGTCGGTCATTGGCTTCGCGGTGGACCTGGCTAACGTTTGGAGATTTCCTTACTTGTGCTACAAAAATGGAGGAGGTGAGTTAACCATGATTTATTCTGCGAGTAAACAGATGCTTAAACATTTTGGCGGTCACCAATCATATCATGACGAAAGCTGTCACGTCCAGGTTCTAAACTCGTGTAGCAAAATGTGCCAAGGAATTTTTACTTTTACTTTAACATCTTTAAAATAAGTTTAAACTGTTCACAGATATCATATATCATTTATTTCACCAGGTAAACGTCTCATTGAGATTGAGCTAAGTAACCAAATTCACACTGAGGCTTCAGCATTCTGTGATCGAGTAATCTTTTGTCATTTTGCTGTATAGTTCTTGATTTGGTTCGTTTAACCTCATTTAATTACTCTCAGGTCTATATAGGAGAAGATATATGTAGCTTTTTGTGAAGGGAATAGTTTACATCTCTTTAACAAAGCATACACATGAAAAAAGATCGCGTGTATAACATCTACCTTCTCCAAACTGCACCATGTGAGACTGGCAGATATAACATGTCCAAAACAGGGTTTGTCACAGAATTCATTGATTTAATATCCTTCAAGATTTCTTTGTAAAATGTAGAGTATGGAAATACAGGTGTCATATTCTACAGGTTTGGTTACAACATAACCACCATTGGAGCTATAGGAAACTGAAGGTTCCCTGCAGTGAGTGGGGGGGAACAGTGCAGTATAACAATAGGATAATTTGAAAAGAGTTTAATCGCTTAATGGTTCATTAGAAAGCTTCGAAGGAAGAAAAGGTCTCATGCAGATGTGGCTCCTACACGGACCACTAATGTTTCACATGGTCAGACGCATCAAGTAAAGTTACCTCTCGACGTGTAAATGATATTTAGATTCTCATCTTAATATCAGATTTTAAATATACTGCGAGGTTCATTTGCCAGAACTATCTGAAATCTTGAGAACGAGTCTTACTCTTTAAGTCTGAATACAAGAGCGGGACAGGTTGCACTGTTTTCAAACCCATTGACCAGTGAAGCTTCCCTGTAGTAAGAGGTCGAGAGGAAAGTAGGTGTGAGTGGTGGAGCCAACAAAGGATGGTGTCAAGCCGTGTTGTTTTACCTTCAGTACTCATGACAACAGAGTGGTCTCCAGAAGGTGCACTGCTCTGTCCTCTGATTGCCGACGTGTCCATACAGAAAAAAAAAAATCAACATGTTGTGCTCGGCGCCCCAAAGGATCAGCTCCACTGCCGGCCCTGTCAATCATATTGACCCTCAGCAAAATGTATTCATTACAGTAGATAATGTGTCATTTGTGAGGGACAATGTCGAGAACAATTCAATTACAGGGCGGTCATTTCCTCACCGGTGGATGTGCCCCCGAGGCGAAGTGGGAAAATAGCTGTGAGCCTTCCTGCTCGTTTGTCAGAATGTTGCAACGTGGTCTTTTTCCGAGAATGTCAAGCCCCTCTACGAACTTTTCTCTTCGGTGATTTGTTTTATCTCTCACTTATTTCCATATGGGCCTCTTATATTGAAACATCTGTTACTGTGAGCTAAGTGTAACCCACACCAGAGATGAATGAGCAGAAAAATACTCAAAATGTAACATGTGATTCCTTCTTTCCCTCTCCAGGTGCCTTTTTGATCCCCTACGTTCTTTTCCTGGTCATAGCGGGGATGCCATTGTTCTATATGGAACTTGCTCTCGGCCAGTATAACAGGGAGGGGGCAGCTACGGTTTGGAAAATATGCCCCATCTTCAAAGGTGAACTGTAACACAAACACACTCACCTATGTGAAGCTGCACGTGTGTTTAGCTGTGTCTCTCTCTCCGCATAAACTACATACCCGGCACTCTGCTGCCCTTTCTTTCTTTACCTCCTCTATCCTTTCATTCCTTTGAGTATTACCTCCCCCCTTTAAAGACTTATAAGTGTCTCTCTTCACCTCTCTTCACTAACCCTAACCCTTCATTTTTCTTGTGATTGCAACATAGTTCTCCCCCCGCATGTCGATTTCCGCTGAGTGAAATCAAACCAGGACAGAAACAAACTCCTACATTTCAAATCAAACAGGATCTAACATGTTCCTAATTACAGAGACAAAGGTTGAAGCACATTATGAAAAACTGACGATGTAGAATTGTGTTGTGTAAATTTTAAAGTGACGCTTAACTAACAGAGTGTTTACTAAATCTTCTTCTTTGTCTGTGATATGGAGTTTACTCTAAATTTCCAAAATAAACTCACTATTTTTGTGATTTGTGATAGAAGGAGCTCTAATAACATGTGTCTGGATAAGAGTAAATCCGACCTGACCTTTACACACTGCAGCCTCTTATTCAATCACTTCTTATTTAATACTGTCAGTCAGATAACCACCCTTGTCTGCACTATTGAATCAGCACCAGTCCCTGCTTCTGTTGGCGCCAACGCTGAGGAGGGGTTGTTATTTTCCTGCCCAGGAATGAGTGGGTGATGGGTTTATGGACTTCTCTCTTTTCATGTGAGGATGTCACATTCCAGTGGAGACAGAACGACTTGGGACACCATGAAATAATAAAGAAGCGCAAATCAATGGAAATTAACCCTAACCCTAAGCCCAAGTAGATGTGTATGCACATTAAGTAGTTTGTTTGTACGTACCTTATGGGGATGGTGCATGAAAATGACTCTTTATCCAATCAACTCTAAGAGGTCCTTGGTCGAGGGACCTTTCAACAGGCTGGTGTTCTGAAAAAAGTGGTTTCCCTTAACTGACAGAAATAAGACCACGGACCCTCATTTGACAAGATTTTTGCTTTTTACAAGAAGTTACCAGGACAAAAATATTCATACATTGTGTCACTCCTAAAGGAGATGGAGAACACCTGCTGTAAAAACACTGTAAAGACAGTGGTGGGGTACAGATACGTGTACTGTCGGTGTGTAACTTGCCTAAAGTATTTGCACAGCACAGTGTTACAGTAACCCATCATCTCGTCCTCCCTGTGTTCTCCAGGTGTGGGCTACACTGTGATCCTCATCGCGCTGTACGTCGGCTTCTACTACAACGTCATCATCGCCTGGTCCCTGTACTACCTGTTCTCCTCCATGACCAGTGAGCTGCCCTGGCTCAGATGTGACAACCCCTGGAACAGTCCGAACTGCACGGACCCTAAAGCTATAAACGCATCCCTCCTCGGCAACGGAACATCATACGCCAAGTACAAGATCACCCCGGCTGCCGAGTTCTACGAGTAAGTGATCTGAGATAAATCAGTGCAATTCATTTATTAGATAGAAAGTCAGTTTTGTCCTGAGATTAGATTTTAGTTTTCGTCATATTTAGTCAAGGGTAAGGGTTTAAGGGTAAGAGCCATGGAGTACTTAATCCTGCCCTTATAATGTTCCCTTGTGTCAGGACAGTGGCAGAAAGGTGTTAATTTGGTTGGTTTTAGTGATAATGTTGTGCTAGATTGTGTTGTACAGTGAATTTCATAATAGGTTTGAGACCTCCACTACACAGAACAAACTTAACTTAACAACTAAAACTGACTAACGCCCTACACACCAAAATCCTCTCATACAATAATGCTGTGTATTTGAGATACCAGTAGATGTGTCACAGACTCTCAGCAGTGACAACATCTGAAGTGTGTGTAGCAGTTAAGTTGGGTGTGGTTGTCCGCAGCTCCTCTGTATTTTTTTCTGGAGGTGGTGATGTGTGAACGCAAATGAGAATACCCAGATTATCTGTGGAGGTTCTCCGGGTGGCCTTTCAGTATAAAGTCCATCGAAATTCAGGAGAAATCAATGTGAGAGCACAGCAGGAGAAGCTGCTGCTGCTTAGAACACGCAACAGACTCAGAAGTGTATAAAAACAGGCAGAAAGAAAACAAATATCTCCAGGTGAAAAAGTGGTGCCACACAACAGAAGACAAAGATGTCAAGAGAGTTTGTGGTGATATGAGCCGAGTGTCGTGAGTGGGTTACGTGATCTCCGCGGCGGAGGTAATACGTCGCTTCCTGTCTCTGTCTGCTGCACCTCTTGAATAATGCAGGGGATTGTTGCTGAGAACCTCCCGCTGTGTTGTGCATGTGAGAGAGTCAAACTCCGTAAGCAAGTACTCCATTTGAAAACGGCTTAAGCAACTGACTATGATTAAGACTAAATCTCTCTCTGCAGTGAAACACTATCCCTTTGTTGAGAGATGCTAATCTATGATGTCACCACTGTATATACTAGTGGTCTTAATGAAACATAGTGTTATATATCATCTTGAAGTCAGGGCACCTCACGTTCTGTGTGGTGCGTCCTCAGGTGTCTCTTCAGGTTTGTGGTTCATCCCACTGATTTCGCAGCCTCGGGGCTTCTCTCCGAACTATACTAGGTTTTTCTCTCAGCTGCATCATGTTTGATGTGGGCACAAATGTCAACCAGCCTTGTTGTCGTCATGTTCTTTAACCCTCACTTTATGTTATCTGATCATCACCAGCCGCAGCCTTTTAGTGCTTAGCTTGGTACAATCAAGGGCGTTCATGGTTGTGCTTCAGGATCACAAGAGCGATATTCAACGAAAGACATTTAGAATTTTTGTCTCATCATGGAAAATGTGGATAAAGTTTTTAATTTAGTCTTGTTTTGTTTCATCCAAGATGTTGATATAGTCACAGTTAGCGTTTAATGACGCAAGTGTCTTGACGACGACTGTGCAGGTCATTCTGTAATGTTTGTTTCATTAGAAGAGTTACAAAGATACGATTTGGCTGCGTTCCTGTTGACCACAGTCTGACACAACAGCACCGTCACGTGTACATGATGCACTGTAAAAAAGGTGTATACAGGAAAAGTTCAAACCCCCCCTTTGAAGTGCATGAAAAACGCCCCATCTGTTTATATTGTACTTCAAAGACAGATTGCTTCTGTGAAGACCGTGCAGCCCAGAGGAAGTCTGTGAAGTGACTTTTACAATGCAGGACACATGCTAAGCTTGACCCACTAAATATTTTGAGCACGCAGCCTGGCCAATAATCAAACCTGCTGAAGTTCCACTCCCTTGTACATGTATGTTTATTTCATCAGCATCTCCTGATATTATTCAGCCTCCAGGGACTTGATATTGATATATTTAGTAGGTCAATGATTTTACTTGACAGGAAAAAGTCATTGTCAAAGTCGATCATATGTAAGCTCCGGACCTGTGAATGGTTAAAAACTTCAGTAAAAAACATGATATTGCTCGAAAATAATATATGAATCGTAAACATCGTGAAGTGGACCATATATTCCAGTTGGACTATTGCGCTTCAGAAATAATCAGCGAGTACAGTGTGCATGGACTGACAACAATAGGGCACTTCAAGACAGATCTTGCTTGGGGTTGGGCTCTGTAGGGGATAAAAAATCCTCTTTCTTGCAGCTAGCTTTGAGCACACAGCGGCGATGCCAAGGCACAGCGTGAGGGAGCGAAGCCAACTGAGTAAACACTTCTCTTCCTTCACCTCTTGCACTCCAACACAAACTGTAAAATGGAAAGTTCTGGTCGACTTTAGATTATAGCTGTAGTTGCGTGCACATACATGTGTGGAATAAGGAGGGGTAACAGTTTGGGATCTTAAAAAGAACTGTCGTTATTTTATGTATACTGGGAACCTAATAGTATGCTATTGTTAAGGTTTTTATGAGCTGCTGAGCTAAGATCCAGATGTTTGGGAGAAAGTTGGAGAGAATCATAGCAGGGTTATTTAATTACATGGTACCAACTCTACGGCCATAAAGTGGACCTTTCAGCGAAGATGGATAAGTGATGTCTGCATCACTTAATTCAGCTCATGCGATTTTATTTTAAAATGACCTTGTTACAGACAAACCTTTACTTCTGAACTTTTTTCCAAAGTTAAGACACAGATGTGCACTAGTAATTTATAGCACAGCAAAATTATAAAAGGATCAATGTGGTTTGCCTGCTAGTTGGTAATAAAATCCCATGCAATGAAATAAATGAGGCAGCAGTCATCACTCCCATCTTCCCTGAAATGTCAGGTTTATGGTCAAATTGTACTCTGTCCTGATAGAGAAGTTAAAAATGGCTAATGTGTAAGTTCTGTGTGATATTCTTCAATTATTGTAGTAATATGTTCCGGTACCAACGGTTCACTGTACAGTACACTGTAACTCTGGTGTATTCACCCTGTATGTAGTGGGATGTTATCTAAAGCATTACCAACTTGTATTTCCATCTAACTTTATTTTATACCAAAGATGTTGGGCTCTGGGCTCCTAGTTCATAACAGTTCTTAATACAGGACTGTATTATTATGATTAAGTCAAAGTTACAGCCTATGAGTTACCTTCAGAATAGACTTGAGGAAGACCAGTCTTATTTGTCTAATTATCTGTAAATTCGTAACTTCTCATAATAATAAATTTTAGGTTTAATATTCATAATAACAAATAATAAATATATTTGTAACTTGGCGCTTTGCTCCGTTGCTGCAGTGTATAGCACATGCTCACTCCCATATTCCTGCTATCTCCCATAAAGTGTTTACCATCCACATAGATTGTCAGACTTCATAGTTCCAGTTTTTACGAGGACTTGCAAGTGGCATCGGTGCAGTTTTCTCTCTTATGCAAGAACTTGTGCTTCAATTCCTGAATAAGTTCATTTAGTAAGATCCGCTCTAAAATGTAATTTCCAAAAGGTTCTTCATGGAAAATGGTTCTGGCTGTTTATTGACGTTTTTTTGGTCACTTGAAAGAAGCGGTGTCACATAATTACCTCTTTAAGTCCTTACAGTGACAATGTCCATAAACAGTTTGAGTTGTCTTTCAGGCCAATGCCACTTATTACACATGATAACATGATATCTCAGGAACGCTTTGATGAAAATATAGTCATTATAATTTGATGTGCAAAGGTCAAAACCTCTCAAACACGTTATCTCAGGAATGCTTCTGGAATTTGTCCACATTTGGAACAAACATTCACTTAAAGTCAAAGACAAACTGATTCGATTTTAGTCATAGGCCAAAAGCAGAGTTTATGTTTTTTTTAAAGTGCGATTCCCAAATACTGCTCTGTCAAAGATCTGATGAGCTGATCCAAAATACCAACGTCTGTCACTTCTACAACTTCAGAACCTTATTTCATCCTCCAATATATTTTCCAAAGGTGGTCTGAAAAAAGTTTAATTATTTTTTCAGCACTGAATAATGAACACAGTCAACATTATTGGAGCTGGGAACAGCAAGCTGGGCTGATTTAGGCATCACATGCAGGACTTTAACAATAATTCAATGATAACACAGACTGGAACGCCATATGACCGGTCCCGATGAAATTTAATTCATGTGAAAGGGCTTATTTGGAAGATGTGGAGTGGAAGGGGCTCAGTGACGGCGGCCAAAAGTACCTCGTGAAGCCTCAAAGGAAACCTCCTAGATGTTAAACTCTCAAGTCACAGCATCAAGTCAATTAACTGCACAGAATGAGGCTGTCTCATAGCTCAAAGGCATACAACTCATGAAGCTGTTGGAACTGAGCCTTCATCGTTAAGCTGCGGGACGGAAAGTCAAACACTTTTGGAAACCAGCTACTCCAACACCTTTCTAACTAGAATGGAAACAGATTAAAATTCACTACATCCTGATTTTTATTTGGAGCTGCAGCAAATAGCACACAGAGTTAAATATCATGGTAAATGGTTTGTAGTTATATAGCACTATCTTGTCTCGATGACGTCAGGGGCAATTTGGGTTTCAGTGTCTTGCCCATGAATCTCAGGTCTTCCATGGACCAACTGCTCTCCCTCCTGAGTCACAGCCTCTTTCATTAGAGATCCATGAATTGTTCTGTGAGAAATAAAACGTTCAAACTGAAAAATTGACAGTGCCAAGAACACCACCCCGCACATCAACATCCATTCTCTTTAGAAGAACCCTGAAGCAGCCACATGTGATTTCATGTCAGGGATAACCAGACTTGATCAATAGCCCTCATTTAAACAAAGAGATTTAATTACACAGACACTTGAGGAGATTGATTTCACATAAACCTCACATGCAATTTGACTTATTTGCTGAAATAATTACTTTTAAAACAACAATGTCAGATTATTTTGTAAATAATTAGATAAATTAGGATGAAATTGAATCAAACCTCTCAGCTCTGTTTTGATCTATGAGGCTTTTCATTTATTTCATTTTTTTCTCAGTTTTTCATCCTGTGACCAACATTAAAACACTGTGTCAGCCTCAAGTATACAAAGGCCAGCTAATAGCAGCCCTGTGTATTAGGAAGAGCAGCACACCAGGTCATGGAGTGACGAGAAGTGTAAATGTGTTTAGAGTAACAGGGCCAGAGGGATCTGGAATGATGTTAAAGTGAACATTTACTGGCAGCGCAATATCAATACTATCAGATGTGAAAGGAGGCCTCTGGGAATTACAACACCAGACAAGGCCTCTGGGTCATGTACGGACTCCAAAGTTCGTTCTCCAAATAAACTGATGTCTTCAGGCTGCTATCTGCCTCCCAGAAGACCCTGTAGCTTTGAATTTAGTAAAACCAAAGATAAGTAGAATGCTAAAGAGGAATTTCGCGGATCCTTCGGTCCCCTCGGATTGAACGTCTGGACACACCGGACACATACTTCAGTTTGCGTGTTCCTGAGGGCTTTTTGTGTGTTCAGCGGTTGTGTATGCAACGTGAGTATCCGATTCTAATCCAGTTCCGCTGTTTATCCACCCATGACGTCACAGGCCAACAAGATTGAATCTTTTCTTGAGGAAAGTCAAATGTGAAGAGAACAAAAGTCAGTTGGAGTGGTTTACTGCAGCATATTGATATCCAAGTAAAGCATGACTCGCTCTGAGTGTTTCTCGGCTCTGGAGAGAAATCAGACATAGTGAAAGAGAGACAGACCGTCCTACTTGTTGGACACGCGTTTTCCCGTCTTGAGTCCAGGGCAGACAGACCTTTTTCATCTGCTGAAGCCTTGTGAATGCAGTGATTTGTCATAATTTTACACAGTATTTGTTATGCCTGGCAACAATGGCACACAGTATGTATCAACAGTAAATAACCGAAAGAAAGATTTTGAACTGTGATACGGATTTGAAATGTCTACAATGAAGATGGATGACAAGTCTCCACTTCTTCCCACTGTCTTGCACATCTGGAGCTGTAGCCTTTGCAGTAGCGATTGGGGATAGGGATTGCTGTTGATACACACGCTCAACCAGTTGCGAGTCAGTCTCAGATGTCAAATACTGACGTTTCCCCCATCAATTTTTTTTTTTTTTATATTTTTTTTTTATTGAGCAACAATGATACAAAGTGAGAACATAAAATAAATATTTTACAATGCTCACATTTTCCCAATTTTTTACATTTTACATTAACCCCCCAGCCCTTCTCCCGCATACCCACCCACACCTCCTTCTCCTGTAGAGGTCCCACCCCTATCTGCCTCTAGGTAAAGGGAAAAGAAAAAAGAGAAAAAGAAACAAAAATAAAAACTAGGAACAAAACAAAAAACACAGAAGGTAAACTAAAGAAAAGCTAACATTCTGGGAATGTAAATTTCAGTGGTACGTCAGCAGAACGTCTCAGGTCTAATATCCAATGAGTCTATAATGGACAACAAGGGGTTCCAAATTTGGCCAAATTTCCCCAGAGAGCCCTTGAGGGAGAATCTTAACTTCTCCAACTTTAAGTTGTGTAGAATTTCCTTAAACCATCGAGTGTAGGATGGGGGGAAGCTGTGCTTCCAGCCATCAAATAATTTTGAGGGTGAAACCAAAGTGAAACATTTTGGTTTCACTTTTGGAGTGCCGCCATTTTTTTCCCACTGGAAATCATATCAATGGATTTAATGGATCAGAAAGCAGTTTTTTTCTTACCCTAAAAACGACCTCTCCACTTTATAGTTTGTACTGGTGTCATTTTTCTGACCACCGTGGCTATTTAGAGGTAATGAATTACCTAATGCATAAAACAACTTTCTGAAGAATTTTCATTCATGGGACTCTGACAAGATAATGGCCATATTTGGCTTAAGTCATTAAGTCATTAGTGCAATAATGGATCTGGAGTCAGTTCATCCTTGGTTGAATTATTTTATTTAATCAGTACATCTTGCTTGTTTAAACCAAAGACTCAGAGAGAACTCTAGCATGTAACTTCTCATAAACCCTGAAATATCAATTGTACATTTTCTGTTAATGGATAAAAGTAGTTTACAGCCTAAACGATAAGTAGTCGGTTCTACAGTTGTGCAACAGCTGTTTTGACATGCCTCTAGTTTGAATCTAAGAATAATCCCACCTAGACTTCAGCTATGTACTAAACACAATCATGATAGTGAAGAAATATTTCTCTTTAGGACAAAAAGCTAATAATCATTGATCTGAAAATGTTTCTCCTTTAAACACACTATCATCAAGTGCATTCCTGTATCTTTAAATCAGCTGCCCAACATTGTGTGAAAACATATTAAATACACTGGAGCCTGTCCCGTCACCACATGACAGGACGACACATTGTACACTGAAGTTGCGCCATACAGCGCTTCCTTCCAACTTCTCAGAGCACACTGAAAGAATGAGCTTGCAGCTCGAGTCATTGTTGGCCAGGGGAGGAAGAGACACCATTTGTCTCCCCTTGTTTCATTATGTCATAATAAAACATTTGAACTTTTGAACTACCACACTGAGCTGACATTTAGTGTTTGGCTTGAAGATGGCCGATAATAGAAAAACAGTCCCGGAGGTCATTATTGACAGTTTTAGAACATCCGTTTGTGGCGGGGCAGAGATGAGAAGGAGAAGGTTAAGGCACTTTAAAAACCAGACAACAGAGCTTTTGTCTGGATACTTACCTGGATACTTTCACACTAACCTGCATAACTGCTGAATAACTTTTAAATGCGTTTGTTTTCAGTGTTTAACTGAGGTGACATGATGTAGCGCAGGTCTCCTCCTCAGGCCTTATATTATGGGCTGTTTGGATTAAACTCTCCCAGCTGCTGTAACACCTGGGTGGGCCTGTTCTACAGAAACACTTCTGAATGTTAAGATGTGGCCAAAATAAATAACACAAGATAACCTTTTGTCTCTCTTGTCATATTTAAACTCATTACTGTGTTGCTGAAGCACAGTACCAAAAACTCCCTTTTTCTTCATTTTGTCTGTGTGTTTCGTGCAGACGGGGTGTGCTGCATCTCCATCAGAGTAGGGGCATCCAGGACCTGGGCCTGCCTCGCTGGGAGTTGACCCTGTGTCTGGTTGTGGTGGTCTTCATCCTCTACTTCAGCCTGTGGAAAGGTGTCAAGTCCTCAGGGAAGGTAGGGCCCTGGATCACCACTCAATACAAATAACCGTTGCTTTCTCAACATTTTATCTTCTTTTAGTTTACAAAAGAAGAATCTTTAAACAAATATCTGTATACGAATTTGTAGCAAATACTCCCACAGGCTTCAGTATAAATTCATGATACTGGGTCAAAAGGCAGTGGTAAACATTGTGAGGGCTGGACTCTCACATTCAGCCTTTTACTTAATAATATAACCTAGTTACTTTCATTGGCCATCGTTTAATGACAAATTAGCCTCTGGTGTCAACGGTCAATCTTTTGGGGTCTCTGGTGTACATAGGGAATATCTGGGCCTTTCATTTGATTGGTCATACTAGTAACAGAAACCAGGAGGCGCCACAATCTTGTCCGTCGCCTACAGATTCTGTATATTTACATTCAGATTCGGTTTATAGAGATAACATTCATGCAAGCACCAAACTGTAGCAAACACACTGATTTGTTGCAGTCATAGTGTTTATCAAACTCACTGCAAATGTTCATATAATCTCTAGGATTAGGGTTAGACTCGACAGTTGTTTCTTGTTTCTCAATATTTATCTGATGATAGAAAGAATCAAAGAAAAAAAGGGACAATATGATGTATTTTTGCCCGTTAACCTGTTTGTCCTGTGTTTGTGTTCAGGTGGTCTACATAACAGCCACTATGCCCTACGTGGTCCTTTTTGTGTTGCTGATCCGAGGTGTAACCCTCCCAGGGTCCATGGACGGCATCAGGGCCTACCTACACGTCGACTTCAAGCGGCTCAACAATCTGGAGGTCAGAGGATTTACCCTTAAAGGGACTATTAAAAGGATTATCTTATTTTATCTGAACTTATCCATGAGTGTTGGAGATAAGACACATATTTTTGATAAGGTTGACACAGGAATGATGGTTGCTTTGAGTGTGAAATCCCAGGTTTTATAGCAGTTAGGTGTTATTTGTTTATATCTGAATGGTTTAATGTTAGCCTTTGGGTTTATCTGCACATTCATGTTACTCTCTAAATGAATAACATGTACAGCAGAGACTATATAGATTTAGAGAGCCGTCTGTCTGTCTCACTGTAATTAAGAGGGTTGAGAATCTCCACCGCTCAGGGTTAAAGGATCGATATTCAGCGGTGCCTCCAATGCTGAATGTTTGAAAATGAATGAATGTACTCTTTACACACGTATGTAAGATACGATCTTCCAGTAACTAAACTGATATACATGTGTTGGGGTTGTCAAAAAGTTCACATTTTGCAGAATATTTGTGGCACTAGATGTAGTTGTTTCTTCCGTTATGGAGGTTATGTTTTCACCCCTGTTGACTTGTTTATAAGCATCAGGGGTTGCTATGGAACTTGTTGGAAAGATGCAGTCTGGATCAGGGATACGATTTGCTGTGGATCAAGATCAGGGGAAGAACCCAAGATTTTTTGCAACATTTCAGTCTCTACTCTACTGATCGTGGCTAAAAACAATCATCTGACACATTTAGGGGAAATTATATATCTCTAAGTGTTTGAGATTTGGTGCAGTTTGATTTAATTTAGGGGGACTATTGGGCCATGGTGGAGATAAACACTGTCTGAGTGCCTTTCCAGTGTTATACTTATGTTATTACATACTTCAGAATACTTGCCCAAAATGTATAGGAGAATAAAGGATTCACTTTTCCGCATATTGGTCATAATGGACCATTTGAATAAAAAATTAAGTTAAATAATTAAAGTTAGCATTTATAGGCTATTCAATAAACAGTGCTTTGAATATTCTTTAGCGATCCAATATTCTTCCTATTTGTCTTTTATTTTGCTGATAGGTATGGATCGATGCCGCCACCCAGATCTTCTACTCTCTCGGCGCAGGATTTGGTGTCCTCATTGCTTTTGCCAGTTATAACAAATTTGACAACAACTGCTACAGGTGAGCGTTTGCAGTATATTTGCAAAGCAAGCCAGCAGCCACATAGCATCCTGGTGCTTTTAAGCAGTCTGCCGTTTTTGACATGTAACTGGATCACAGCGCGGTACAGGTGATGCTAATCTGTCCAGCTGACCCCAGTGACCAGGTGTTAACAGAAAAGATAAAGCACAGGCCAGGAAGGGTAGTCAGATAATAGGCCAGGGGTGTGCTGTAAGTCCACTGATTTGTCTTAGTGCTCCTCTTCCTCACAAAAAGCAGATATGAGGCTGGCCCATGTTTTCCACGTTAATGGGATGCAGAAGTGCTGTTAGTGACTGTCCATTGCCCATTGCAGCAAAACTTTTTGGCTGTAGTTCTACGACATCGCTGCATCCATTAAATTGAAATGATTTTTTCACTTAATAAAAGTAGAATGGTTCAAGTACATGATCCTCCAACGTGTGAAATATAATTAAAAGTGCCTGTGACGCTGCCGGAGGAATCAGATACTGAGACCAGTCCGGAGACCGGGGTTTTAAGATAAGAGACAACGTCTTTAATCGCAGTCCAAATGATCTTACACAAACAGTTTACATAAGGAGCCAGAAACAGAAAAGAGACGCTAGGCAGGTAAAAAGTCAAAAGTGGCAGAGGAACAATGGAATTGGCAGATATAATGAACAGGGTTTACCAGGCAGGAAAAGCAGGGACAGGAAAGTAACCCAGTAACAAGTGTGTATTGGTGAATTGACCAATAACCAGGAACTGAAAAGTGTTAGTCTTAACAAAATAAGAAAGGAAATGGAATATGCAGGGTCTTAACTTAACAGATGTACCAACGCTGTATGAGTACACGTGTGATAGAAAAGCCCTGTGTAAATGTGTGTGTGACTGTGACTCATAACATAAGGCTCTTTGATTGGTCGTCACATGACCATTAGAATTCAAAACTCAAATCTAAAAGTAAAATGACAGACCAGAATTGAACACAGATTTTATGTTCAAATACCCCCACAGATGGATGGAATCTATGAAAGTAAACTGCAGTAAATGAAAAGTAATGTGTCCTTCACATTCCATTCTTCCAACCTCTCTCCTTTGAGTTTTGCAGGGGGTCTGAATCTCCTTCATATTATGCTCAGGAGAATCATACAGGGAGATATTGTAAGACCCTCAGAGCTCAAAAGAAGAAACTAATTCCATTTTAACTATTGAATCAATTGAAATACAATGTCTATAAGAATATAAGACACAAAAAAATTGTTATTTTAACCAGGTTAAGATATATGAAACATAAAAGAGTAGACATTGATGCCTCCTCCTGTTCTCTTCCTATGCTAGATCCACTAACTTGGATTAAAATGGGTTATTTATAATTGTTTTTAAAGGAAAGTTTTGAGATGTATTAAATGGACAAATATCCTTCTTTTAACATACTCACACATAGCTGGTTTTGAGTGAGCCACTGGCTATGTGAATAAAAACAAAGCAAAACACGTAAGAGCACGAGATCAGAGGGAAAATCAGAGGGAAGAGAATGTATCTTTGAGACGTTTCTGCTTCCTCGGCTCTGGAGGAGGCCGACAGCCTCGGGTGTGAGGCCATAACAGCAGCACAGTAATTACTGATCGAACCACCAACCGGGCCCAGAGGTCAAAAGCGTCTCATTAACCTAAAAGTCTCTCCTAAAACACAGTGTTGGGTTGAAGACTCATGGGAAATTTAAAAGATATTAAGCAACATTGATTCAACATTGTTAGTAACACACACGCTGCCATGTTCTGTTCAAAATTAAGTTAGCGAATACTAACTCAAGCTACAACTTTTTTTCTAGGGATGCTCTCTTGACCACTACTGTGAACTGCATCACCAGTTTCTTCTCAGGGTTCGCCATCTTCTCCGTGCTGGGATACATGGCTTACAAACATGGGGTGAAAATAGAAGATGTGGCAACAGAGGGTGAGTAGGTTTAATAATGGCTTTGTTAAAGCATCAATTTGTCTGGGGATGTCTTAACTTTTGTTTGTGTGTGTGTATGTGTATGTGTGTGTGTGCACTTACAGGGGCAGGATTGGTGTTTATCATCTACCCTGAGGCGATCTCTACACTCCCTGGCTCAACATTTTGGGCTATCGTGTTCTTCATCATGTTACTGACGCTGGGCATCGACAGCGCGGTGAGTCAACTAACACTTTGTTTGCAGATCATATCGTTTTAACAACACGTGGGATGGAAGTGTAGATGTCAAGAAAACTTTCAGGTTGATGATGTTGTCCACACATAGTATTGTTGGGTAACTGCAACCTCCCTGTGCTAGTTCAAATCTGAGACACAGCCCATGTTTCTGGAAAGTACCAGTTTGCTTAAAAAAAGTCTGATTACAATGACTTATGTTTAATCTGCCATGCATGACATAGAAATAATATAGTAGAGAACACAGTAAATGTCTTTAATCAAGGCTCATACAAGGCTTTTTAACATTTACCTCCTGGAAGAAGCTTTCTTACTTTATATCTGATTTAGCTCAGAGTCTGACCGATGTTGAAATAGTCTGTTGAGTGCTATTAAACATATATAAACCTGCAGCCTTAGGACTTGATTACTTTATAAGTTTTTTTTTTAAACACAATTATACCAGTGAAGTAGAACCTCAGCGAATTCCCAACCCTCGCCGGATGAGAAGTTTTACTAAATTTGTCAAAATTTTAATTCTATCAACCTGTTTTAATGGACACATGATGCTGTAAATGCATTATTGAATTGATGTTTGTTACATGTTAAAAGGTTAGATTTGCCCATGCCAGTCTGATTTGAACTCAATGATTAAATTAGTGTTTCTGGAATACTATTTTTTTGATGATTGCATAATACAGAATACACACAGCTGTTTAGTTGACAATACAGTTCTGAATGTATCTAAATACAAAAGCATACTTTAAAAGTATTGCGATTGATAATTATACTTGCATCTAGGAATCAGCATGAGTCGTCTCTCTCTCTCTGTGTGCTTCAGATGGGCGGTATGGAGGCAGTCATCACAGGCCTGGCGGACGACTTTAAGTTCCTCAAGAGAAACAGGAAAGTCTTCACCTTCGCCACAGCCTTTGGAACCTTCCTGATGGCCCTGTTCTGCGTTACTAATGTGAGTGTCATATTGTCACCATATATTTACAGACAATACTAGAATGAAGCACATGTCAAAGCCTCACGTCTAACATGACAAAGATTCATACACTCACTCAGCCATGATACTGTCCGTGTGAAAATACCGAAAACAACTAAAACCTGGCTGACATAAATTCATGTTTCAATTTTATTAGATTTGAATGTTGTTTAAAATTTAAGAGATGGAGTTGATTGGCAATGTCAAAACAAGATAAATCACAGATTTAAACAGATTCCGCCCTTTTCCGATTCCGGAAAAACTGAAGTCCCTTGATGACAAAACTCTCAAAGAAATGATTAAGTTAAGTCACATCAGATAACACGTTAGAACGTTATTAGAGCTGTACAGAGGGAGCAAATCATTTGATTTCCCAAAGGTCGTCCTGAATCCACGTATCAGCAGTGACGAGCAATGCTGAACAGGACACAGACTCAGGCAGACAGAAAGACGTGATGTTTGTGAATCACATGGTTTCTCTTGAATCCAATAAATACTTTTTGGGGGGATATTGAATGATGCCTTGTCCATGTTAATCCATTACACAAGATAGCGATTGTTGATTCTAAGGATCCAAATCAAACGCCCAACAAAAAAAACCTTGTTGTCATGTGACGCTCGTCTACGCGTTCAGAGTTCCTCTCTTCTAAGTGCACTTTCATTCACCTCCCGATGAAAGGCAAGCAGATACAGAGAGGGTATTGTGTTAACACTAGTGTTTATGTGACTGCACACAGGAGGCCACTTATCTCTGAGGGTGAAGGTTTATATACCACACGTGGCACACACAAACACACACCTACGCTGAAATCCTCTCTGTTGCTCTCCTCTCTACAGGGTGGGATCTACGTGCTGACTTTATTAGATAAGTATGCAGCAGGGACCTCCATACTGTTTGCAGTGTTGATTGAGGCCATTGGAGTTTCGTGGTTTTATGGTAAGTACGTAAATTATTTTCGAAAAAATACTACATTCGTTTATCAACACTAAACATTTATAGATTTCTTCTAATGACATTGCAACACGACAATGATTTTGACGAGGTAAAACTGAAACGTCTCTTCACTCACACATTCTCGAACTCTTGATATAATTTAAGAAAAATAGACATTGAAACTTGTATGTGCAGATGATAGAAGAATCAACACTGAGAGCACATACTTGGCCTGGCCTGGCCTAAAATGTTGAGCGTATATAACTTGTATCTCAGCAGTAACCTGTGCTGTGTAACATCTCTCTCCAGGTGTGGATCGCTTCAGCGAAGACATCGAGCGTATGATGGGCTTTAAGCCAGGTCTTTATTGGAGGCTCTGCTGGAAATTTGTCAGCCCAGCTTTTCTTCTGGTGAGAGGAGTCAAGAAAATGGATGTAGCTACATTCAGGGCTTGTGTCCTGGACAGGAATAATCAAACGTGTTGTAAATTCCAGCACAAATGCTTGCAAGATGTATGACGCCATCATTCATTGCCCAGAGAAGCTTATGCATCAGAGAAACAGGGCTGGCCAGCATCAGAACTTTAATTGCATTGCAATCACAATCAATAATAGCTCAAGTAAATAGATGTAATAGTTTTATGGGCACACAGGAAAAGCCGTTTACACAGCGCCTCATATTCAATCATCTGCAGAGGTGCTTGTGGCCTGTTCCCATAGGGAGGACAGAACAGAGAGGATAGATGGACCCTTCTCTGACTCCAGGTGACTTTATCACTGGCTGGAGAACTAAGAACTTTGCGACTCCACGTGCATCAGAGGAAGCACGTGGCTCGGTCCGCTGCCGTCCAGGGGTGGGTGTCGACAGCCATGTGCTTTCTTTAATACATACGGCTGCTGACAGCCTCTCCTGGACAAGAGAGGAATTTCACAGCAATGAGGAGATCTCATTAAAATAATGTAAATAACTAAAATGAAAATTAAATTAGTATTGTTTAAAGATATAGCTTTATATATATATATATAGGAAAGACAGATATTTTATGTCAAAGATTATACATTCTTTACCGTCTCATTCGCAAAAACAAGTTCAATAGAGCAATAAAAAAAATCTTTCTGTTTTTTCTATTTTGAGCCATAGGTCTGTCTAGAGTAAACAGATTCCCCATCCAACCAATAATATTCCTCTCCTCATTTTCTCTTAGTCTAGATTTTCACATTTTAACTTTATTACCAATTGTGTGCATACACCGTCAATGTGTATCAGGAGGTACAGGCAGGTCAAAACAATGCTCTACAGGTGTGAAGTCCAACCCTTCGGCCCCTACAAGCTCTGCTGCCTCCAGCACCCAACCTAGGCCAATGAGGTTGAAAATATTTAATTTATTAATTGACACTTTGTCTCTATCGACAGTTTTAACAAACGGAGACTCAATGATCTGTCGCACTTTAGGTGGCCTTTTGAACTAACATGGCCTTTGATACTCAGATGAACAAGCAGGGTATACAGGAAAATTTGACTCCTCCATGATTCATGACTGCAAATGACGTTTCCAAGGGACGGAGGTCAGGTAGCGCCGTCATGAATTAGTCCAGAACAGGTCAATCAGGTTACAGAAAGGGAGAGTGATTTATTATAGTGCACACAGACGAGCACCTCAATTCCGTTTCATGAATAAAAACTTTTAAAGAATTTACAGAGGGACCTGTCTTTATCAGTTCTGATAAAGATATTTCAGTTATTGACCTAGGTTCCACGGTGTCTGTTTCTTCATTTCCCCTCAGCCTATCTCTGCCTCAGACTCCAAATAATATTTATTGCTGCACTAATACTCTACTAATCTATGTTTCTCTTTCCCCCTCCTTTTCCTTTCACAGTTTGTGGTAATAGCCAGTGCTGTGACATCTTCAGGCCTAAAGTATGATGACTACACCTTCCCGTACTGGTCCAATGTAGTTGGCTGGGGAGTGGCCATGTCCTCCATGATGTTTGTCCCCATCTATGCTATTTATAAAATACTCAGCGTACCAGGAACGTTAAAACAGGTCAGTATCCAAATAAGTTTGTCACAGAAGTTGTAAAAAATTTGTTTAACCTGCATTCTTATTGCTTTTAAAAGAATATAACAAGATTCAAGTTTCAAGTGTACACTGGTACACAGTAAAGATCAAACTGGACATCACACACAGTGTTACTAGACATTACATAATAGTGTAATTGGAGGTAAACAGAACACTTGTGGCCAAAGGGCTTTTCAGTATGTTTGTGTTTCAAGCACAACTTGAAAACAACTGTCGAATTTGGAGGAATCTCTCATCTTGATGACATTGTGAGATTTCACTTTCAGATGAAATCATCACTTCAAAGCAGTCAGAGTTTATGTTTGTAATTATCCAAGAGAGCTGTTTTGAACCCTTAGCAGCTAACGAGTGAGTCACTCGACTGTAACAGGTCCGACATCCCATTGGCATTTCCCATTGTTACTCAGGCCTGAAGATTCCCCACAGGTTAATCCTGAAATCTCCTAAACTCCTTACCTTTGTTCTCTTCATGATGACCAGAATAAACTGCTCTGAGAATTCCTCACACGGTTCTGGAAAGAGATGGCATCACTAAGCAGATAACCTCCATGAACTGTTATACTAATGTATTTAAGAAGGCAAGCATTTGATTATCAAATAATAAAACTAAATTTAAAGTGGATACATTATCTAACCCTAACCCTTTTCTTGGTTTAATTTTTAATATTGGACGGCAGGTATGGGTCGGACAGTACGTTTCTATTATAATGTGAAGTAATAAAGGAAGACAGGCGGGCTAGTCAGGGCCAGGGTTCGTCCTTCAGCAAGTTAATAACTAAAACAGGGAGTACCAGGGTTTGACCTCAGAAGAAAAGAAGCAGCCAGAAGCTTCACATGATGAAGAGCAGCACAGTCTCCGGACTTAAACCTCAGGGAGCTGGTCAGTGATCAGTTGGACAGAAGGTCGAACACATCAGTGTTAATTTTGGCAGCTATTTTTGATTTAGTCTTAGTCTTTTGGCGAAAATGCATATTAGTTTTAGTTACATTTAGTCATTTTTATCCTTCTTAGTTTTAGTCTAGTTTTAGTCGACGAAAACGAAATTACATTTTAGTCTAGTTTTAGTCACATTTAGTAGCCACATTAAACTCCTTTCTTCTCTGAGCAGCTGAGACCAGAGAAACTCTGTGTTTTCACTGTTACCACTGTTAAGAAGCAGCCGGTTCACGTGAACGAGCTCTGAACTTGTGTCTCTGAGCGGGGCGGGGGGCGGAGCCTCGGGACCGGTGCGCTATCTGGGGCGCACACACACACTCGCCCGCTCCTAGCTTAAAAAAATGATTGTGACTTAGTCAACCACCAACATTTTCGTCTCGTCTCGTCATCAAAAGTTAAAATAGATTTAGTCATAGTTTTTATTTTCAAAGATCCGTTTTCGTTACGTCTTCGTCTCGTCTTCGTCATGGAAAAAAGAACGTTAACGAATATTTTTCGTCATAGTTTTCGTCAACGAAATTAACACTGGAACACATCAGTGTTAATCTCTGTGAATAAATTTCTCTTGTGATGGGGTGAGCAGGTGGAAAGCTAAAAAATATTTTAATTCAATGCAGACATTGAAGGGTTCAAAAAACAGTGGCCAGAGAATAAGTATACATATTAGGAAAAGAGCTGCCACTCAAAACCGACGAACTGTCAAAGACAAAGTACAGCACCAGAACTTATATACACAAAACGATACAGGGATAACCGAAAACAGGTGAACCACATTCGGAACAGGAAACAGGACAAAGACAGGAAGTTTAGCTAGAGAGAAACAAGGAGCAAAACTTCAAAATAAAACAGGAAACTGAACTCAAACACAACCCGTAATTCTAAACTAAACTTAACTCAAGAAAAACAAGGTCAGGACCAAAACAGTTGTTTTTTTTCAAAAGTTCATCATAACAAAGGCAGAATCATGAGACCTTCTGAACAACTTCTGATTTCCAGAGAGAGAGAGAACACACAACGTGTATGTTTACCTGCTGTATTTGTCAAAAACGTGATTATTTCAAATCCCATTTAATCTCCAAAATATTTGTTTACATTGTTCTTATTACAGAAACATTAAACTAAGTCAATTTCAATAGAAACCTTTTCTCTATAAAATATGGTTTACCTAATTTGACAAGTGTGTATGGACAGTTATTAAAAGGCCAGTTTATACATGCCTTGCAGATGGTATACATGGTGTGAGCTCAGGGATGAGACTGATGTGTTGTTGTTACTTTTTTTGCAGAGGATAGCATATTGTATCACTCCAGAACATGAACATCATTTGGTGGCTGAGGGAAATATACGGCAATTTACAGTAAGTATCTTTCCTGACTTACTTGAAGGCACCTGCAATTAATCTGTATTTGAACACCTGAAATTTGCAAAAAGGTTTTTGCGCTATGACTTAATGTTGCTAATTTGTCAAAGTGACCCCAGAATGGAGGGGCACCCTGTGGAGAAAATCTACTATAAAAACGTTGGCAAAATAAAATAAATAATACTTTTGGATCTACGCTTTTTAAAAGAGGCATATAATACTCATATTCAGGTTTATTGTTTTATCTGGTGCCATATACTGGATATATTGACCTCTATTCCCGCTGTTCCTGGCTTCGTTAGGGGGGCACGCCAGACTAGCTGTGTGTCTTGCAAATTTGGTGAAGTGTGATGTCATGTGACAT
Source organism: Pleuronectes platessa (assembly GCF_947347685.1). Taxonomy (NCBI): domain Eukaryota; kingdom Metazoa; phylum Chordata; class Actinopteri; order Pleuronectiformes; family Pleuronectidae; genus Pleuronectes; species Pleuronectes platessa. The sequence continues at coordinate 11,286,415 of NC_070626.1, forward strand.
CACGATGATGAAAAGGTTTTGGCCAAACTACTTCAGGGGCTTCAGAAGCAGTGTTTTCTTCAGGGGGAGAGGAGCTACTTTTTCTGCCTAGGACTTTAGATGTTAAAAAACCTTTAAAACACACTATAAGTACTGCGTACTGAAAAAGAGAAGACGCATAATATGTCTCCTTTAAAAGTGAAACAAAATGTGAGGAAACAACCTACTACACTATATAACGTTCAGAAGGTACCCCATCAGTGAGAAAGCAGAAAAAGCAACATTAAAAACCATTTGACGACATCTCCTAACTCTTTATTTTGTTTTCCAGCTCAAGCATTGGTTGGCCATCTGATGATGAATACCTAGAACTCCCTCATCCATTGTCCTGTCTATTGTGCTACCAGTGGTCAGACACATGAGGAAAGCAGCAGTCTCCACTGTCTTGCAGCAGCCCCTCTCCTGTGCATCTACCACCCAAGGCATTCGTTGTCAACAGCGGCTTTAAGCACTTTGATTTCGGAGTCATGCCTGTTCATATTTCAACCATTCTACAACTTCGGCTCATAAGGGAGGGGCATCCGGTGGGGAAAATCTACTGTTATTCGCCCATGGACATTATTATGCTTTATACACACAATTTTAATTATTATAATACTATTTTATTTTTATATTTAATGATGTGTCGATTATCTCCTAGAAGGGATTTAAACTAAAATAAAACCAAACAATCCCTATTACTGAAGAGGAGACAAGCATATTTCAGTTTTCTTTTTGGGCCTGTCGTTATTTATTATTATAACATTATTATTATTATTGTCAGGTTGAGTGACGTCTATGTGTCAGTGCCTTATCAAGCGAGACACTCCATGTTTCTTAAAGTCCGTACAGGAAGAAATAGAATAAACTGTGTTGACTCAGGAACCCACTAAATCCAACCACAGTTTGTGGAACAGCTCAGCTCGCCGGCTACCTGGTCCTTTGACATTCAAGTCAAAGAGCTGCAGGTCGACAGAGCATCAAGGTCGAGCTCCTTAGTGAAGAAAAAACAGGCCTGATATAATACTTTTTGTCACATGTTGTGTTACAGGAAAAGGGAATAATGCATGCATCACTCAAAAGCTTTAAAAAGAAAAACAGGTCATGCTTCATTCACCTCTTATGCTTTTTGAAAGGCTAGACTCAACCAGAGCTTTATCTCAAAGAAAGACTGAGGCCGAACCTGGTCAGTGCCTGGCTGCTCACTTAAGATGCAGGGAAAAAAGTTCAGCTAAACAAATGGCGTAACTGTTACAGTTTTGTATCGTTGGGTTACAAACTTTTGTCTGTTCAGTGCTTCTGAGCTTTTTCTCCAGAGAGTTAGAGAGTTTGTGTGTATTCAGATTGTTGTTGCCAACCACACAGTATTACTGTTAGAATTCAGTTCATGGAGGAATCCCTCTTCCACAGCACTGATTTTAACTACTATGTTCAGTAGAGGATATATAATTCTTATGCTGTGTTCACACTAAACGCAAAGCCAATTTTTAAGGGGGCAAGTGATGTGATTTAGACTACCTGAGGCCTGCATACCAGTGGCCCATTCACTTGTTAGCATGGTTCACTACGAGGCACTTTCTCCAGTGGGTTTCATTCTCAATGCTTATTGGCATCTGCAACATGGCGTCATTCAAGTTTTTCACTCGAGTTCAAATATTTCAACTCGAGCAGTTCTGCATCTCTCATATCACATCGTTCGTGCTGTTTGTGTCGCCTGATGCAAGTGAATCGTTATTTGCGTCTTTGCATTGGCTTTGTCCTGAAAAATTAGCTTTGCGTTTTGTGAACACATTATTATTCTGTCATCAACATATCTTGTGACGTTCTTTTTTAATAACCTTAGAAGTGCCATTATGTTTATTTAGGAATGTTTTTGATCATCTTTTTCTGTTTTCTCTTGTTTTTTTATTTATTGGAATGAAGTTGAATTTGAACCTTGAATCGTAACAGAAACCCCTTACTGAAAGGAATAAAGCCACATCGAAAAAATATTATTTATGTGGAATATATAAGAAGATATAGAAAATATATAAATATATTCTTTTGTTATATCTAATCTTGTATTTATCAAATTGTTTATAACAAAGCGTGAATGTAAAGTATTTTAAACGTAACTGTCCCCAGTCATAACTTTGTGTTTGATGTATAGCTAAGATGGACTATTTAGAAAAAGAATATTATATTATAGTGTAATCCAGGGTTACATTGTCACATGTGGATGTGAACAAATATACCCTGTCTTTCCTGGGCTATGTTTACGAAAATACTGTGTACAATACCAATGTCCTGTGGAACGTGAGTGACAAATATCTATGAAGAAGTCTGAAGTATTCACACTATGATAATAAAGAATTTCTTCTACACACAAAGCTGAAGGCCATGAGTATTGATTTTCATCTTTTCTTGATTGCGATCACTTTTCATTATATTAATTGGACTTAACCTGTTAGATTCATGATATAAATCAAACTGATTAAGGGTAAAAACCCAGACCAGAGATATCAACTTATGTAGTCCACACATTCTTCTTCTTTGTTTGAAGCTGGCAAGCCTTACAGGGCAGATGTATTTCTTGCCAGAATCCCTCTTGCTTGGCTTTTAGTTATTCACTTGCGGACGAACCACAGTGGTTCAGACCAACGGTGTCCTATGAGGGAGGAATTATCCCAGGTGCTGGTGCGGACTAGAAGCAGAAGAGGGATGTAAGACAGTACATTAACTTCGTAACTATACTTAAGTAATACATTTTTCAAGCATCTGTTCTTTTCCATATTTATTTCCGGTAACTTTGAATCACTTTTACTGTACTACATACAGTATATCAGTAAAAATCTCTACATTCTGAATCCAATATATTTGTACACTGTTCATTTTTACATTGTCTTTTATGTTTCTAAATGTAATCAATAATGCGAGGTGAATTGATCCACTGATCCAATCAGAGTGGTCAGGGAACTTCAGATTTCTGCAGCATCACTGGTTTACAAAAGCTGAAATGGATTTGGAAAAGCCGTGGCTCAGCCATAGATAATTGGATTAGTGAATGGAAAAGGCTAGTACTTTTAATACTTTAAGTACATTTGGAAGCAAATATTCACTTGCTTCTACACAAAAAGAAAGGTTAAAGTGGTACGTTAACTTGAGTTCATTTTGTCTATTTATTTGTCGATTATGTAAGTAAAGTGTTTCCTCCGTCACTGGCGAAAAAGGTGTGACAGCAAGAACAATAAAAACTACAGATACAAAAGAGTTTAGTGTTAGCTGCTATAGCAGCAGAGATGGCTCCTGCTAACAAAGAAGTGCAAACATGTATTTGTAAAGTCCCCTTTAACAACAATATATTGTAAAAATGTTAAAATTGCCTTAATAAGAAGAAAGATAAGTGGCAATAGAATCCCTGTTCATCGTTCTTTTGTCCTAAGTTACATTCTCTTCTTGTAATGGGTCACGGGTCAAGTTTTGTACATGTATTAGTGGAAGATGATGTATTTTTATAAATCATGAGACCATGAGAAACTTAACTAACTCAGTTTAGTTGTACTGCTGACTGAGGGCTTCTAATAGTGGCTGACTGTGCCTTTCCACTGTCTCTCCCTTTGTTCCCCTGCTTTACTACTGGCATAGAAGCCTTCAGTGTCCATTCTCTGTGCCTTTGCTGGGTAAACTTTTATTGTTCATGATCCTCTGCTGCACACAAGCCAGTTTTTGACATTCATTAATAACCCTTGAGGAAATCACTTCCAAAAAATATACACACAAAACAGTGTTTAAACACTGGCCCTGATCAGGTCTTCAAATAAACTGTAGCTAACAAAAGTGATCTGTTTTCTTATTCCAGTGAGGTAGCTTATAAGCAAATAAATTAAGTCTTTTTAACTAAGGTTATCGATTGTGTTGATATAACTTATTCACTTCAATTTGAACAAACTCATTTAAATTGTACATTGCCAATTGAAGTATTGTTTTTCAGTTGAGGTTTTGAGTAAATAATGTTTATTTTTCAGTGTACATTGCAAACCAACACTAACAGTTTAAACTACATTCATTGGGACATTAAAATACATCAATATCACACTAAAAAATGAGTGTACAAACAAACTAAAACAATATTAATGTGCAGAAATAAGTGGATGATGAAGGATCTTCCTGCTAAAAACGAGTACAACGTTGAAATTTACTTTAGAGAATAAATAACATTTTAATACAAGAAGGTACTACCTTTATCTGGAAATAAAAGTAAATAATTAGAAAGTTCATCAAGTCTCAATACAACTGAAGAAGAAGAAAAATGTAACAATCTCCAGGAGATACTGTTAGCTTAAACAGTGTGTTGACTGGGAAGAATTCAAGATAATCATAACATGGTCTTTAGCACGTTATTGGCAGATGACCTGGCTATCACCTCAATATAGAGTTAAGACTGTGATCTTACCCAACACACAAAATGAGAGAAAGCAGAGAGAAGCCAGAACCATGTTAATCCAGTGGAATGCCTCCGTAAATGCCAACTTGACCATTTCCTCACCCCACAAGCACTTGATCACCTGTACCCATGGTCCCAGCTCAAGTTGGGCTCCCTGTTGTGGTGCAGTCGTTTGCGCCATGACTTAATGATAACAAGGTTCTGGGTTTGTATTTTGAATCTTGCAACTCTTCATTGCCCACAGTATTCTTTTTTATGTCCCATATTTTCTTAACAATGTTATCAGTGCTGGGAGAAATCATGAATAAAATATAATAATAATTGAAAGATAAAGGACAAAAATGTACATTTAAAAGTATCTCTTCAAAAATAGGTTTTCAATTTAAACGGAATTGATTTGAAGGCAGAAATCGTGTCGGCCAACGTGAGATCGTTCTGTTGCCTAACTCACTTACAACACTGATCGGGACTTCGTATACAAACACAAAAGTGACCATTGAAGTGCTCAGATAATGAACAGCTACATATAAACTACACTAATGTAAGATGGATTAAGATTACAAATGGCTATTAATGTTTACAATTGTACCTGTGTAAGGTTAGCCTGGGAAAGAAATGTTTAAATTCTTTAAATAAAAGGTAAGCTTTTACCTGTTTTTAGCTTGGGCCTTAACAGGTGCTTATGGTTCCAAATTTATCCTGAAGTGCACTCTCTTTGTGAGGATTAAATAAAAGAACCACCACCTCGTCCTGATTATGCTGTAAAACGTTTAATCACACATGTTAACAATATCAAGGTGTTTTGAGAGCAGTTTGTATCCTCAATATAGCAAAAGAGACTTTATGCTGCAAAATGATGGGGCCCAGGGGAAGCATTTAGACATAAAACATAATGCTTTGGGACCTGAATTTCAGAGGTGAGCAGTGTTCAAAGCAGGTGCATAGGTCTAGATATAGGAAAAACACATGCTTTAGAATTCAGAGGGTGTTTTAACAAACCCTGCTCTATTGTAATTTGGGTTTTAGTAGCACCACTATCTTTAAATGACACAAGGGGTATAATTCTCTAAGATGTGGGTTTAAAGAAAGCAGAACGTTTGGTTTTGGGAGAGAGATGACAAACTGGAAAATATAAAAGAGGTTTGACATTTGAAAATATCTGAAAAGATGAAATGGATGTAGTCCAAATGTCTAGGATGAGTAGATAGAAATCTTCAAAAACCAAAAGTTGAAGGGGGATTATTATTATTACAGATTTGAGCCAAGGTTGGTGGAGATTAGAACTGGGACTGACCAATCACCACAGTCAGCTGCCATGAAGATATAATTAATATACTTTGTCAGTGTGTAATTCTGGAACTGCACAAGTTTAGTCATAAAAGCTGGAGGAATATAACTTGATTTGCTTTATGCTTGGGGCTGGAAACTAACTCCTGAGTTTTTCAGCACTAGCAAAAAGCAGAGTATGCACACTGTTTGCAGTGTAGATGCAAATTATTTTAGAAGATGTACGATTCCTTTGAAATAATACATCTTGAGATTAAATTATTCTAACAGCTGTTGGGGAGGATGGAATGTAAACGATATCCATTTCATGTCGGCCTTGAACAAACTTCAAACCTGAAAGGGGAGGAAATCCCATTCAGGTTCTTATGTAATCTTCAAGCAGTTCAAAAGAGTGAGCATTGTAATTGTAGCAAGTGCTAAATCCTTAAAGCAGTGCTTTCCCCCAGCTATATTTGAAAAGCTAATACTTCCAGCAAATATGCATCAGGAGAGAAACCAACATTTCTTCACTAAGTCTCATGTGAATCTGATCAGCTTGAAAATAAGTCTTTGGGAAACTCTTGGACCTGTGAGCTGTTAAACAGGACCCAGTTTCCACAGCAACTGTACAGATGCAGACACATTTGTTAGAAGTCTTTCAAGAGTTTTGAGCAGAATGTTAAGATCACTTTCTTTCTCCCATGTCAGCAACTTCATGTGCCAGAGAATTTAGTGCTAATTCCCTGGTTTATGGTTCATTATTCATACTGAACACACTTGATTATAGGCCTCACTGTTGACAAGAAGCTGGTTGAAGTCACAAAAAACTCAAGGCAATCCCTCATCTGACTGAAACCACTTGTTGACAGACCAGGAGCCTCATGTATAACCGTTGCACACAGGGCCTGAAACGTGCGGACTCTGGCTCATGCGTACTAACATTTTGGAGACGACGGTAAATGACGATGCAGACGTGAGGTGGTGAACTGAAGCCAGATTATTGATCCACTTCATCATTTAAATTAAAACCAAAAGTTTCTAGTGGGGCTCAAGAGACATAACTGTTCCACACGAACCTTCAATTGAAAAAGATATAAAACAACTTCCAGCAAGTAACCTTCAGATTCCATTAAACAGCGTAGTTACAGAGCTGAGTAATTCATGGTTTTTAATAATATCTTCTAACACTGTGCGTGTATCATCAAGTACGACTGTGTGTAAAATCGCTGAAGGGAACACGACTGTGCCATCAGGTGCACAGAGCGTACTGGAGATCACTCACAAAAATAAAGAAAAACTTTTCACTTTCAAACTATTTCCCAGTACTTTTTTGCCTTCACCTATGAATCAACTTGTTTTTAATTTCAGGCTCTGCTCTTTCTATCATCCTCCCTCTCACACATTGTATTATCAGAAGCAAAAGTGTATCAATGTATTTTCTTTATTAATGACTGATGTACCATAACATCACTCTTCACCTTCACATCACTAACAAACAACTAAATTTCAGTGTCAGACAGTTTTGCTTCCTCTTCTCATCGCTTGATGCAGAGATTTGCTTTGGAAACCCATTGGTCAGCAAGAGGATTTATTTTCATTAGCTACATCGCATCGGCTTGTTGAAGTCACAATGACTGGATGGAGTGTAAACTACATACATTCCAGTATTTTATGTTTGTTATTGTGTCATATTAGCCTATAAAATGCACAGTATATCCATTGAAAAACTGCCAAAGTGTTAATACACCACCAAATGATGACCTGCACAATCCAATTCAAAACCACAGGCAGTGGTCAACACTGTGACATCACAACATTATGAAAGTCCTGACAGCTAGGGCACAGTTTAAATATGGCCTATGTGCATTTTTCCATGGATTGCATTTTTTGATACAATATTTATACTGTACCTATACCTGGTTTATCCTCAAATGAGACATGGAAATCTCACTCTCCACAATATGGGACCTTTAGAATGAATCCTCCCTCTTTAATTTACTTTTAGTAATGTGGAGTTATTATTCTAACAGTAAACCATTATTTGCAGAGGTCTTGAATTATCATTCTGGCTGGTCATACTGTAAATGTCACTCGTCACAATGAATTTTCAGAAAGCTAAAATAAAGATAGTCAGGTGAAACCTTTTATCTGTTAAAGCTGCTTGTCATATCTTGTTAGCGGCTGAGAAGAGAAGAAAACGTGCACACACAAGGGTATAGGGCAGGCTGGGATTAAACACACACACACTGGTCTTGTGTACAGTCTTATGTACACCTGTGGATGATGGTCCACCCGTTCTGCTATTAAAAAATAAAACACTAACCAATACACTATGAAAGAAAACTACAAAATAGTTTAGAGAGAGAGTACTTGCTCCTGCTTCTGTGGTGCACCAAAAACGTGTCGATTATTAAGTTAAAGTTTTACGAAACATAGGATACAGGGTAATGCTATGTTTAGACAAAGCAAAGTGGATTTTTGTCCCAAACACATACAAGGTCAGTGCACAGACATGATTTGCCACAATTCTGTGCAAGGGCAGCGTTGTTGTGCCTGGCCTAGGGGACACCTGAGCATAACATAAAGATGGCTTCTTCTAACAAACAAACAAATTATATTCTATTACAAACAATATTCTACAACCAATCCCCAGTAACTTTCCTATCAGAAAAACAAAGAGAAAATATGCTACATCTGGCGAACTGAAAATAATTCAACTCAAGTAGAAATATGGGTCACGAAGGCCTATCAGTGTTGAGATTCTTTATATGTCACAGAACCAGACAGAGAGACTCACTGATGCTTTAAGTGGGCACCCGCAGTTGCAATGCTACCTCTCCTAGTTGAGTTAAGTCCTGTCTTTCTTTTTTGTGCGTTTTTTTGTTGTTTTTGGTTTTATTTTGTACCCACCATTGTCTCTCATTTCAGAGCACTTCACTTCCTGACTTTGTCTCCTTTCCCGCTCTTTGCGATTACCTTGGATTGGTTTCACCTGTGTCTGTTATCACTTCACACTTGTGAAAATGGTTTATTGGACCCGTCCTCGTATGGAGTCGTCCGTTTGAGTCGTCAACGTGATATATCAATTCTTCAGGTGAGATTTTAACAGTCGGTTATATTTATTAACCGTAGCATGCTAGCTGACGTTAGCCTAAAAAAGTTAACAGTTGCTTTGCTGGGCATCGTCTCCGTGACAAGGTCAGTGTGCTGCCTGCTCTATACTTTATCTTGAATGTTTTCCTAATGATTTTTAATCTTTTGTTTGATTTCTATGGTTTCATTGTTTTCCCTGACTGCTCCTGAACTACACAGACACACACCAACCACAAGCTGCAACCAGCACCAGGTGAACAAAGACCAGCGGACCAAACAAAGACAGCAGCGACTTTCAGTTCAGGCCAGGTGGCATCTCTGCTAACTGTTAGCTGCGCAGTCCTTACGTAGAAGACTTTAGAGGGACCAATGACATGAAAACGCCATTGGAAACAGGAAACCACAGCCGTATCTGTACGGCAACCCTCAGCGGAACTTATGGACCTGAAGATGGGTCGCCAGCAACACAGTGAGTAAGTGTAGCCTTTATGGAGAAGCAGGGGTCTTCTCATCTCTAAGTGGTGTTGTTGATGTTTTAAAATGAATTTAAATTATCGTAAAATTTATTATTTTTTTATTTTTTTATTTGCCTTTATTTAACCAGGTCGGTCCCGTTGAGATACAATGACCTCTTTTCCAAGGGAAGCCTGGCCAAGACAGCAGCATACAAAAAATGTCAACAGTCACAAGACACACAAAAATCACATAACACAGATCAAATAAGATAAGTTCCCTGTTCCCTTAAGATAAGGCAACAGGTCTAAAGCTCCGGATTCCCACCAAAACAAGAACAAGTGCGGTATGAACCCGCTCCAATTTCTCTCACACGAGTCTTCAAAGTTTCAAGGTTTATGAGCTCCTTTAACTTAAGAGTTTTTTGCAGTGCATTCCAAGCAGCAGGTGCAGCGAACTTAAAACAGTGCTTACCAAATTCAGTGTTTACTTTGGGCATAACTAATAAATAAAGCTCATTTGAACGTAAGCAGTAATTGCTCTGGGATTTAAAGATGTACTTACATAAGTAGTGGGGGAGCAGACCCAAGATAGCTTTATAAATAAAAATATGCCAATGTATAAGGCGGCGTGCTGCCAGAGATGGCCACTCAACTCGAGCATATAAGATGCAGCGGTGAGTGAGGGCTTTACAACCAGTGACAAACCTTAAGGCACCATGATATACAGTGTCTAGAGAGCGCAGACAGTTATCTGGGGCATTCATATACAAGAGATCACTGTAATCAAGTACAGGGAGGAAAGTGGTAGCAATCAACTTTTTTCTGGTAAAAAAAGAAAAACAAGATTTGTGACGGAAGAAGAATCCCAGTTTCACTCTTAATATTTTTACCAGATTTGCTACATGTGGTTTAAAAGAAAGTCGATCATCAATTAAAATGCCGAGATACTTGTAACAGTTCACAAGTTAAATTTCATACCCTTGCAATGACAAAATGCTGGGTGGAGACACAGGCACTTTTCTGCCATTGGAAAATATCAACAGTTTGGTTTTGGCGGCATTCAAGACAAGTCTTAGTTCAATGAACTGATTTTCCACAAGGTTAAAAGCAATTTGTAAGTTGCCAAGGGCTTCGGCAAGAGTGGTGCCACAACAGTATATAACTGTGTCATCAGCATAAAAATGAAATTTGGCATTTGGGACGTTACTGCCCAATGTATTTACATAAATAACAAACAGAATCGGGCCAAGAACTGAGCCCTGTGGCACACCAGTAGAGACATTTAGCAGTGTGGATGAGCTGCCTTCAAAACAAACACATTGTTTTCTATTAGACAGATAATTATTAAACCAGCCAACAGCCTGCTCAGATAAACCTATATCAAGCAGGCGTTGCTTCAGAATGGAATGATCCACTGTGTCAAAGGCCTTAGAAAGGTCAACAAAGAGAGCTGTGCACACTTTCTTTTGATAATGGTTTTAAGCAGAACCAGGTTCAGCTGCTTATATCTCTCTGTCTCTCTCAATGAATGTTGTGGTTTGGAAACTGCTGTCATAATCGTCCTGTTTTAAATGCTAAATATCAAACCTGTTGGATCATTATTGCTGCAGCCCCGATGATTCTGCAGGCAGTTCAGGAGGTGTAAGAAGGGGCTCACCATACCAGATAATCTGGGCTGAACATGTACTCTAGATTTCTTGGACCGGGGTTTAACTCTACTGAAATTCCGGTGGTCAGCTTTAGTCTGGAGGCCATTTACTCCAAAAACAGTCCAGCAGCTGAAATTGCACAACTATTTGTTTCCCATTTGGACCACATCACCACACCAATAATGTTAACAATGTCACTGCTGCTTGTGGACGTAACATTTTCCTGACACACTATGTTATGGAGTACTTCGACCATGAACAGCAAGTTTTACAACAGGCTTTTTCCAGATCCTCATCACTGACCTGCTTCTCAATGCCTCAAGTTCTACCTTAATGCAGCGAAAAGGTCAAAACCACAGAATTTCATCAACTTTGGCCAATAAAAGTCAATGCGGACAACCATAGACTGCTTCTTAATTGGCAGCTCTGCAGAGCACTAATGTGATTGAGGCAAAGAAGAGCCAATTTTAATGGTCCTCTTTAGACTGAGGACTTGTTCTATACTCATAATCAAATTGTCAGGGAATAATCCTTGTGACCGTGCAACCAAATCCTTTTGTGGTTGGCAGGGACATTGGAAAGAATCCTGAAACTTTAGGTATTATCTGCAGCATTTGTCACAGTGGATTATAACTTATTATACATGTTTACTTACTGTGTAATATACAGTTTCTGTAACATGAGTAGTAAAGATGCAACCGTGTCTGATGCCAGATCTAATTCATGAGGATCAGTTGTTGAGCTTCCATGATTCCACTCTATATTAACTACTATAACGTGAGCACTATATAGTACCGTGATGTGAGAACTCTTTGTTTGCACATCTGTGCATTTCAGCTTGAAGTAAACAGCTCAGAATGATACCTCTTAGCACTTAGGTCAGCGTCAGGGTCATGGTTACTATCCGGTTTACATTCAAGACTGGATAAGTTTCACAGAACACCAGCGCCTCTGTTTTTCTTAGAAATATAAAATCTCAGTGAGCAATGAGCTTTTCTCCCCACGATGTCTAACTGCGACAACAATCTTTAAATGCTTTAGGTTTCACACAAATATTTGCTGGTACTTAGATGTGACTTTTTGATGGATGGGATGTTGGGTGATTTCAATTTCTCAATGCCAAACTTAGTTATTGAATTTATTGATTTAGATGCTGTTCTTCTAAAAAGTTACATTCCAGTTTTATTCAAACGGGGTCGTTGGTTGTCTTCTTTGGCTGTGACCACATTGCTAATGACCTTGAGCAACCACAGATCATGTGTGGGCATGGCACTACTGCCAACATTCCTCAAAGGCAGGAAACTCCTCTCTGCCCATGGGAGCACTGTGGAGGAAAAGTCTTCAAAAGAATGAGAACTGTAAAGACTTGGCATATCTTTGCTCCACATTTGAGCTGATGTTCATTCATGTTTGTCTAATATATACTCTTTGCTCATAAGCAGAAGCTTGTTTTCTCTGGTGAGGAGGTTTTATTTTTGCCCCTGTCTGTTTGTTTGTCTGCAGCATTACGCAAAAGCTGCCTTGCGCTGTGCATGGATTGGTGGAAAGCTAGTTATACGTCAGGGAAGAGCAAATTCAATTTGAGTGGATCCAGGAATTTATGACTCTCTTACATTGTAAAATAGGGCATTTTTTTACTTGCCCTGTTTTCCCCAGGAATAACTCGTGGATCATGACGAAAAAAACAGGCTGCCTTGTTTATCTTTAAGGAGGCTGTTCGTGCGCTCTGAGTGTTATACTAGATAGATCTGTTTGTTTTTTCATAGCAGGCCAGAGAGAACAACTAGAAATTTCTTGCAGAGTCCTTCAGTGTTTTAAATATTTTTTGCCATATCAATAATCCAATTTTATCCAAGCATATTTGTCCTAGCGACGCATCCAGTTTAGATCCATGTTGTGAGCTGTATAGCGCATCCCTTAAATCTGATTCTTCTTCAACAATTTTCTTTTTCCTGTGTACAATAAATCAAATGACAAAGTAAAAGACATACAGAATGATGTCATGGTTAAGACAAATATTGTTTTGGATGCCACATATAATATCAATTGCAGAGTATTAATAAGGCTGCACGACATATCGAAAATGTCTCGTCATTGCATTATCAACGTGCACGATATATGTATCGGAAAGGATGTCAAGATCTTTGGTCAATCAGATGGAGACCTGCTGCCCTTGATGATAGACTAAAGCCATCAGATCATTGATGTGTTTTTCCATCAATGAATCATTGTCTGAAGAAGAGAAAAGAGATAAAACAGATTTTGAAGAAAAGCAGCTCTGTCAAATCTCGCTGTGCCTCCTCCGACTAAATTCTACTGTTGAAAACTCTAGTGATCACGTGATTCCTCAGCTGCACTCTTTCTCACTCACTCACTCACACACGCAGACACACGCAGTGTGATCGGAAGCATGTAAACTTGGTAAAAATAACAGACTTTGTCTACTTAATGTATGTAGATCTGGAGGAGATGTCGGGGGCACTCGGCTTGGCTTGGCGCAGTGCCCAGCTTAAATGACAAAGACACAGAGGAGCAGTAAATTACTGACAGAGCCACTTAAAACTGTAAATGGATAACTTTTCACGGTCATACATGGCTCCCTGGTGTCGGACTTGGTGGCGCTGCGGCTTGGCTTTGCGCCTTCTCTGTGGCCTGTGGAGCTGTCTGTGGTCTCTGCGTCCGTAGCAAGGGATTTTTTATTTATTTATTGCAAGTCATATCATCGTTGGGATATTAACACAGAAATAACAAATCAATACAATGGTACACTGTTACACAACAACATATTTCATATATTCCATAAACAAAACTCAAATAGTTGAAGAGTTGTTTAACTCTCAAAGCAACCAAATGTATTGGTGAAAGGGCTGTGCATCATTTTATTAGAACACACACACACAGACACACACACACACACACACACACAGTTCCAATGCAGCAGACCACAAAAATCTGATATAGATTCCTCTGGGAGATTTACTTTAAATTCACATGTAAAAATGACCTCATTATTGTGCCAAAGATTATCCACTAAAAAACTGTTTAGGGAAACAACTGGCAGATAACTCAAACTGAGGTACATTTAAGTACTGGTCTGCCCCCACAGACGGGAAACAATCCTGATCACTCCAGACATGTTAATTTAGATATAAAAATAATAAAAACTGATTTGATGTAATGTCTACAATTGATAAATTCCTGGAATGTTAGCAAATCTTATAATTTCAGCGATTAAATTTGTATTTACAGTTGGCCTAATCTTCACAGCGAGGATAAGACCTCTGGGACTCTATGGGCAGTCTGCACTTGTGAGCATGATGCGTATCTCAGTCTGAATTTTTTTTTTGAGTACGTTTGTTTGTTCAACCATTAAAAATGAAAAAAACAAAACAGGAACTGATCAATCGGATTGAGTTATGCTGAGCCCAAATTACATTTCACATACATGCTTATATCTATAACATCAGTATCAGCAGGAACTATTGTGGAGTTATCTGCTTTGCCCTGACATAGAAATGAGAATGAATCAGATCACAGTGCAGACAGGAAACATGTTCTTTAAATAAAACAGTTTTCCAAGGATTGCAAATGAATATGTTGTCTCCTAACGATCACAACATTTTTACACCATTTCCTCTTAGTGATATTTGTTGTGTATGCATGTATTTACATTCAATGTGTCCAGATCACGCATTTATTTATTTAAGCATGTGAGTGTTTGCATGTGTGCATGCATGTGCTCAACAAAAATTGCGTCTGTATTTCGAGCTTGAGTAGCATGGTTTACCTGTGGTAGGTCTGACTTGTACACCAGAACTAATCAGTGGCAGCACTCGGCCATTTCAAACTAAATCGGGCCCCAATTGGCCCGCTTGTTGTTTTTTGAGGGGCCAGCTCATTTAACCCTGGAATTAAATGATATGTGTGACACAGGATGTAATTACTTCAAAATGCAACACCATCACAAATCACACACAGCCCAGCAGGAGACCAGATTCTTTACACTGGCAACTTTAGGGAAATAAATGAATAACAGAGTTGCATTGCCATAAAGAAATGACCACACATTAGTCAGGCTAATGGAGCAGTAAAGTGTTACGTAATTTTACAGTCAGTTGAACTTATTGAGTCAGGACAAAGCAGCGTGTGATCCTCTGTGGAAAGAGAAATGTGTTTGCATGAAGTCGATGTGAGTGTTAGCAGCTGCTGAAGAAATTACAAATACCTGCAATACTCTTACATTTGTGTTGCACTTTTTCATATTGCAAGTGCTATTTTTAGCAGCTAGAAGCCCTGAGGAATGGAATTCCAACTAGTTACTAGGCGATTAGAGTTTTCTTTTACATCACACTAATCTGTTTCTTTCTGATCAAAGAATAATAAGCTTGAGACGTTTTTACATAAATGTATATCTAGATAAGA
The DNA here is from genome assembly GCF_947347685.1 of Pleuronectes platessa. NCBI lineage: Eukaryota > Metazoa > Chordata > Actinopteri > Pleuronectiformes > Pleuronectidae > Pleuronectes > Pleuronectes platessa. Next base: position 11,301,741 of record NC_070626.1, read on the forward strand.
TGGACCACAGGGAACTGGATATATTGTCACGAATGGAGAGGTTTTACCCTTGACTTTCTGTTCTTAAATGATTCACATGTAGGTTCCACATATGGCAGCATCCCAATTTACGTGGACAAGCCTTTCGAAAATTCAATCCATATTCTGTTATGTTCAGTGGAACGAGGCAGGACTTAGTGTGCAAGAACACAAAAGTAGGGAGATAAGTGCACGTATGGAATTTTATTTACACAATCAGGAGCTTACGAAGCAAATGTTCCAAACCTAAATGGGCCACAACCCGAGAGTGCTGACAAGCTTGTCAGTTCAGATACAACAAAGATCCTGAGTACAAAGGGACTGCAAGTTACTATCAGGTAGGCAGGCAGGTAAGAAAGATACAAAAAACAGACGACAAAAAGGTCAGCCCAAGCGTTACTACCAGAGAGGTTGTGCGTTGATCTGGTGAAGAAGTTGGTGGTCAAGCCCATCTTTGAATACTGGGGTGTCTTGAGGAGTTGATTGCCTGATATGGGGCAAAGTGTGATGAGTCTGAGGTAATTATTGTAATTGGTATTATTAGCTGATGTGAAGGGCCAGGGCCAGCATGCTAATCTCTTTAGATATGTCCGAAATTCAAGGCAGGGCATCAGAATTAGTATTTATACTGAATGTTGCGCTTCTGTGGATGTTTTCCTCCTCTCTCCCTTTCACCATCTGATTCTGTCAGTTTTTACCTCCACCCTCTGTGTCTCGTCTACCCTCTCATTTGTAATCCTGTTTGAGCTGGTTCCTTGTCTGTGATCTGTCACAGGACTATGGTCCTGATGTTATCGTGTCCATCAGCCATAGATTTCCCGAGAAGAGAACAGTGTGTATGTTTCTGTAGTGTACAGAAAAGAAGTCAGATCTTGAATTGTATTACTTAAATACCGCTTGCAATTAATCACGTAGACTACTGCTATACAATGTTATAGAAAAACGAATAATAAAAGCTCTTGCACACAACTAAATAAGAATTAACTAAATGTAACAAGACACAAATACTGTGCATTTCATTTGACCTTTGCAAATATAATCAGATCTACTGCCATGTGTGTACAAAAACGTTTTTGACATGATCATAATAAGTGGAAGATATACAAGATATGGGGGTGTATGTTTATTAATTCTGTCAGATTCTTTGGGAGATTTGGGGGCTTGGCTTTGTTACTATATTAATCTTTCATGTCTTGCATGATATTGATCTTGTTCCCAAGTTCTTTTGACTTGAGATGGTATTTGCAGGAATTTCTCCAATCAGGAAGTCATTTATCTTATTATTCTGACACCAAAGAACGCACAATAAGTACCTTGAAATGTTTTTACTTTTCCTTTTGTTGGACTTTTGGATATTTGCTTGTTTTATCTACCTCCAATGATTTGACAGTTACCGCCTCACCACCATGTAAACTGTTCCTCATTGTTAATAATGATCAGCAAAGCCACTGAAAACAATGCTGGCATCAGTTGTTACAAACTGCATGGAGTTGAAAAATTCACGTGAAAGATGCAAATGTGTGCCTAGAAATTACATTTTAATATATTTAGTAAAAAATAGAAATCCTTAATCTGACAAGCAGATTCTAAATAGAATTTGTAAGTTCTGAAATGAATTCCGATAAACAAAAAAGGCCCAAGCCTAACAGTGTTTTTTTTATGTTTGCTGAGCTTTTATCACATTTTGGTATAAATGTGTCCGTCGCCGGTGCGGAAGGCGGGGCCGTTGCATGGGACCGGGTACAGCAGTCGGCGACTCTGGACGCGTGTCGGGCCCTTCTCGCGGATCTGCTACGGTGAGTCCGTTACGGACGGATTGGAGTGACTCTTTTTCATTTATGGTTCTCTGAACTGTGGTTGCTTAAAACAATTCACCGCCAGAAGACAAGCTTAGAGAAGCCTACCTCATGGCGTATGTAGAAGAAGTCCACGATTGTTTATTTATCTCCTCCCGGCTTTCTTCATACACAGTGAACGATGGCAACTAACAGACAAAGGCTGTTGATGGAGCTGGAGCTGCTTGACATGGAAGAGGACTTGCTTGGCACGAGCTTAGAGAATCGTAGTTGACTCTGAACACGCGTAGATAGGACAGTTATAGCTGAAATAAAGTGACACCCAGTGGGTCAAAATGCTTATACAGCGGTTCACCGTTCTTGTTTCCAAACTGCGTTGCTAATTCAGTGTCATGATAGCCGTGGAATTAAAGTCGTGACAGCGAGTTTTTGCGTTGTTACCACCGCAGTTAGCATGGTGGCTAGCGCCGTTATGACAGGGCGTTATAACCGTATGTGACCGTACACACATGCCGTTAGTTCTCTAACCAGTCACCGTAAGCCGGACAACTCAGCTGGCTTAACATACTTGTCACATTAATCGTAGAATCGTAGTTGTGTTTGGGTTTATTGTGCTATAGGGAATGATACAGAAGCATACATAGGCCTTAACTGTTGGCACTCAAAACAGGTCAATCTGAGGAGGGCTGTTTTAAATTATCCTTGTGGTATTTTGACAAAAAAATGTTACAGACATTTCATTAAGACCCCAAGGAACCATTTCAACTTGTGGTAAAATGGGCATTATATGTCTCCATTAAATAAAGATTAGTTAAATCAAAGATTGTTTCATACATCTGATTGAATTTGTGCTCGTTTAAAAGATAAGAGTGATAAAGGGCTGAAATAATTCAAAATAGTGCTTTTTAAATAATGATTTAATTATTTTCCTGGCACAAAAGGGTGAATGAATAACAACAAAAACAAGATGAACAAAGATCTGTATCGGCTTTTGGCTAGATTGGTGTTTTAAACATCGGTATCGGTCAAGAATTTCCATATCGGTGCATCCCTAGTAATTACTCATCCTGTAAAACGCATGTTGCCTGTGGTGTACCACAAGGTTCAATTTTAGGACCTATTTATATACTTCCTCTTGACCAAATCATCCAACGTCTCTTTCCGCTGCTATGCAGATGACACACAGATGTACCTTCCGCTGAGACCTGATGACCCTGAAAGCCTAGCTGCTTTGTTAGACTGTCTAAATGATAACAGTTGGATGGCAAAAAACTGCTTGCAGCGCAACAATCTCAAAGTCAGAAATAATATTATTCAATCCATCTAACCCCATCAATCACATTGAACGTAGCCTTGGTACCTGGTCAATGTAAAGCCTGTAGCTAGACACCTAGGAGATCTGTTTGACCAATCATTCACTTTCGAACCACAATTAAAAATCAGTCATCTCTTGACTGGACTATTGTACCTCCCATCTGGCATAAGCCAAAAGTCTCTCCTGCCTCCAACTAGTTGGATTAGGAGAGCTTGTCTTCTCACTGGTCTTGAAAGGCAAAATCATGGGATCATTACTTTTCTCCATTGGTTCCCTGTCCATTTTAGAATTGATTTTACTGATAACTTTTAAAGCACACCACGGTCTGGCTCGAAGTTACATCACAGAATTATTGAACCCTTATGTGCCTATATGCAGCCTTAGATCCTCTGGTGGAGCCCTGCTTGCTGTTCCTTTCTCGAGGTTGAAATCTAAAAGTGACCATGCTTTTGCCATCAGGGCCCCTCGGTTTTGAAACGACCTAACTGAGGACATGATGCTTGCAGAGTTGAGGACTTATTTTAAATCAGTTCTTAAAAACAATTTTCATAGACTTGTTTAAATGTGATGTGTTTTTACTGTCTTTTTATCATTTTCTTCTCGCATTTTCTTTTACTTGTTCATATATTTTAATTGTCATATTACCCAAAGGTTGTCAGTCCCAAAGGTGTTCTACTGGATTCGAATTCAGTGACTGGGGAGATTCACTGAAATCATATCATGTTCAAAAGATCACTTTGAGATGATTTCTTTTTTTCTGACATGGTGCATTATTACAAAATGGTTAGTCAGTCTCTTTAAAGAGATGAAAAAGGTCTGCATTGATTCATGCTGTTGAATCAATTCGAACCTGCCATCAGAAATCAGAAAAAAAGTTTTCTAAAAGATTTATGACATGTTCTTTAACTTAATTGTTTGCCGCTGTGTTCTTATATTGATGCACTAACAGAAATCATAGACAAATATTTAATGAAAGCTGTATTAATAGAAATTCTAAATGAAGTAAATAAACATTTGATGGAACTACATATTGTCAAACACTGAAGAGAGAGGGGGAAGGAGAAAGAAAAGGAAGGTGCACAGAGTTATCTGAGCTGGAGCAGCACATCATTGGAAACACGGCACTGCAGGTGAACCCTCAGCTGAGCATCTGTGGATACTTGACCTGAGCCTGACGGGACCAATCATGACCAGACATGCAGAGCCAGGTTCAGACAAAATGTTAAGTAATTTCCGGGTGCAGGTCCCGCGTGGTGCACAATGCAGCCACAGACCTGGGTGCAGTGCGCACTGTGTGGTGCCATTGCATCTCCTGAATGTCAGAATAGAGTGTGCGTAAGTAGGTTTTAGGAAGATATTTCTCCCCCCAGTCTCTGACCTCAACAACAAGGTATTTCTACCCCCTGAACTCACAGGGAGCTTTGCTTTTTTTTGTGTAAACTGCACAGACTGATCCGTGTTAAACTCCCATGAGATCAGCAGTTGTGGAAATTCTGGTCTGGCTCCAAAAAGCAAGCCACAGTAAAAGTCCTGGACATGGCATTTCCCCGCCTGGATTCTAATGTAGCAGTGGGAGAAGTTCGACATTGAGGCTTTTCCCCCAAACGTTTTACTGGCAGAAAGTCCTTCTACCTATATGACACCATTTATTTCCTTCCGCATTTTTAACATTTTAAATATCCACAAGAATGATTTACATAATTATATTTTTATTCAATACAAAAAGTTCAAAGATGCTGTCATGATTCTGCACCGCATTTAAGTCGTTATGATTGGATCTTTTTTATATACTTTTTGGACTTTTGATTTATTGACTCACAATTTCCTCATGTTTGGACTTTGTGTTTCATGTTTCTATTTCTAGATTTGTGTTTTCAATCCATCCATTATCTGTAGCGCTCACATTTTGAGGTTAGTGGGGTAAGCTGGAGCCAATCATAGCTGAAATTTGGCAATAGGCGGCATTCACCCTGGACATGTTGCCAGTCCAGTTAGTTTGCTTTTAAATATTTTAAATATACTAGATTATTCTTCCATCAGCTATTTTAAGTAAACGTTTCAAAATCTTCATTCATGGCCAGGTAGAAATGTCTTCCACTTCTTGTATGTGGGGGATCAATAATGCTGTTACGACCCGGCCCAGGTGAAAAGCCAGTCGCAACATGATAAATGAACAACATGATGAGCGAACAACCTAAATTTACTATCCTAACTCCTAATCCAAAAACATGAGTAAACAAGGGTTAAATAAAAAGGGTACCCAGCCCTACCAAACCGGGTACTTGACCAGTCACAATTCTGGCTGGCATTGGCAAGAGGAGAGACTGCAGCAGCCGAGGAAAGCTGTCCTCTTAACCTGCAAGCTTGGAGGCTGCAACCAATCAGCTCCCTGGATACAAACCTACCCTCGCAATCAATCGTCAACTCAGTCAGTCATTGAGCCAAACACACCTGCAACACATCACACACACGCACCACAGCGGAGAGAGATCTCCAACACAGACACAGCAGATTAAAGTACATACACCGAGGCACAGGACATCTCACACGACCTCTGGGTTGTAACAAATGCGCAGCAATTTCTGTAGAGTTCTCAAAATCCTGTCTTGCTGGCCCATGTGAATGCATGAAATTGGCCATGAAGCCTCCATCATCAGCATCAGATGTTTTCATGACAGATCCAAGTCACCACTTCCCTTCTTCCTTATGAGTGAGGTATTTTCCTGGACCACAGTGGTGTGCAAGTTCCAACTAACTTCATTACCTGTACTGTTAGTGTGTCCAGATATCAATCTTCTCCATCAATTAAGCCAAGTATGATGATATGTGATAGAATGATGACTACTACCAGAGTTTATCCCCTTCTGTAATCCTTTGCTCATATTATACTGTCTCAAGAGATTTCATGGGTCTAACGAAAGTATTTCTGCGAAGCATCCGCCCTAGAACAGTTGGGACATCTGTGCAACATGCAGCAAGGGGAGAACATGAAGCATTTACATGGCATTCCAATATATCATGCCCACACGTTCGGAGTGTGTCCTTCAACATCCCACTGTAATACTTATTGGGCACCTGAACAACAAATCCACACAAGCCAATCTTATCAAGAGGATTAATGTCTCTGCAACCTACAGTTCATTCAGATTTATGAGTCTCCTGTTTTGTGGTGTGTAAAAATTCTTCTACATACTTGCAACCCTTAATCCCCTTGTGTCCTCTGACGTATGCCTGGAACTCTTCTCATCCTCATTTTACCTGCGTTTTAATGTGCATCTGTGCCCTTTTCTCTAAAAAATCTTTTGGCAAAGTTTAAACTTGTGCTCACTAACTTTGAAATGCAGTCTTGGCTGTTAATCAGCTTAATGGTGCGATGCTCCTGCACCAAGTTTTGATGTTAAGAAATGCTAAATTTGCTCTTTCAGTAAATCATTAAGCCTGTCCACATTTCTCCCATGGTTAGGGTGACATTTCTCCCTGAGGTGCATCGAGTGTGAGACGTAATGGTTGCCTCAATTAAAAACATTTGTTTCCCATTTCCGGGTTTGTCTATGTCTGATAAGAGTGACTTCATGTGAGAAGACTTGAACTAATGCTGTACACTTTTTTTTATGTATGTACACTTTGCATTCTCTCAATTTAGTATCTTTCTTAAGGCTTTGCTCCAAAAGTGAATTATGACTCATGTTTCACACATCAATTTTTCAATGCTTGATAGTTTGATTTTCCCGGTTAAATAAAATGGGAAAAGTGTAAAGCCAGTAACATCCAGTCTCTACATCTGGTCCATATTCCTTCTTTAGGGTAAATCCGTCATTGACATGTATTCCGTTCCAGTATAAATACATGTATCAAATACCCCCAGTGGGGGTTAGGGTTAGGGTCGCCCACCAATATATACATATAAAACCAATGCACTCACCCACCAAGGCCAAACCATCTTACAAAACAGACAAACAAATTGTCTACTTTTAATATCAAAATCTAAGCATTATTTCCCTGAGAAATTGACAAAAGTGTTATACAAATGTTTAATTTTGCAATGTTAAAGTAAATGATTACATTTATAAATGTATCAGCCCCTCTTAGCAGATCTGCATATCTTAGCATTACTGGCCCCCGCTGCGTCACTCCACAATGTTTGGTGTAATTTGGTTCATTAGTTTTTGCCTAATCCTGTTCAAAATTGGTGTTGGTAATTTCACTCTCCAGTTTGCACATTTTAGGTGTTTGTAATACTTTCTCAAGGAGGCTTGTTAAGCTGTCCTGGATATGAATTATGTTCGATGGGAAACTTATATTTGTTTTTGTGTTTCAACCCCTGAAGTTGCAGTTATCAACTTGACAGGAACTAGTGCTGCTCCTAGTCCAAAAACAGGATTGCATAGCAACGAATTATATGTAGACATGATTGCGTAATCACGTTACAGAAAATCAGTAATTGTAACCAAATCATCGCTCATTGGCATCTGCCACAGTAGTATGGTTGATAATAATGGTTATGGCTTCACTTGTTAAGCACAATACTTTGCGAGATACAGATGTTGGAGGCTGGAAATGTAAAATCCATTAAAACGTTGTACTTTTATTTGTTGTATTTTGTTATACTTGAAATAATCCAAAAGGTTATATAAAAATTACATGTTTGTAATGCAATAAATTACAATACTAATGGGAAGTAATTTGTATTAAGTAACTTGACTATATTTTCTATTTAATCTGACCCAACTCTGTCCAAGTATGTCTCAGAGTGAGACACAGTCAAACAACCAACCGTTGATCTTCATCAAACCATAGAGAATGGCAAAGCTGCTGTGAAGACGTTGTACTACTGCGCCCAACCTTTCAGTCACCAGAGCAGCTAGACTGCATGGCATTCATTTCCCCCAGATCCAGATCTGGAAACAAAGTGGAAGGGCCCCTGGGGCCACGTCTAGCTAATGATTGCAGCCAAAGGTAATTGGATCGACTTAAATCCCCTCAGGCACAGTATTAGAAAATCCTAATCAATGTCACTGGTAGAGAGACAAGGGGTGCTTAGCTTTCACAACCAATTAGATTTAGCTTTGCAGCTAAGTACCAATTATTCAAAATGCAGAGAAATCCCCCCTTTCAGATAATAGTCTTTTAAGTTGTTCTCTTTCTCATGAAATTTTAGGAGACGAAGAAAAGAGGACTGTGGGAAAAAAGTGTTAGTTCAAAATGAAATATGAAGAATTCACTAAAAGGTCACCGTCAAGATTTCTATATTTGACAATGGTGTTGATTACCACTCCACTTACAAAATACACAGTGTTCATGTGTTCATTCTCAACCAACCAATATGTCCCTGCAATACAGGAGGCTGAACTTCAATCAACAGAGAATAACTGAACCATAGTAAGTAACTGTAGATATTCACCATGTCTGTTGAGACAGTTTGACTTAACGCCAGCTCCTTATTCAAAATGTAAATGAAAGTGTAGCTACAGCAAATCAGAACTCAATGCTGCCATTATTGATTCTTTTCATGGATGATCAAACACCAGACAATTTGACATTTTGAATATTTCCTTACACTAAAACTGATTTACATACCAGGAAAGCAGGTTTGTATAGATATTTCAAGTACCAGTTAATCAATATTTTGTAATTTATACCATGCCTTTAACAAGAAACTATGTTTTTAGAGCTCTGCTCTGTTTATGACATCATTCTGTGAAATTGGCTCTTGCAAAAAAAACGCCTGCCAAATGAAATACTGGCAGGTTGTTAGACAGTATACAGCCCATGCTCTGAGAGAAGAGGTCTGACACCTACAGGATGTCTGCTCACAGTTTTAATCCACAAACTGAAAACTCAAAATGATTTAGCAGGGTGTTTAAGGTAATCAAGCACTGCCATCTAGTGGGTGAGAGCCATAATCGCAGGTCAGAGAAGCGAGTGGTGCAACTGGGAGCCTCAAATGGAAAAGTAACATTGAGGAAACAAGGACGGAATGGAGGTCAATTTTTGAGAAAATGATGAGGCCGTTATTGTAGCAAAACTATTGACAGTGTGTCAAATCTGCAGCCTTCAAATCTGAACAGATATTGAAGTTATTTTCTTAACACATTTTCTAATATAATTACACACATATTACATTACATTAAATTCATTTAGCTGATGCTTTTATCCAAAGCAACTTACAATAAGTGCTTTCAACCAAGAGGGTACAAATCCAGAACAACAAGAATCAAGAAAGTACAATTTTCTTCAAGAAAGCCAAACCACATTAAGATTCTGAATATATATTTGTGATTATTTTTTTTAACACATTTATGAAACTGTTTACACACATTCTAAATTCAGATTCCAGACCCATGTACACATTTAAAAATCTGACAACATGTTTGGAGATTCTTTTACACATTCACAATCTGATTATACAGATGGATTGAGACTCTCATTCATCAATAGTTTTGCTACATTAATGGCACCATAGAAAGTGAGCAATAATCGGGTCATTTGTGTAAATAATGTTGAAGTGCAATTAGAAGGACAAATACAATCCTGGTAGACACCACGTAGCAGTTTTTCTGTTCTCAAGTTAACCTTGAGCAGATTAGGTGGTAGACGACGACCACCAATGTGCTATCTTTGACCTCAGTCCTTGTAGTGTTAGAAAAAGGATCAGTGTGAGCAGCCTTTATAATAGCACTTTTTCCCCTCACAGTGCCTTTTACGGTCCTCAGTCGTCTCCCTGTGCTGTAAACAAGCTGACCCATGTGGGCCTCATGTTTCCTGGGGCCTGCCCCTCCTGCTTACATGCCTCTCCACAAGACTGAGTCATTGTGGTGGAAGAAAGGAGTGTGTCAGCCTCTGCCTGCCTGATGCTAACTGACCCTCACTGGCACACAGCGCTGCATGAGTTCGTCAATCTAGGAAATAAGCTTCTTTGGTTGACGGCATCTTGTGTGCTTGCCCAACCAGCAACAGTCTGTTCGAAGAGAATAGAAGAAAAAGACGATTCCATTTTATTTATTGTGGGACAGTTCCATAAAAGCACCAAGGTGCCAAATTAAATAGACACTGTGCTCATGGTTGTGTCCCTCTATGAACAAAACAGACATGGACCATCTTAGAAGTGGATCATAGGCCCAACAGTCCCCTTTAATTAAATGAAACTGCAGCAAATTGTACACACTCATAGATATCTGTCCTCTAAACATGCATGATAAAAGCCATTATTTTTCATGGGAAAACTGTGGAATTGTCAAAAATACTCAATCTTTCAATGTTTAAGGGAGTGGCAACAAACACTGGATACAGGTTATTTCTGACTCACTCAAAACCAATAAACTGAAGAATTTTAAAATTTGCAAAGGGAAAAACTGGAAGAAACTGGTATGATAAAATGAATGAACTAGTGCCAGTTTTGGATTTAATATTATTTTGGAAAAACATTATTGCATTATTATTCAATTGATGACATTTTTTTTATCATGTGTGCCTTGAGCCTGTAATAAAGTTTATATATGTCAGTGGATAATCATCATTACATGGGAATTTTAATCTTTCTGTAGTCCATGCATCTTTTAAGACCACGTTACCCTCGAGTGTCAGGTTGGAAGTCAAGGATACACTGGTGTTTTGCCCCTGGTTTGATAAATGAAACGTCTATGTATTACACACAGTGATTCATTTCACCTCTTTCATTCTTGGTATGCACTCTGTGCCTAAAAAAAGTTGATGTTCAGAAGCTTAATCAAATAGTGTGTTAATGTGCAGAAGCATTCTTTTTATTTACTACATGAGATTTTCCCTCCAGCACGTCGGCCTTGAGAGCGAAATACACTCCACTCCTTTTTGGATTATTTTCCAATGTTTTTTTACTTAAAATGGACATTTCTAAAACAAGGGAAAAAGCTGTGATAGTCACATTAGTTTACAAAGTCTCTTCAATCCAAAAGGGGCAGAAGCAGCATGTCAGACGGACTCAAACAGGACTCCTAATAACAGCCTTTCGACGTAGCCTTTAATCAGCTGCTTTAATGGTTTCAGTGCAGCTACTGTTCCTGGAAAGAGGAGGGTCAATGTCACCCTCTGAGAGTAATGTTACTGTCATTCACTGCGGGGCCTTTCTTCACAGCTTCAACAGCTGTAAACCCTCACAAATAAATCATATATTACACCTAACATCCATGTGCTGTCACTTAATAGATGACAAGGCAAATGTTGAAAAAGTTGTGATTGATCACAAGGTCAGAGCCTTTACATCCCTTACCCTTTATTTCTTCTCTCCAAGGTAATTTCGATTTTTTTTCTTCAAAACTGCCACGTTACTGTGTGTGTGTGTGTGTTTTGGCAAATGTTCCCTCTCACAGAGGTTTGTCTGTGTGAACCTTGAACAGATGAGCTTTACTCTCCATTCCCTGTCAGTGTGACACAGACATCAGAGAGGGGGGGTCACCATGCACTCTCCCACCCTCTCGCTGTGCATGACTCAGGAAGGACAACGCAAACTCTTCAAATCACAACTGTGAACCCACAGGTCAAGGGAGGGGGGGGTCGTTCCTGTACTTTTTGAGGACCATTTTAAGCATAGACCCTACAGAGTGAGGGCATTTTGGAAAGTGAGGACAATTTGACAGGTTCTAACTTTTTCAATGGGCTGACTGAGGGTTGAGACTTGGTTTTAGGGTTAGAAGTAGGGTTAAGGTTAGGCATTTAGTTTGGAAGGCTATGGTAAGATGCTAGGGACTGTATAATGTCTCACTTAGGTTGAAGCAGACACGTGTGTGTCTTTCAAGAAGCATCCCAGAGACCTCCGTGCCCGTGCTGTTCACACACACAAAGGGGCTGTCCTGTGGGTGGGGAATATGATAATATCCTTCAGAGGAAGTGAGCGCAGTGTAGTGGAATGTAGTTGCCATTAGTGGGAGTTGAGCTTGAGCGGGCTAACAGCTAGCCTGCTATGTTGAGTGTGAGCTGGGGACGCAGAGGAGAGTGATGAAAACATGCCTCACTTCACTGTGGTGCCAGTGAAGGACCTCGCTCAGTCCAGCCACGACAGCCTGGAGGGGATCAACTGGGTGGATTACAGGAACACTGGGCAGGAAAACCATGATCATCATGATACTGTCAGCTCTGATGGTGAGTCCCACAACTTCACATTTCATCGCTTAACTCAGAAACTCAAAGTGTCTCACGTGGAGGTTTTGAAGCTGGACGAATACGTCCTAAAAGTTCTAGTTCATGAGTTGAACCCAACACAGCATGGAGAGGCTTGCTTTGTCTGGAGAGCCTCCTGAACAGCTGGTTGTATGGTTACCATGGCAATTCCTCAGGGCCAGAAAGCTGTTTTCCCACGGCAGACAGGTCTGTTTTTGACAGCTCACTTTAGGTACATCACTTCTTTAGTGGTTTTGAATTTTCTTTTCCTAAGCCTTAAAAAAATAAACTGTTGGACAGAAAGTGAAATAAATGAAAGGGTTGAGAACCGTGTGGGAGAGACACAACAGGGCTGTGGGGCTGGGTAAGGGAGGGGCTCACACCACTGTTGCAACAAGAAAAAGGGCCTCAAGTGGTTTCCCGCAACAAAAGATGGAGTTCTCTTTTGTGCCAGGGGTGAATTTCCTTTCACAGAAGATTGGCCGCTCAATAACACAGGAACTCCTCTGCCTGTACTCGTTTCACTGTGTGACTCTCTTGTGGCTCCACTGTTTCAGCGTCAGGAAAAAAAAGGGGGGGATGAGAAAGAGGACGGAGGGCAAACGAGGAGAGGAGCGAGGAGGTTTGGAGCTGCTTGGTTGGATAATGTGAGGGCACGCAGCACTGATTTGTGTGGGCTGAGCTAGACAACCAAGTTGGGAGTTGTTTTTATAACCAACTTGAGTTTTCTTCTCTTTTTTATTTTTTCAGGACGTGCCTACATGTAGGTGTGGTCTTCAAATGAAGCACCCACGCTTAAGCAGGCAAACAGAAGGCTGGGCTGGGCACAAGCTACAAACTGAGAAGCCATTCATTTAAATATTGGAAACTGTCTAGCAGTATTAGCTCTTTACTACTGAATAACATCAGATAGGTCCTAAGTTCAAGGCTGAAGACTCATCTAGAGCAATTTTCAGACATAACCTCTGGGTAAAATCGGAAGAATTTCAAGTTTGCCTTTCACACATGCTATTTCACAGAACAAGGTTTTCTGCGCAGATGCGTTAACAACAGCAACAAATCCTCTGTATTATTCCAGAGGCTAGCAACCGGGAGTGCATGCATGACAGCCTTCAGAGCCTTTTTTAACATTAGAAACACGCAAAAAGTTAAACACTTAAGAGATCAAAGTAGAATAAGTGTTTAAAGGAGTAGTGGCTCACATGAGGTCGGAGCAGAACTTTGGACCATGCCCCTTTAAAAAGCTTTGATGACAGAGGGAGAAAAACAGATGTCCTAAAATAACCCTGCAAGGTTTCTGGGTGAGTTTTTCCTACAGGCCTGCTGCTGCTCTCTCCCCTGTCTTCCTGCTGTCATAACCCGCTCCATCCCACTCGAGGAGCACTTCCTGTAGTTCGAGAACAAAAACAACCAATACATTTAGTGGACAGTTGCAAGGATGTGTATATGTTGGACATGGTGCGATGGAGGAAGAAGCAAGTCTGTGATGAATGTGGAGAGTCCACGCAGTGGGATTCCATTATGTTTCAGAGACTAAACTGGTAGTTGATGGAATGTAAGGGATGGAAATAAGGGGGGAAAGGTTGGGTGGGGAAGTATTCCCAGTGGTAATAGTCTAAAAGTGGCTGCGTGTCCTAGATGATTTCATCATGGGAGTGGTGGGTTTGTGAGCGTGGAACATGTGTGTCTAAGCAGCAGCATGACATTGCAGCATGGAGGAAATGACACAGTGCAGAGTCTGTCTCAGGCTGTGAACTCAGCTCTGTTCAGCACAGAACCAGACTGAACACTGTGCTCATTGAAGGAGCTCTGCACTCCTGAGCAAGAGGGACTACCCTGAAACAACCTGCACCTTTCTGTTCATGTGCTCCAACTCTTTTTTCATTATTCAGAAAGTAACCGTTGAAAGAAATGGACATTTGTGGAGTTATGTATAGTATAGCAGGTATAGCAGCCTTTTTAAAGATCATCATTTTTCCTGATGTCTTTCATGACCGATTGTAAAATCCTACTATTTTTGTGCCATTGTCAAAGAATTTTAAAACCCTCATAAATCTAAGAGGAAAAGTGAATAACAGATCATATTTTCTCTCCCTTACTTCTATTTAAGTGCTCTTAGTCCAGGCAAGCCAACCAAATGTCCACACACTAAATAAAGTAAACGTGAGTAAGATATTTGATGTTATCTATAATAACCCACAAATATCCAGCCCTTCAAGCATAGATACGCATGTGTTCCCCGAATACATTTTCACAATAATAATTATAAATTCATCCCTTGAGCTTCATGAGATTTTGATGGTTTTAAATCTGTATCAATTAATTTAGTTCTACTGAGGGCATCTTTCATAGATTCTGCCATGTTGCACTGCCAGGTTTCTACAGTAGTCCAGAAGGGACAAAGTGTAATGGCAGTAGAGAGCGACCTTTGCATTTTTATGTTAGATGATACATTTTCCTACATGCCTGGAGGAGGAGGGTGATGCAAGGGTTTTTTAGTTGGTTGTTATATACAACTTCACCACTATATGCCGCTAAATATTACACACTGCTACTTTAAATAAAGTTGTTAAAGGGAATGTATAAGAAAACGGTAACAATAACTTCTTCCATATCCAGCTTGTTACTTGGTAAATTGCATATCTGCTTTGGTCCCCACCAACTGGAGAATAACATCTGGGTCTTTAGCTGCTAAATGCTGCTTAACGATCCCAAGCTACTCTCTAACTTTGTTTGAGTGCCATTTGGTGCTGGAAGGTTGCCAAACAGTGGGATTATTTGAGCTGAGAACCTTTCTGTGGGTTTCCTTCTACAGGGGACAACTTGATCCTGAAATCAATTCACTAGTCACATTTCTTCTTTTAGTGTAATGAATAAAATACAGCAACAATAGAAAACCACTTAGAACGTGGCTTTTGTACTGACCTTAAACCAAACAGGTGCGGAGGACCTTGTGTAATGGGTGGATGATTCTGAGAATGCGGCTGTGCGTTTTTCTCTCTAATTCAGGGCGGCCATTCCTGTCATGCTGTCTGGCATGCCACATGGATAGCAGATAAACATTGTGGGGCGGCAGAATGTGGAGGCAATGATGGGGTTGGAACACGTTCTGATAGCCGTAGACAAACATACACAAACATATACACACACACACACACACACACACACACACACACACACACACACAACCCTTAACTGTTCAACATTTACAGTAAGTCATTTTCTGTAAATATAATTGCAAACGATTTGTTGAACATTTCTTATGATGCAACTGTTTTGACTTCTTTATTCCGCTCATTTCCTTCCAAGTGACTTGAGGCAAACCGAGCAGCTCAGACTTAATATTTTTACAATGTACTATTAGAACTTCATTGCCACACACTTCACAGATGTCAATACACTACAAACACAGCAAAACATGGATAAACACAAATACTTTAATGTACATGGATAAATGATAATTACAATGATTTCCATGGACACGTGGTGAAAACATTTTGACAGAATTGACACTTTCTTAAAAAATCATTCTTAAGAGTGTAACAGAAAATATTGCTGTTGAGACTGTTGGCAAATTGTAGCATTTTCAATGTTATAGTTTTGTGTTACTTCAGCCATTCACAAGGTTTGTGTGCACTATGCATCAAGTTATTATAATAGAACAAGTAACATCAACAGTAACAGGTTACTACATTTTTTTACTTTTTGAAGTTGAAAACACAGTTTAGGATATAAACGCATTATGCTTGTTCTGTGGACATGACAGGTTCCTGCTGGCACTTTGATACAGCACAGTCTATTAGTTGAACGAGAACTGAAGTTACTAAAGAATATGTATATAAAGTGCATTTTTGTATGCTGTTCATGGTCACAGTTATAGACAAGGCAAATCTTTAATAAGCTTTATTGTCAATGCAAAATTTGTACAACAAAATGTTTTGTGCAGCATCTAATTTCCCAGCACCCATTTCTGCACATACATCTGTTCACATTCATTCATTGCATCTGTACCATACACTGTAGGGTACACCGTGTAATGTAACTACATGTAACTTTCACACAAATCAGCTTGTCTGCTTGTCTATACAGCTTTAGGCCTTCACTTGATTGCATTAAACTGTTTTTCAAGATAAATCCTCCAGTTCAGACCACACTTTGGGTTCAGTCAGTCCTTAGTGTTACACCCTTTGACATCCCCATTTAGTTAATTTGTGTTTTTCTGAAAGTCTGTTGCACGATCACCTCTTTCCGCCCACCTTCACCCCCTGAGGTAATCAGACTGAGCTGCCGTCCTTTTCTCATCATTAGCGCACATCAGTGTTAATATGTTTTGCTGCACGGCTCAGCAGGTTAGCATCTCTCTGCGCCGTGCTGATTCCTCCCTGCATGAAACACGACCATTACAGCTAACACAGGCCTATATCTGCAACTAAATTAAACTGCTCTATGCCACAGGCTAGGGAGGAGCAGAGGATTTGCACATAAAGTCTCTTTCACTGTCTATCTCTAACTCATACACACACACTCACACAAAGCGACTGTTTGTGCAGCTATCCTTATTTGCGTTGACTTACATTCATTGTGGACAGCCTCACCAAAACCTTGTTCCTAATCTTAACCATGACTAATTTATACCTAACTTTAACCTAACCACAATTCATATCTAACCACTCTTACTACTTTACCTAAACCATTAAACACACCCTCACTTTAATCTTACTGAATTATTTTATGCAAAATTGCTTTTTCTCCCCATACACATGACGAGTCCCCATAATGTAAGCATGTAAACACAAAAAGGTCCTCACAACATGAGAAATGCCAAGACCACACACACACACACATACACAGACGCACATGAATGCACACACCACTTCAAAACACCAGCATTCACTCCAACATTCCTGTCGACTAACTGCACAGCAGAGAGAGCTAAGCCGCACAACTTCTCTACCTCAGTATTAAGTCTTAAATGTTTATTAAAGAGGAAGTTTAGCAAAGAGGCTTTCTCAAACCCTGAGCACTTAATGGACAGCGATATTGTTTTCCATGTCTAATCGGCTTTGAAAAGTGTAGACACATTAGGGTAAAGTTTCTTTTTCTCGTGAACATTGTTTTTTTTTAGATGTTCTTTTGAAAAACATACTCGTTGAATGCTCCACACTTCTTAGCCAAGTACTCTACAATCTATACCAAGTGAACTCTGTGACCTCTTTGGTGAAAGGTCCTGAAGACTCGCTGCATGAGCTGCTTTCTGGAGGTTGTTTGTTGGACCCATGACACATCATGAGTCATATTGATTTAGTCTTTGTAGCTTTGACATGAGAAATTTGTTTTTGTTCTGAAGTCGTGAGCTTTGCACTTTCAACAGCCCAGCATCTTCACAGGGAATTAATCCATTTAGAAACACAGATATCCTAACAACTAATACGCAATCTGTAGGAACAATTGCTCTGGAGCTTTGTTGCATTTTATGTTGGACCAAGGCTATAATTTAAATGCAGTAGACAAACCTATGATAGTTTGCTGTATTTATAGTGTGGGATTGTTTACCTGCGGAACATGAACTGAGACTAGAAACAGAAACAAGAAGGTGTCTAGCCCCCAAATCTTGTGTATTCACATCCACAATCTGGTTAGATTACTATTCCCTTGGCATCACATGCTCTTCTTTTCTTGACTGTTCTGACCACAGGACCCCACTGAGACCCCCCATGAAGATCACCTGACTGCCTAACTGAAAATAACATTCACTTTACAAGAGTGACTGGTTTTGAATGAAACTCAGATTTACCTACAGAAACCTAAAAAAATCTATGCCACGTTGATGAGTTCAAATATACTGTATTACTAAATTCTTAAATGCTCATTCCCACACTCCTGTAGGTAAAGTCTGCAGAAAGTAAAAGTTGGACGCACCCTCCTGTAAATGTGTTTGTGTGACAGCAGACACCGTCTTTGATCTCGTGGCTGTTCTGCTGCGGGCACGCAGGTGAAATGTTGGGACACGTCGCTGCAATGCCTCGCTGCTGTTCTGTGCTCCCAGCACGACTCTTGCCTGCCTCCATAACAGGCCGGCTTATCTTCCATCTTTTTAATTAGACATTTAATGCGAGGTTATTAACAGCAGACCCCCACCGTCTCCTCAGCCCACTCTGAAGTGAACTTTATTAGTTTGGAAGGTAAGTTGGAAACGGAACTGGGTTTGAGGCGGCAGCGATTGAGTTATAGTTCCTGTCAGCTGTCAGCAGAGAGCTTCTCACAACATCCACCTGAATAGAAGAGATAAATAAAGGTCTCTATAAATCAGTGCCTCTGTCTCCTCTTCGGTTGTCTCCCTTCATTGTTGCTTCAAATACAGATGTTACATTTTTATCCCGCTCCACTGATGGCAAAATGACTGCAGAGAACAGTGTTGACATAATTTATCTTCCCGGACATCGCTAATCTCCAGCTGTGTTATTTTTTAGGGGTTGGAAATACACATAATCAGTTTAGCCTCTAAGTTCATACTGATGGATTGATTGAAGGATTTAAAGAATATCTATAACTTGATACCCTTTGAAGCTTTTTGCATCCTGTCAACATTTTTTAAACAAATGCTTTCGTCAGTTAATAAAGAAATTAAACCACATCATGTTATCTACAATCATTCAAAAGTTAATATAATTGTTTTGCTTAAAGCTACAATTTGTCAGTGATACATCCAGATATATCCAGACTAATCATCCAGACTGCACAGTGAAGGAGTACAGACACTGTACCTCTGTGAGATACCACCAACCAAAGGCTCTGATATCCCAATGAGCAGACATGTGTCTCGCTTGTGTGTGTGTGTTTGTTGGTGTGTGTGCGTGTGTGTAAACCAGCACTGTACCCTCCACTCCCCACCCCCATCACCACACTATGTGTTAGATCAGGCCCCTGAATGAGTGCTCACCCTGGGTGACTGGGTGTCCTGGATAGTAATCGACAGTTTGACCAGGCTGGAGCACAGAGTTGCTCTGTTGTAGTCGGCACACAGAGCACACTGTAGCTATGCTGAGCCACAGTGATACCTGCTGCAGCGAGACACACAGCACAGGTGAGTGAGGACAGACGCTCGACCACGTCACTGGCAGCAAATGGGTTTATTTTCACCACATTGGAGAATATGTTTCTGCTTCATGCCCAATCGGTAAATTGGCAGAGTTTTTGTTGCAGGATTAAATTGGCTTTTTCAGATGCCACTGTTGAAGTTAACATGCTCCAATAAACCAAAGCTAGGTCATTTCAAGGTAATTGGGTGTGTGCGTGGCTGTGAATGTGTGTTATAAAGTTTGCGTGCAATGATTTCACCAGGCACTGTTCTCAACTCAGCTTGATTGATTCCTTTCTTTCTAAGTAGAAGTTAATGGGAGTAAAATCTAATTATATGTTTGTTTATCACCTGAACTTTGCTTTGGTTTGTTTTTGGCCTTTCACTGCAGCTTCACTGTGTGTTAATTTATGATTAAAAGTGACAATTAAAAGCTGATTGAACTGGAGTTGTACTAGAAAATTGTATTGTCCCTGTCGCCTTTGTTTTTATTAATTACTGTACAAATGTGCTGTTTTTACTCCTAATTGAGATTGTATCATCATAAAGCTGCAGGTTTGGTTTGATTACTTAGATATTTGTTTATCTTGACATTTAAATTAAGTGGATTTTTCTCTTTTTTTCTAAATCTAGTGGTAATCCTTTTTCGTTTGTTTGTGATTTAACTTTATTTTTTAATGCAAATCTTTGACTCTGATTGGAGCCATGTTTGTTTTGTTGAATGTCAATAACTGTTCATCAGTAGTGTCAATTTAAAGATGAAACAGTCATTTATTTGGGACAGGATTTGACCAAATACTACATGTGATTATGGATGAAATTGTTGACTTTTTAGCTAAATCATTATCAGTTCATAGTCGTTGTTTTTCTAAGAGAAGTTTTATTCTAAAAAGTATTACCTATTATTTTAATAAACCTATCATATAAAGGAAGTCAGCCTGTTTCCTGTTGAGAGGTGGCATGGTGGGACAGTTCTTGGTACTGTCACCTCTGACTCAAATCTTCCCCCTATAGTGAATGTGAGTGTTAGTGGCTGTCTGTCTATGTTGACCCTGTGATGCATTGGCGACCTCTCCAGTGTGTACCCCGCCTCTCACACGACCCTCGACGCATAAGCAGTATTATGGATAAATGTTAGAGAGGCCTCTGAATCACCAATACTTACCATGAAAGTCAGCTCGTTACTGTAACATGATGCATATTGACTTGATGCAGCAATGCGTGTAATCAACAGGCCTCCATAATGTCTCAAAGAGCCATGTCTGTCTGCTTTATTGGCTGGGAAATATCTATTTGTTTGGCCCTATAGCTCAAATTGTTATTTCGCAAAAAACTTTTTTTTTTTCTTACTCTTAAGTATTTTATTCCTCTCTGCAACAGGACATCAAGAAGACAGTCCGTTCTTCAACAGCGCCGACACTGCAAGCAAGAAGAATGACTTCTACGACAGGAACCTGGCCTTGTTTGAGGTTCGTTAATTTTACTTTCCAATATTTCTGTCTGAAAGCTGACCAAAACAAAACTCATTAATATAACGTGTATCGTGCTTGTTTCTTCAGGAAGAGCTGGACATCCGGCCGAAGGTTTCCTCTCTCCTCAGCCGCTTGGTCAACTACACCAACATCACCCAGGGAGCCAAGGAGCATGAGGAGGAGGAGAGCACTGAGGCCTCACGTAGGAAGACCCCCAAGGTCAGGAGCCAGGCCACAGCAGAGGAACACTATGAGACTGTTTTTCTTCAGTTTTAGTAACTTAATCCTCCTCCTCCAGCCCTCTCCCTGCCTCACCATCCAATTTCTAGTCTTCTATTAGAACTTGTTGACAGATTGCTTTTGCCTTTTCCCCCTCTGTAGTCACACTCTGCCCATTTAAGAGCTGGATACAGGCAAAGGGCTGATAACACGATTGAATGACCTTTAAAAAGTACATCAATCAATGCTAATGGTCGATACACTTGTTTCCGGAAATGTCACGCTCAATAATCTCCCCCTCTCTACCCTTCCCCCTCTCTACCCCTCCCCCTCTCTCTTTCTATCAGTCCCCCAACATGGGCACCATGATGGGAGTCTACCTGCCGTGTCTCCAGAACATCTTCGGTGTCATTCTCTTTCTCCGGCTGACGTGGATCGTCGGGATGGCTGGCATCATGCAGTCCCTCCTGATTGTTCTCATGTGCTGCTCCTGTGTTAGTATGCGCATACATGCTGTACACACACACACACACACACACACACACACACACACATGTTCCACCACCAACGATGCGGGACACAATCCAACTTTTATTGCCAAATCAGTCGATAAAATCCAGACCGTTTCACAAGCAGCAGCAGTGACTCTGTGCAGGGCAAAATAATGTGGCTTGACTTGTGTGTTTTTTTTACCCAGTGTACTCTCATCACCTAGAGCTACTTATGCTGAATGTGTCCTCCTTTAGTTAGAGGCTGGGCTTGGCCACAGCTCGATCACCGGAAGTTAACGTTACACCCACAAGTTGCGGTGACGTCTGCATGTGTGTCATTTTCCAAACTTCTTATATTTTCCTCTTTGCTCCACAGACGATGCTCACGGCCATATCAATGAGTGCCATTGCTACTAATGGTGTCGTTCCAGGTAATTCTTTGAAACTGTTCTGTTTCTTACATATGCTTACATATATTTTTTTTAAACAATACTTTATTAAAGAAAATGCAGCAGTAAGCTGTTCACATGTAGACAAATACTACACAGGGCTTTTTCAGTTTAACTGTATTACTTCACAACACTTAGTTGCTGCCAACAGGCCAACCTGCATGTAATATGGATAACATGAGTAGTAAGAATCCTGGTAAGTGGGAAAAGAATAAATAATAAATCTAGATAGAAATTAGGAAAAAGGTTTCAAAACGAAAAAGAAATTATGTTACAATTATCATGTACCTATTTTATTATAACCACAAATAATATAAAATGTTCTGCTAAAATAAGATGTTTATGATTCTATTTCACATTCTTCCACTTGGGGGCAGCAGAAAGTCACTACTGAATGTAAGGCATGCAGGGATAAACTTTAAATTTTTCCGTGGCTTCCTAAATGTAACAGATTGTTTTTTTTGTAGCTGGAGGAGCTTATTTCATGATCTCACGTTCCCTCGGCCCGGAGTTTGGAGGAGCTGTGGGACTGTGCTTCTATCTGGGCACCACCTTTGCTTCTGCCATGTACATACTGGGTGCCATTGAAATCTTCTTGGTCAGTGTGTTAAAGTCTTAGTTCATTGTGTCATTCCAGGTCACATTTGCGTGGACATAGACATGCACACACATGCATTAACCTAAATCTTCTGTCATTTTTTCTATATATAGAAATATCTGTTCCCCCAGGCGGCCATCTTTCATGCCACAGACCCCCTGGGTAACGACAGTGCCATGCTGAACAACATGCGAGTCTACGGTTCCATCTGCCTCATCCTCATGGCTGTGGTGGTTTTTGTGGGAGTCAAATATGTCAACAAGCTGGCCTCTCTTTTCCTGGCCTGTGTCATTATCTCAATTGTCTCCATCTATGCCGGGGCAATCAAATCCATGACTCATCCCCCAGAATTCACGTAGGTCTGCCCAGGGAGGTGTGTTCGAACAAAATGTGACAGTGAATTATTGGAAACTTAACAAAGATTTATGGTTGTGAGAGCATTCGTTTTGAAGAGGTGATTCTTTTCACATTTCTGTTTCATATTTGTACTATTTGTGTTATTAATAGCATTGTTGTTACTATTATTATTGTATCTTCAAGTTTAACTTTTCTATGACAATCCAATTTATGGATTGTTTATTTATTCAAATCAATAGCAGTATGTGTAAATGAACCTTTGGTTGTGAGTCTGAAGAGTGATATGATGATGATGATGATGATGATGATAATGGTGGAAATAATTCGGACCAAAATAGCAACATTTCCCCGTTTCATCCATGTCATCGCTGCAGGATCTGCATGTTAGGAAACAGGACTTTGGTGAGAGATCGCTTCGACGTGTGCGCTAAGACTGTGATGGAGGGCAACATCAGCGTGCCCAGTCAGCTGTGGCACAGGTTCTGCTTGGCGGAGAACATAAGCAGCGCTCAGTGTGACGACTACTTCATCCAGAACAATGTGACAGAGATACAGGGCATCCCCGGACTGGGCAGCGGGATTATCAGTGGTAAATGGACTTTTACTTTATCAGTGATTGAAATATTCAGCATGAAGTATATGACTCTTAATGATCCAAATATATGAGTAATGGAGCTAATCCTGCGAGCTCGTTCAGGCAGCACATTCAAGCTGTCCTGTGACTTGCCTCACCCTCCACAACCCTCAATAATACACACCCTCCCAATTTGAGGTTCTCTTTGAGCTCCAAACATTTCCCAGCTCTCCTTTTGCTTGTCAATGCCTCTGCTGCCCTGCCTCAGTAGCACTGCCTGTCGATTTATGCTCCTCCACCACCAAGCATCCACCTGTAGGGTTCAAGATATTTGCTCATCACCCCCCATTATGCTGATGTAATTATATCTGGGGAAGTGATGAATTCAATGGAGCCTAGATGCCAAAGAGGTAGGACACAGTAGTGGACCTCAGACTCATGGGGAGTTTGCACATATGCCAAAATTTATAATATTTTTGATAATCAATAATCAACATTTTGACTCAATGGGTTGTCTCTAACCTCTGGAAATAAAATGCCAAACTCTTATCCTGCTTCATGATGACACATATTTAGTAATCTGATGCCATTCACCTGTAATGCTGGTTTATTTCCATTGTTTTCCTGTTAGATAACATGTGGGGCAACTACCTGCAGAAAGGAGAGATCTTAGAGAAAGCGGGGCTTCAGTCAGTGGATGCCCTCGGCACCATGGAAAACTTTGGCATGTATGCGTCAGCGGACATCGCTACATCATTCACTCTTCTGGTGGGGATCTTCTTCCCGTCTGCCACAGGTATAACGACAATGTCATGACTTACAAAACGTTTATATAAGTATTATTTTTGTAACGGCTTGAGTGTAAAGATTGTATACAATATGTTGTAGATAATGTGACTTCTTAAGATAGACCCATCTATTGGTTTATGCATTGTGATAAACCCCAAAAAATTACATTTTTACATTAGGTGATAAAAACAAAGTGAAATTGGTGTGCAGGTGCAAAGATAGGGATCTCTCCCTGATCCAGCCAGCAGGGGGCATCATTTGACAGTTTTACCATGTCCTTTGTTTCTGTCTTTATTTTCTTGTAGGTATCATGGCAGGCTCCAACAGATCTGGTGATCTGCGAGATGCTCAGAAGTCCATCCCTGTGGGGACTATTTTAGCCATTACCACTACATCACTTGTTTGTATCCTTATTCCAGTGAGCACAATAAGACAAAGAGCAGAAAACTGATTTCAGTTCATTCTTTATGACTCTCTTCCCCATCTGCATGCCGAAGTCTCCTTGGCAAGATACTAAACCCCTAAATGGCCCCTCATAAATGTTGAGTGTACTTATTGTAAGTTGCTTTGGAAAAAAGCGTCAGCCAAATGACATGTAATGTAATGTAATTAACAGCTCCTTGACCTCTTGCATTCAGATTTTAGTTCTGTTGTCCTGTTTGGGTCTTGTATAGAGGGAGTAGTCCTAAGGGACAAGTAAGTTCATTTCTGTCTTACTGTAGCTAACAAGTATTATCAGGCCACTTTTTGTGATAAGTCAAATTTAACAATGTTAAAATGAATCCTTGCAGATTTGGGGACGCTGTGAGAAAAAACCTGGTGGTGGGGACCCTCTCTTGGCCGTCTCCGTGGGTTATTGTGATCGGCTCCTTCTTCTCCACGGTCGGCGCCGGCCTGCAGTCCCTCACTGGAGCCCCCCGCCTGCTACAGGCTATCGCCAAGGACAACATCATTCCTTTCCTCAGGGTGGGTTGACACTGTGTAATGTGTGATCAAGAGCGTGCATTGTTATTTTCGAAATACAAAATGATTTGGATATGTTAGCATAATATCTATGCAGGTGTCTTATTATTAAAATATTATTAGCATGTGCAGACGTATTTGAATATATTCCAAAAAGGTGATTTGCATATAGCAGCATGTAAAGCATATTGAATGATTTGTTCCAGGTCTTTGGTCATGGAAAGGGCAACGGAGAGCCGACATGGGCACTGCTGCTGACTGGGCTCATAGCAGAGCTGGGTATCCTCATTGCCTCACTGGATATGGTGGCTCCTATTCTTTCCATGTAAGCTCACAAACAGGCACACAGGTCAAATGTCAACTATAGAAAGCGTCATTTTGATGATTTAAATATAAATGTATATATACCCTCTTTGTGTTTATTCAACAGGTTCTTCTTGATGTGCTATCTCTTTGTCAACTTAGCCTGTGCAGTGCAGACTCTGTTACGCACCCCAAACTGGAGGCCGAGGTTTAAATATTACCACTGGTCAGTGCAGGTCTATCTCCGCCGAATCAGGAATTCAAATGACCAACTTGTATGTTACAAGTACCTTCATGAAACTAATGCCTAGTGCGTACGTGTAAATAATATTACTGATCTGGGTATGTATATAGGTAATGTGTATGTGACCCACAGGGCTTTGTCCTTCCTTGGCATGAGCATGTGTCTGGCTCTAATGTTCATCTCCTCCTGGTACTACGCCATCGTGGCCATGGGCATCGCTGGGATGATCTACAAATACATTGAGTACCAGGGGTATGTGCCTTTAACATACAGTGGATTCTCTTATGTACGAGGACAGTGGAGTTTTTTGAGGGATACTGGTTGAGAAAAGATTACTTTGAGTTAATGTGTCACTTCCTGTCTCTCTCACTGACAAACAATAACAGAGCAGAGAAGGAGTGGGGCGATGGTATCAGAGGACTGTCCCTTAGCGCCGCACGCTACGCCCTGCTGAGGCTGGAGGCCGGACCCCCGCACACCAAGAACTGGAGGTATACGGCTACACATCAAGGAGCTGCTCAGAATGTCACAAACATTTTTGAGGAACTAGGTGGCCCGTAGGTGTTTTCACATACAGTGCCTTGCATAAGTATTCACCCCCCTTGGACTTTTTCCCATTATGTACTGTTACTAACTGGAATTCAAATAGACTTAAATAAACTTTTTCCCGTTTGATCAACAAAACATGCATAGTACTTTGGAGGTGCAAAATAAATTTTATTGTGACACAAACAATAATGAGAACAAAAAAGTTAACATCTGTTGGGTGCATAAGTATTCACCCCCCTGTGTCAATACTTGG
Source organism: Pleuronectes platessa (assembly GCF_947347685.1). Lineage (NCBI taxonomy): Eukaryota > Metazoa > Chordata > Actinopteri > Pleuronectiformes > Pleuronectidae > Pleuronectes > Pleuronectes platessa. Next base: position 11,328,341 of record NC_070626.1, read on the forward strand.
TAGAACCCCCTTTCGCTGCAATTACAGCTGCAAGTCTTTTGGGGTATGTCTCTACCAGCTTTGCACATCTAGAGATGGAAAGGTTTGTCCATTCTTCTTGGCAAAAAAGATGAAGCTCAGTCAGATTGGATGGAGACCGTCTGTGAACTGCAATCTTCAAGTCTTGCCATAGATTCTCTATTGGATTGAGGTCTGGGCTTTGACTGGGCCATTTTAAGACATTAACATTCTTTAATCCAAACCATTCCTTTGTAGCTCTGGCTGTATGTTTAGGGTCATTGTCCTGCTGGAAGATGAACCTCCGCCCCAGTCTCAAGTCTTTTGCAGACTGCATCAGATTTTCTTCAAGGATTTCCCTGTATTTGGCTCCATCCATCTTTCCCTCTATTCTGACCAGTTTCCCTGTACCTGCTGAAGAGAAGCATCCCCACAGCCTTATGCTACCACCACCATGTTTCACTGTTGGGATGGTGTGCTCAGGGTGATGGGCAGTGTTGGGTTTTCGCCACACATAGCGTTTTGCATTGAGGCCAAAAAGTTCAATTTTGGTCTCATCTGACCAGAGCACCTTCTTCCACATGTTTGCTGTGTCTCCCACATGGCTTCTGGCAAACTCCAAACGGGATTTTTTATGGATCCCTTTCAACAATGGCTTTCTTCTTGCCACTCTTCCATAAAGGCCAGATTTGTGGAGTAGACGACTAATAGTTGTCCTGTGGACAGATTCTCCCACCTCAGCTGTGGATCTCTGCAACTCCTCCAGAGTAACCATGGGCCTCCTGGTTGCTTCTCTGATTAATTTTCTCCTTGTCCGACTCTTCAGTTTGGGTGGACGGCCTCCTCTTGGTAGGTTTGCGGTTGTGCCATATTCTTTCCATTTTCTTATGATGGATTTTATGGTGCTCAGAGAGATGTTCAAAGCTCTGGATATTTTTTTATAACCTAACCCTGCTTCATATTTCTCCACAACTGTATCCCTGACCTGTTTGGTGAGCTCCTTGGTCTTCATGATGCTGTTTGTTCAGTAATGATCTCCAACAAACTCTGAGTCCGTCACAGAACAGGTGTATTTATACTGAGATTAAATTGCAGACAGGTGGACCCTATTTACTAATTATGTGACTTGCAAATGTGACTTGTGAATGCAATTGGTCGCACCAGATCTTTGTTAGGGGTTTCACAGTAAAGGGGGTGAATACATATGCACTCAACACTTTTCAGATTTTTATTTGTAAATAATTGTGAAATCCATGTAATATTTCCCCCCACTTCCAAATGATACACTATTTTGTGTTGGTCCATTACATAAACTCACGATGAAATAAATTATAATCTGTGGTTATACCATGACAAAATGTAGAAAAGTCCAAAGGGGGTGAATACTTATGCAAGGCACTGTACGTGTGTTCAGTCACATTGCCCTCCAGAATCCATCCATTAAGTCCATACTGACACACACCAAATAAGTTTCATCTGGTAGTTTGCATACAAAACATTTAAAACATTTTTTGGGGAGTAAGTGCCAAAGGAAGTTTTTTCCTCATTTGTTAATTACCATTGTTTTTGCTGGGCAGCTCCAGTAGCATGACAACTTTGCAGTACTATATTGCAGTATAACAAGCAAAGACTTGAGTCGTTCAGAGGTCAAAAGGCATCTAGAGGTCCAGGAGGAAACTGTGATAAACGTATTTGAACATGTGGTTGACTGTCACTTAAATGCGATAGAAGCAGTAACAAGTAACCAAGATGCGTGGACATCAGATTTTATCTTTTAAAGCAAGATTTTGCTTTGTTCTTTTGTTTGTTTTTTTATTGACCCCGGCAGGTATTTTACAAAAAATTGTAGAATGCAAGTATTTCCAGAAATATTAATTGTGTACACATTCATTACATATATTCATTAGATATTGTTAACGATAACACTAGCAGTAACCAATAAGTGTATGTAATGAGTGTGTAAACAAACAGACAGAAACTCATCATTTCATCAGTTCCTCAATTGACAGTGACTTTATTTTGTTTTTGAATATCTTTGAATCTATGCTTCCAGCACAGCATCAAATAAAATATACAATTTGTTTCTATATTCGGACTAAATTCTTTGCAAACATTTCATTGACCTGGGCCTTTGTCTCATGTTTACTGTCTGTGATCCACTCCTCACTTCTCTGCAGACCACAGCTGTTAGTGCTGCTGAAGCTGGATGAGGACCTCCATGTAAAATACCCCCGACTGCTCACGTTCGCCTCGCAGCTGAAGGCCGGAAAGGGTCTGACCATCGTGGGCTCTGTTGTCCAGGGCAACTTCCTGGACAGCTATGGGGAGATGCAGGCGGCTGAACAGGTAAAAACTAGAGAGGGGTGTTTTGCATGTTGTCAGCTCTCCTGCTGTCTCAGTCAAATTACTTGGTGCAGGAATTTTCATTTTATTATTTAGGCAAATTAAATGTATTCTTCATTTTGAGACAATTATTAAAAGATGCAGTCATCATGCTATTCCCTGGTACCCAAGTGTCACTATAGTTAGATTTAACAAAGATGGAGAGCTGAGTTTAGAGTTAGATGTTGGACATTAAAAAGCATTTGGTGTATATTCTTCATAACTGTTTAATATGTCCACCTACGTCTTGTTTCTAACCTCCTTTTTTGGCCAGGCTATAAAGAATATGATGGATATTGAACGGGTCAAGGGTTTCTGCCAAGTTGTGGTGGCATCCAAGGTGCGTGAGGGCATCGTGCACCTGATCCAGTCCTGTGGTCTCGGAGGCATGATGCACAACACTGTGGTGATGGGCTGGCCTTACCGCTGGAGGCAGAGTGAGGACCCTCGAGCCTGGAAAACCTTTATCAGTAAGTCTCACTGAAATACCACTGACATGATGGAGTACTTGAATGACAAAATCTGCATTTGCAATATGGCCCTTTTTTCAAGCTCCTGCTCGATAATTACATACCCCAAATGAATCTCTGCAACTAAGGTTCTATATGAATAATCTTGATAATCCATATAGAGGTAACACACGTTAGACTTAATGCGTTAGCATCACTATAGTTGTTACGAAGGCGGAGTAAATGAAGATGGAACATAACATAAATTAAAGATTGTATTTCCTCCCAACACAAGTTTACAAATTTAGAGTAAATATCCCCTATGTAATCACACAGTTTTAGCCCAAAGCACAACATCTGAACATTATATGTTTTAAAGAAAACCAGAGCAGAGTTATATAGGTTTAGGTAGAGACATTTTTAGGAGTAATCTCCAAATTGACCATTTGGCCACATTTGAGGAATGTCACTATAAAACCTAATAGAAAATGCATTAATTACATTTAAATACAATTATTTGGTTTGTCAAAGAAACCACTGTAGCTTTCTGGAGAGCACTGTGCACTAAGCTGACCGCCATCAAAATGAAGCTCTGACTGCACAATGTTTATATGCTAATGTTTCAGGAACCTCAAAATTCTAAACTTGTAGTCAAAATCACCATGGGACTGAAATACCTCATTTGAATATACTTTCTAGATGGTAAAATACATTGTGTCTCAAGTCTTGTGTTCCAACACTAACCTGTTGAAAGCACATAAATAGTGTACTACAATTAAGTGAACTCACTTAAGAATTTGATCTGAGACGCAGCTTAAGTTTTCATGTATATGTTCCAGTATATAAAAACAACACTACTGTCTCTGCCATGTTCATCTCTATGTAGACACAGTCCGCTGCACCACAGCTGCCCACCTTGCTCTGATGGTGCCCAAAAATGTCTCTTTCTACCCGAGCAACCATGAGCGCTTCACGGACGGCAACATTGATGTGTGGTGGATCGTCCATGATGGCGGGATGCTAATGCTGCTGCCTTTCCTGCTAAAACAGCACAAAGTGAGATGATAGTGTTTCTTGTCTATTTTGGAGTTTTCCCAATATAAAGGATTTTTACCAGTAGTTCGTTAAATGTTTGCTTTTTAAAGCATTAAAGCCTTTGTTGATTTTTATTTCAGATATAAATGTGAATTTTAATTTATAAACTCAGATACTTTTTGAACAGTCTGTTATTTTTGTAATTTTGACCTTTCCATTTTGAAGAAATCAGCTTTTTTAAACGTATATTCTGCATAAGTCAAGTATTAAATACTGTAGATCTTACCAACATGGTTTGATTTTTATTTAAGGTTTGGAGGAAATGCATGATGCGCATCTTCACTGTGGCTCAGATGGACGACAACAGTATCCAGATGAAAAAAGATCTAGCCACGTTCCTTTACCAGCTGAGAATAGAGGCTGAGGTGGAGGTGGTGGAGATGGTGAGGGCTCCTCTTACATTCCTGTTCCCATTTCAGTAAACAGGGAAAATTCATTTTTGTCTCTTTATGATATGTTTTAACTTGGTTAAATGATGTCGATTGAGAGACAAAATTTTGTTTGTTGTTGTTCACAGGATGCTACAAATGTTTTTTTGTTTCAACTGAAAAATCCTTGGTGTTCAAATATTTGAACCTGAATTTGTTTACTGGTGTTGCAATACCATCCATGTAAACAATATGTTTTAGTTGTATTAACCACTGAAATGATGAATTCAGCACGACAGTGACATCTCAGCGTACACTTACGAGCGAACGTTAATGATGGAGCAGAGGTCCCAGATGTTGAGGCAGATGAGGTTGTCCAGTGCAGAGAGACAAAGAGAGGTGGGATTTATAAGTAGTTTTGTCTTGTTTTTTTTAAATTTGTGAATGTAACCTGCTCAGCATTAACTCTATTATTGATATTAGTGTTGGTTATATTCAGTGTATTGACAACCAATCCACATAATACTCCCATCAACCTCTGCAGGCCCAGCTGATTAAAGACAGACACTCTCTAGTGCGAATGGGAAGTCTGTACTCAGATGAGGAGGAGGAGGTGGTGGAGGCTCCTCCAGAGAAGGTTCAGATGACTTGGACGAAGGAGAAGTGTGAAGCTGAGAGGAGGAACAGGAACAACGCCCCTGAGAACTTCAGAGAACTCATGAGCCTCAAGCCGTGAGTTGCTGAACCTCTCGGCTCATTTTCCCGTTCACTTCTTACAGGTTTTCTCAGTTCAACAAAGTGAGAGCTGGTGTAGACATAATACAAAAAAGTTTACTCAGTCTCTCCCTCTTTCTGCACTCCAGGGATCAGTCCAATGTGCGACGAATGCACACAGCTGTTAAGCTCAATGAGGTGATAGTCAACAGGTCCCATGATGCTCGATTAGTGCTGCTCAACATGCCGGGGCCGCCACGAGACACGGACGGAGATGAGAACTGTATCCTTTGCCAATAGGATATGATTTATATTATACTTTTCTAGTCTCGATGACAACTCAAAGCCCTTTTCAGATCAGTTTTGATATTCACTCATTCACACATCATTCACAAATTATTCAGTCACTAGCAGGACAGCTGACAGGGGCAGGCTGGGGTTCAGTATCTTGCCCAAGGACACTTCAGCAGGTGGAATTGGGGAGACTGGGATCAAACTGCCGACCTCCTGGTTAGTGGAATACCCTTTTGAACTCCTGTGCCACAGTCGCCCGAGGGTTTTGCGCAGTTTTGTAAAAGATGATGAGCTACAGTAGACAATAGTTTGTTTGGGTTTTATTTCCTTAACTGCTTCCTCAGATATGGAGTTTTTGGAGGTGTTGACTGAAGGCTTAGAGAGAGTGCTGTTGGTGAGAGGCGGCGGTCGGGAGGTCATCACCATCTACTCATGACCAACTAGGAGCGGCTGCACAGGGGGCGCAGACTCACAATACATCCCCCATCTGGACGCAAGGCAGTACACGCACAGCTGTCAGACAGATGTTGGTAGATGCATCGATTTGACTTTTTATCTGAAGTATGGACTTCTGAGTACATAAGAAGTTTATTCTATTCTTGTAGAATATTGGGACACATCAGTGTCTAGACCTGTCCAATATGTTCACAGCTTCGCTGTCTTTTCATAAAATAAGTATTTGTGTCAGACTGTTAAACATTAAAGTTAAGATTTTCCTATTTAGAGGTAATAAATACCTCTTCATATGTGAAAATGAACCTATATGATGATTTGGCAGACAACATAATCCTAGTACAATAGAGTACACTTTCTTTAACACCTGTTTTAACAGTATTTTAGATTTTTATTTTTTAAACAGCCTCTTGATTATTTTGGAAGCACATTTGTATTTATTTATTTATTTTTTATATAACTCCCCACCGAGGTAAAAGAAAATATTACTATAAATACAAATAAGATAATTCTCGACATTTCTTATGTTGTGTTGGTGGCACAAAGTCCAGTTTGTAAAAATGGATGGCAGAGATCATAAGCAAGTTTTAATTTATGACTTTTGTTAAAATATTTGTCCAAGGAATGTTTTCGTTACTGTTACATTTTAACTTCTTCTGCTGTACCTCTAAAGCTTATCTGCACATTACAAAGAAGGCAACATTTAAGTTATATTCCTTTAGATTAACATGAAGTCAAATCCATTTCTATACAATTTACAATTATTTTTCTGCAATTGCCACAATGCGTTCACATGCTGTCAATACCTATCTGTGTGGTAGGTTCAGCAGAGTTTTCTAATCATCTATCTACACTTTCTCTACAAAGTTAGTTTGTGGGGTTGTTCTGTAAACAGATGTACCAGTTACTATTCTGTTGTATCAGAATGTCTGACAAAGTACCAGCTTCAGCAGCATTGCATGTAGTATTAAATCACATTTTATGTTACCATAGTATCCATTGGTGTCACCTTATCAACCAGCACTGAAATCTGAAGGATTACAACTCTTAAGAAATTATGTTGTCAGATACATAAGATTATCAGACCACATTTTTGTGTTTTCTTGTCTTTTTATAGGAAGTAAAGTATGATCAGTATTCCGGACCAGCATTCAGAGTGAAAACTGTTTCAAGTCAATAAAACTGTGCAGGCCATAGACTGTATTTCAATATGGACCACGCGTCTCCACTTTTTCCCACTATCCAGAAATGAAGATAAAATATCTTGGATGTTATGGATATACTTGCACTCCACCAACTGTGAGTTTGTTTCCGCCCACAGTCATAAAATGTGACCCCCTTTTTATAGCATCAAATCACAAATTAAAACCAAACTTTCTGGTGAACATTCGGTGTGGTAAGAAAACCCTAAAATAACTGACACCATCTTAGGGGGAAAAATGTTGACGTGTACTTTCACTTGTTTGTTTGGTCTATGTCCCATAAACTAACATAGATGAGGTGGGGTTTATGACTTACACTGCAGCCAGCCACCAGGTGGCGATCAAGAAGATTTGGCTTCAGTCATGTCATCCATCTTTAAATAAAGTCTATGGCACAAGCCAGGGAGGGTGTTTTATATGTAACGGATAACTCATTACCAGGTGTGCAGTTATTAAAAACATTCAATACTAACAAGAATGCTCATGGTCTTGATAATTTAAACTCTTTTTCCTGAACAGTATAAGTGTAAAGGGGAATATCCCACATCACAATTCTTTGAATGACACTCATTTATGTTGGCAGAATTTTAGACAAGCAGAGAGCTTTCAGGTTTGAAGCACATTGACACTGGGACTTCACAGCTATGTGGTTATCTGAAAGTCATGCACAGGCTGTGGACGATGATAAAATATCAAAATGAGCTCAACAAGTCTCATCAACTTTGTTTCCAGTACACTGTTTATTCTGAATCTTATAAAAGGCGGGGCATCACACTCTTTGAGAAACTGCTCATCTAAATTACAGATCTGGTTTTAACTATTTCTAAGTGCAATGAAAAAAGTGAGTCTGCTTGGTCAAACAACCCTCACTGAGATGCACACTGCCTTTTATGAAGGTGCATAATGTTACACTGCCCCTCTACTGCTTTGATGAAACCTTTAATACAATACCATTACAGCAATACATCATTTGTGTGAATTTTATGATAATGTATAATTTTCCACTTAACAGAACTGTTTACCCTCATTATTCCCAGCATAGTGACCCCACCTCCAGTCACAGAAACTTTCACAAGCAAAGACTAAAACAACTTATGCAAACAACTTCATAAATACTAAAGTTTCCTATGTATCATAATTGTTCATAGATATGCAAATACACATTCACCAAGAAATTAAAGAGAGAAGTCAAATGACCTCCAAGATGGAAGAAAGTGCTAATGTTTTTTATGTTGCACTGGTGGTAGGAATCTGATCCATCACCTTATCTTTGCTGACCTGTGGGGTGATGTGTCAGCCTCCAAATGGCTACAGAAAACTCAATGACCTCTAGTTATTCACACAGGATTAAATGTATCGCTTTAAAAGAAAGATGCTTTGGCAGAAGTGCATTTTTTAATATTCAATCAATAAACATGCTGGAAAGCAGCAGAACAGCAGCCAGGATCAGCAGATCTGCTGCTCCGCTTTGGGCTCTGCAGGTGGGACTGGAGGTGCGACCGGAGGTGAGATTGAAGGTGCAACTGGGGGGAATTTGCTGTAATTTTCTAGCTACCTCAAGGTTCAGTCTGCAGAGGTTCTGGACCTCATTAGCAGGGATCTGGGTCTCACTGGGTAGGGTGACATTTAACTGATCACGGACCTGGAGGAAAATACAGAGAGAGACAAGAGAGGGAGGTAACATTTGAAATGAGTCAACTTTTGAATTAGTCTGTGCCATAGAGAACTCTCATAAACTGTAAAAAGCTATATTTTAATCTGTTGGATATGTTCATTATTATTCAGTCAATCTCAGGAGGCAAACAAGATTACTGTTGAATCTGAAAATTTTATTTTGACCAACAGGGGGGTTTTTTAAAAGTGGCCGCAAATTCTTAAATAAAGGTGGTGGTAACCCTTGTCAGAAAAACTAGAATTATTGTCCTGGGTTTGTGCCTCTGACAAACTGCAGTTCCAGTCCCTGGTATAATGCATTCACAAAAATATAAGGTCACTGAGGCCTTTGAACTTGAACCACTGAAATCGAATCAGTTCATTTTTTAGTCCGAGTGACAACTGGTCAAACAGTGAAGACATTTCTTTAAAGGAAACTTGAAACATCATGTTCTAGAGACTAAAACAGTTAGGCCATTGAGTTCTTTACCTTAAATTTTGATCACCAAATCTATCAATTTATTTAAGGAGTCTAAGTTTAAAAGGATTCTCTTAAAATAAACTGAGGTTACAGTGACCTTGACCTTTAACCTCCAAATTCAAATCAGGTTGTCATTTAGTCCAATTGAATGTTCGGCTCAGATGTTATAAGATTCCTTCTGGGTGTTCCTATAATATCTCATTCACAAGAACATGACGTCTCAATGACCATGACCACAAAAATCCGTTCAGCTTTAAGTTCAAATTAATCTTTTTACTAAATTTAATCCTTACTGGGATGTTCACAAGAACAAAAATGGCTCCTTGACCACAAATATTTGATCAGTTCATGCTTCAGTATGACTTAATGTTGAGCCAAATTTGAAATAAAATCCATCATAGTGAGATCACAAGAATGGGACAGATGGACAACCAGAAAAAATTATGTGTGTGGAGGCATAATAAAATGAAGTCCAATATTTCAAACATATCCTTTACTCATTGTCTACAGCTAGACGTTTGGGACATGACACTTCTTACCCTTCAATAATCAAGGAAAGCTTTATATTTGACAAGAGAATAAGTATATTAATCTTTCAGCTCACCCGCTCCACCTCCCTAAAAACTCGCAGGAAATTCCTTCTAAGGACGTTAGCCAAATCGTTTTCTGTCCAGTTCCTCCGCAGCAGTTCCTGGATCAGGTGAGGATACTTGGACACATCGTCTAGACCCTGAGGAAACCTGCAAAAAAAAACAAAAAAACATTGACACATATTTATTTTGAAAATAGGCATCACTAAAAACGAATCGTGTAGTTGTAGGTAAATACTAATTAATAGTTACAACAATAAAAACTTTTAGCCTTTTATTATTATTTGTTTTGTGACATTGCTTTTTGGAACTGGTGATGTCTGCATGAAGGGAATCAAACAAATTCAATGTCAACCATTATACAGCAAATCTAGAGCAGCACCACTTTCTTTTGCCTCTTCACACTAAACCATTATTGATTTCTACCATTTTCAGTCTGCTGATAGCTGAGACGGCCAAATTGTTGATATGAAGAAAGGCTAGCATGAGCACGGAAAGTGATCTGGTTCGTGAACAACCTCTCAAACATGTTAGGAGAGTACGAGTGTACTTACCGTGCTTTTTGTTGTATCGGTACCCTGCAACAAGGTTTTAGAATACCTAGAGGCACTAAAACTAAAATGACAATTTGCAATGGAGTATTTCTTACGTTGGAGCGCCTTCGAAGTCCGCCCCAAATCCGATCGACTCCGCTCCAATCACCTTCTTAATGTGATCAAAATGGTCTGTAAAACACGTAATAAATGATCAATCAACTGAGAAACTCCAAATACCAGATTTACAGTTCAAAATAGAAACCTCACCTGCCACCTGAAAAATGTTAGCCTTGTCTTTGCAGGAAACAAAATTGGTGTGGAAATTCACCATGATCAACCCCCCATTCTGTTTCTGAAACACATACACAAGTCATTGGATATATACATTTTCACACACAAACAACCTAAATTCCTATCTCATATGCCTTCATTAGCTGTGTTGGTAGATAAGGTTCAGATCTTGTGTGACTTATATCTATTTTACACACTCTGTAATCACTGTTTAACTGTACACACACACATCTGCAATAGTTGGAATAATGAGGAACATGTCCCTCTAGGAACAGGTAGGGCTGCTGTTAAATAAGGGAAATGCTGTTGCAACAGTTTGTAAGGCTTGTGGTGGGAGGTTTGTTTGGACATTAGGTAGGAAGGGGTACCTTAACACTTTTGCAGAAACAGAGTCACTTGTATAGACAAACTAGGGTTATTGGTTGGTGTCACACGTGTACTTTGGAGAGCTGCTTCTTAAGATAAGGTATTTAGGCATTTCGGTTGTTTTATTTTAGGAATGGACAATAGATAAGGTCGTATTTTGAGGTCCTACCACACACTTTTTGACTTAGTTAACCATTTTGGTCGTCCTGTGTTTTTCTCAGTCTATAATAAAAGGACGTAACAATTTACCTCTTATAAAATATGATTACATCTAGCAGTGGTGGCATCGTGGTTGGTATTGTTTTAACCTTGTGAGTGTGTGTGTGTGTGTGTGTGTGTGTAATTAACTGAACATAAAATAACCCAAGTGATATTTTCCCTTTTTTCATCTAGATTGTATATTTTTGTTGGTTTCTTTACCCTACGATGAGCCCTTTATTTTAACATCTGGAGCAGGTCCTCACTACGGAGGCCACCATGTTTTTACAGTAGCCTAGACTGGACAAACTAAATACTTTTTGAGTTTGAAGTCACAGAGACACAACACAAAGTGTGAGTGTGTGTTTAGTAGGAACTACTACATAGGTGGTTTTGACTACTTTGCCATGTGTTAATATGTTAGTAGCTAGATTTTGTCATCCCGAAATTCAGTCGAGAAACTGAGTATCCTTGTTATATCGTAGTAATTGTATGTGTTCATGGAACGAAACAGTAACATATTGAAGAGCGTCGCGGCTGGTGTGATCACCTCCCAAGATATTCCCCAACTCATATCCAGAATTTGTATCCATATATTGGTTCTTAAACCTGCAAATATACCCAAATTATTTTCATCAATAATATTGTTATTTGCAAAAATACTTTATTGGTGTAAGTCTGTTTGTCCCGTTGATACACAAAACTCTGCAGAGAAAAATGCACTGCATGTTCTTTGTCAGAGGGGTGAATAAAAGTCTAATTAAATGAATGAAAAAAACTTAAATCAGTGAGTTGATAATCAGGCAAACTATTACTCAGTAAATTAGTTTTCTCACCAGCTCGTGCAGCAGCCAGTCAGGAACATTGCGATGGCTACGGCAGATGAAGTAGGAGGACGAATGGCTGAAAATAACAGGAGCCTTGGTGTGGTTCAGCACAGCCGAGGCCGTGTCCCAAGAAGTGTGGGAGATGTCCACTATCATCCCCAGTCTGTTCATCTCCTCCACCACAGCCTAATTTGGGTAACAGCTGTGTCTCTATTAAGGTTTGCATAGCATAAGCAAACTCTAACAATAACAATGTCCAGTATGTTTAGCAGAGTCCATTACTGAGGTGTCTAAAAGCTTAAAAATGACATAGTAATAATAAATAAAGTAATAGTGATAATTGGGTGATACCATACAACAATAAACACACATCACACAGGTACACAAACTCTAAAATGTTGAGTGGCTAGTGTCAGCGTTCATTGAATAACATTAACTGTCATGTTAATCAAAAGGTTTCTCATTATTAATAAAACATCCATCTTAAATATTCAGTTATTTATGTTCTGACAATAAAAAAACTCAAAACAAGTTGACACTTGATGAATTAAACAATTTTGCAGTTGATATGATAGAATATTGAGCTTACCTTCCCAAAGCTTGTCAGGCTGTTATCCAGACTTTGATAGAAAGTATACAAATTTGAAGATGTCTTTGCCCTGCATTGGAAAATGTTGTTATTAAAACCAGAAATCATGACAATCAGAAGAAATGTTGGCATGTTAAGGGCATTTGAAGGTGTTTCGGTCTCTCTACAAATCTAGGTTATTTTGCATTCCATTTGTAAAGAGCTGCGTCTTAAACTCAATATGGTTCATTGTTTCATTTATGACAGAAACCATCTTGGAGAATTGATTTGAAATGCTTTGGCTTCACTTTTGGGGACCTGTTATGTTCTCCATCTTAAAGTTGTATATTTTGTTTAAATGGCTGCAATAGTCTAGTTTAAATTGTTACGACCCTGTCTAGGGGAAAATATAATCGCAACATGGTACAATAGTTCCCCCCCCTCCTTGCCACGCTCCCAAGAACCAGCCACAACAATTAACAGCCCGTTCGTATTTATTGACACAGTTTCTTCAGGGTGGGCTTACAGCAAAATAACAAACAGAAAACAACCCTAAGGCGAAACAACCTAATCTTCCCTACTCAAAATAAAAGGAAACAAAAGACATCATACTGACCTAACTCCTCACCAACAAAACAGGAGAAAACATGGTTCGAACGGAAATGCTACCCACCCCTACCAAGAACGGGCTGTTACCAAAAGAACAATTTACAGACGGCTGCATAAGTTGAGTCCGGCTGGAGGTCCTGCTGGCAGTGGCAAGAGGAGAGAGAACCGCCGGCGCTTTGCGAACCGTGCTCTTATCCTGGGAATACGATCCACCCCATCCTTCGGCTGGAACCAATCCGCTCCCTGTAAACTCATCCACTCAAAGAGACACACCTGAAACGCATCCACCCACTCATCCCCTCGAACAGACACACCTGAAACACAATCATCACGAGAGAGAGAGAGAGAGAGAGAGAGAGAGAGAGAGAGAAAGAGATCCACACAACCTCAAGGTTGTAACACCTCCCCCCTTAAAGATCGAACATTTCTCTCCAAAAGAAAAGGTCACCGGAACGCGAAAGTGCATCAGCTATAACATTATCTTTACCTTTCTTATGCCGAATCTCGATATTAAAGTCCTGCAATAGCAGCGACCAACGCATTAAACGCTGGTTGGTGTTACGCATTTGGGACAGGAATACTAAGGGGTTTTGGTCCGAATACACAACCACAGGCAGCGGAGTGGAACCGACATAGACCTCGAAGTGCTGAAGGGCTAGGAGTAAAGCTAATGCTTCCTTCTCAATAGTACTGTAATTTAGCTGATGTTTGTTGAATTTCTTAGAGAAGAAACAGACCGGGTGATCCACATCATTAACATCCTCCTGCAGCAGCACCGCCCCAGCCCCGTGACCACTGGCATCAACCTCAAGTTTGAAGGGCAGTAGAAAGTCTGGGGAAGAAAGAACAGGTGCGCTACAGAGAAGAGCCTTAGCAGATTCAAGAGCTTCCTGACAACAAGTAGTCCACACATAGGGTTTAGAGGGACTGGACAGGGTAGTGAGGGGAGCAACAATATCAGCAAAGTTTCTGCAGAATCCACGATAGTACCCACACATCCCCAAAAAAACGTCGAAGTTCACGCCGGGTCTTGGGCACTGGGAAATCTACAATTGCCTGTACTTTTACATTAAGTGGACACACCTGACCTTGTCCTACCTTCTTACCCAAATACGTCACCACGGCTTTACCAAAGTCACACTTTGCTAGATTCAGTGTAAGGGAAGCATTACTCAACCGGCAAAAAATCTCTGTCAGGGTTGCCACATGCTCAGCCCAAGTAGAGGAGTAGGCAACAACATCGTCTAGGTATACCTCGCAATCTGGAACATTAGAGAGCACCTGCGACATAAGTCGCTGAAATGTTGCAGGGGCATTCCTGAGGCCAAAAGGCATTACTTTATACTGCAAAAAATGATCTGGTGTCACAAATGCAGACATTTCTGAGGCGCGAGGAGTCAGGGGCACCTGCCAATACCCCTTTAGGTCAAGTTTTGTTACAAACTTTGCAGAACCCACACGATCAATACAGTCCTCCATCCGAGGCAGTGGAAAAGAATCTGGTTTGGTGACTGCATTAAGCTTTCTAAAATCATTACAAAATCGGAAACTTTGATCAGATTTTGGCACCAACAAGGATGGAGAACTCCACGCACTGGAGCTAGGCACAGCAAAACCATTCTGGAGGAGATACTCAACTTCCTGCTGCATTATCGCTCGTTTAGTAGGGTTTACTCTGTAAGCATGTTGTTTTGTGGGTTGGTGCTCACCAACATCAATATCATGACAAAGGACATGGGTCTGTGTGGGGATATCACCAAAAATTTTAGAATAACTATGGATAAGCCTTACCACATCGTCACGAGCTGGCTCAGCCAAATGTGACAGAAACTCGTCCAGTTTGGACAAAATTTCTGAATTCTTCAGGCGAGCACAGGGAACTGAAAGTCGTCCCTCAACCACTTCATCCTCTTCCCTGCCGGGGGGTGGTACCCCAACCACAGAAACAGGGACTATGGGGGACAGGTCGTTACTGCGGGAGAAATACTGTTTTAACATGTTTACGTGACATACTCTGGATTTCTTCAGTCGATCAGGGGTTTTAATCACATAATTAGTGTCACTTAACGAGCGGTCCACGACATAGGGACCATACAATTTTGCCTGTAGGCCAGACCCACTAACTGGTAACAAAACCAGAACCTTATCACCAGACTGGAACTTTCTCGACACAGTTTTCTGGTCATATCTGTTTTTCATCTTGGTCTGAACAGAAGCAAGAGACTGTCTAGCTGTTTCACAAGCATGGTACAACTTCTCTTTGAAAGCGCTGACATAATCTAGAATGTTGTGAGCAACATTTGGTTTGCCAGCCAGCCACTTTTCTCTGAGTAAACGCAACGGACCACGCACTGTGTGACCGAAAACAAGATCAGCCGGACTAAACCCTAGGGATTCTTGCGTGGTTTCCCGCACGGCAAACAGCAGCAGTGGCAGGCCCTCATCCCAGTCCCTACTGGATTCAAGACAGTACTTACGAAGCATGGATTTTAATGTTTGGTGAAATCTCTCAAGCGCGCCTTGGCTCTCAGGGTGATAAGCACTGGAAGTACGTGTTTAACAGACAACTGGGACATTACTTGAGCAAAGATTTTTGACATAAAGTTGGAGCCTTGGTCACTCTGGATATGCTTAGGTATTCCAAATGTGGTAAAAAATTTCACTAGTGCTTTTATAATAGCCTTTGACTTTATTGTGCGTAAGGGCACAGCTTCAGGATATCGAGTGGCAGCACACATCATAGTGAGGATATACTGGTTGCCAGATTTAGTTTTTGGAAGTGGTCCCACACAATCAATCACGACATGCTCAAACGGTTCTCCTATTACAGGGATAGGGTGTAAGGGTGCACGAGGGATCATTTGGTTAGGTTTTCCCACAACCTGGCAAATATGACATGATCGGCAAAATGCCGCCACTTCGGATTTCAATCCCGGCCAGAAAAAATACCTAAGGATGCGCCGATATGTTTTGGAAACGCCCAAATGTCCTGACAGACTATGATCATGTGCTAAACTCAACACTTGAACACGAAAGGGAGTTGGCACAACTAGTTGTCGGATTGTATTGTGGTCACTGTCAGGCCCAGAAGACCACCTCCGCATGAGGACACCATCATCAAAGAAGTAAGTGCCAGACCTCTCCCTTCTGTTTTCAGAAGCTGCAGACAAACTACTAACTAAGGTACAGTCACTCTGTTGGGCCTTAATCAGTTCTACTTTGTCCACGGACAAAGACAAATCTGGAACCGTCCACATGTGGTCATACGTTTTTTCCAATGTTGTTCTTGTTGTTGGGGCTTCACCCAAAACAGAACTATCTACCACAACGTTATCCTGTACCATGAAAGTATCAGAAAGATGCACCACATCATCTAGTTTACGAGCCCTGGCACGCGTAACGGCGCACGCAGGAAAAATTGAGGGTGAGTCACATGTTACCACGGTGGGGATTTCAACAACCTCGGGGGAGGGGAACACTTTTACTCCTGCAACATCATTCCCGAGAATTAAGTCAACCCCCTGTATTGGCAACTGGGATCGCAACCCAACTCGCACAAGGCCAGACACAATAGGAGAGGAGAGCTGTATAGTATGAAGCGGCACCCGTAAAACACTCATTTTAACTCCCCAAATCAGTATATCTGTGCCACAGTATGTTTGCTTCGAAAAAGGTAATACACCAGCCCGAATGAGAGAATGTTTCGCACCGGTGTCTCTTAATATTTTAATGGGAACTGGGCTAGCTCCACCCTCGGGTATAACCACATAGCCATCTGAGATGAATGGTTTAAAATCAGCATCAACTTCATCATCCTGTTCTATCTGAGCCACCATGTGATCTATTCCAGGTACTGTTTGAAACAGCCCGATAGCAGAGGGGCTGTCTGACCTCTTAATCTGATCTTTCTTTTTCAACAGCGGACAATCAGCAATAAAATGTCCACTTTCATGGCAGTAGAAACATGCACGCCTATCACGTGAAACTGGTGACTGGTGCCTGGGACTCCGGGGTGACTTTTGTCTTTCCCCTACAACTACCCCATCACGGGACACATGTGAGGAAAACACATTCTTATGGGTTAGGGCAAATTCATCAGCCAGCACTGCTGCTTGTGACAAGGTTGCAACCTTTTGTTCATTTAAGTACACCACAATATTCTCAGGCAAACATCTTTTGAACTCCTCAAGCAGCATAAGTTCACGTAAGGCAATAAAACCCAATGTGGTCTTCTCATGTGCAAATTCCCCATATGTTTGGTTGCCAGTTCTTCTACAGTTCCTAAATTTTTGGCGATAAGCCTCAGGAACTAATTCATAGGCACGTAGAACAGTAGATTTTAACACCTCATAATCTAGAGACTGTTCTAGAGTAAGACTATTTAAGACCTCCTGTGCCCTGCCTACTAACTTACATTGTAACAATATTGGCCAAACATCCTTAGGCCATCTTAAAGCAGACGCAATACGTTCAAATGCACAAAAGTATGAATCAACTTCTGTTTCCCTAAACGGAGGAACAAGTGCCACATGTCTGCCAACATCAAAGCTATCCTGATGGAAGAGGGCAGGTGATTGTCCCCGAATGGGGGTGGCAGACGCCAATGGGGGTTCCCGCTCCAACTCTAGAGCTCGCACTCGTAGATGCATTGCCTCACGCTCCACCTCCTTAATACGGAGCACCAAGTGGAGCTCCTTGGCCGTCATGTCTGCCTTAATCATGGGATCCACGTGGGGGGGGGGCTGTGGCATTGCTTTGGCCTCCGCATCTTCCCCAGTATCCACATGACGTTCTGGAAACACCCCCTTCTCCCCTAGTTTTTCCACCAAAAGTTGTTTTAACTCTGCTTTTTTTGCATGTAAAGGTACTTGAACCCCGAAAAAATCTGCCACAATTAATAAATCAGCTTTCTTACATTTATCCAGCTTTTTTATCGAGGGGTCTATGGCAAAATCATCTAATTGAAAATCCATCCTATTAACATAAACAACCAACCGGCAACACGTTTATGGAGAATATATCTATACGAACACATATATCATCTGCCAACAATTACTGAATGAAACTGAGAAGAGCAAGAAATAAAGAAAAATTCCCCAAAAGAAGAAACGGACGAGCCCCCAATTCATGTTACGACCCTGTCTAGGGGAAAATATAATCGCAACATGGTACAATAGTTCCCCCCCCTCCTTGCCACGCTCCCAAGAACCAGCCACAACAATTAACAGCCCGTTCGTATTTATTGACACATTTTCTTCAGGGTGGGCTTACAGCAAAATAACAAACAGAAAACAACCCTAAGACGAAACAACCTAATCTTCCCTACTCAAAATAAAAGGAAACAAAAGACATCATACTGACCTAACTCCTCACCAACAAAACAGGAGAAAACATGGTTCGAACGGAAATGCTACCCACCCCTACCAAGAACGGGCTGTTACCAAAAGAACAATTTACAGACGGCTGCATAAGTTGAGTCCGGCTGGAGGTCCTGCTGGCAGTGGCAAGAGGAGAGAGAACCGCCGGCGCTTTGGGAACCGTGCTCTTATCCTGGGAATACGATCCACCCCATCCTTCGGCTGGAACCAATCCGCTCCCTGTAAACACATCCACCCACTCATCCACTCAAAGAGACACACCTGAAACGCATCCACCCACTCATCCCCTCGAACAGACACACCTGAAACACAATCATCACGAGAGAGAGAGAGAGAGAGAGAGAGAAAGAGATCCACACAACCTCAAGGTTGTAACAAAATATAACATTGAAATTAACAAATTTTCATTACCAAGGTGTATTGCAGTTATGTGTGATGGTCATGGAGCGGACACCAAGACGGTAAAACATCCGGAGAGTTGGCAGGCTGCTGTCGATGGAGTGTCCTCCCTCAATACTTATGAGACACCTTATCTTATGCCTCTTCTCAGCATTCTCTAGTTCTGCGGTGACAGACAACACGTTGTATGACATTAATGCCTCAGATAAAACCTTATATTCAATACAAGCCAGTGAAATGGGCAAAAAAGAACAAAGAATTCTGAATCTTTTGAAAAAAGGTACCAGGATTTGTTTTTGAGTTCTGATTTCAGAACTCAAAAACAATGAGATTTCTTGTAAGGTAATCTCATTGTTCACAAGAAATTACCTTTTCATTATGATGCATAGATCCCTATCATTTCCATTCCCTTTCTCAAATTATGGACTGTAAGTAAGACATATGGGATCATATACATTTAAACTACGGGCGGATACCAAAAAAAAGAATACAAATGCATTGTAAATCATAATTAGATAATTGGTTGCAACTGAGAGATTTCTCAAAGACTTCTCTTCTTGACTCTGTGGTGTTTTTGGTGTTGTGCAATACCTTCGGTGGACGTGACCAACTCAAGCTCCTGGTGCTCAGTGCACATGCGTCTGATCACATCTATTTGTTCCAGCGTCAGTCTCACGGCGTCCTTGTCTTGGGCCGGACAGAGCACAAAGGCTGCAAACATCTGACCAAGGAAGAGAGAGAGAGAACGAGACATTTGAGTTACTGACCTGATTGCCATTCTGAGCCAGAAATCACTTGGTAGGATGATACCTGTGCCTGAACATGGCCTGCTTTGAGACGGGTGATGTCGGTGGTCAGATGGCTGAGATTACGAAGGTCAATTTCACTCAGGTTGTTGTGGTAATCGGCCCTCAGCGAAGTAGCTATGTCATTGTGACTAACAAATGAGGGCACAAGAGAATTCGGGGGGTCAGGATGGAGGCACATTTTAATCGGAATTAAGACATTTATTTCCACGAATGTGAATCATGTGTGCAGACGGCATCAAAAAAGCTTTACGCGTCAATAAGAGGATATTTGGTCATCAGTTGGTGTGCTCGGTCCATGACGGTCTCTGTGCCGTTTGCAGATATGAAACGACACAGAGAGGAGAGAACCAACAGGTGCCGGATGGAGTGCATGGAAAAGCTTGTCACTGCTTTCCTAGAAGACATGGTCTGAGGAAACACACACACACACACATATCCACACACACACACACACACACACACACACACACACACACACACACACACACACACACACACACACACACACACACACACACACACACACACACACACACACACACACACACACACACTTTAGAGTGACTGCTAGAAACAACAGACCATCTGAATACATGTTCTGAATCTGACTTGAAATACAATACACCATAACTCTTATGAGATATTCAAAAGTTTTTGTTTATTCCCACAATTTATCAGGACAGAAACGCATAGAAATACACTAATTTCAATTTTTTTAATATTGAAGAAAATATCTAATACATATTAATAATAAAACAAATAATACAATATATAAAATTAAATTTCAAATAAAAAACAGGATACACTTACACTGCTGGTGTGATAACAGCTTCTTGTTGAGGAGGTTGTTTCTCACATCTGTTTTTCCAGCTCAGCTTCTCATGCACTCATACGCAACTGACTGATGTGCTGCGTTCAAGGCGCGTCCCGAAAATATCCCTTTGAATCACGGGTTGAAGGTTAAAGCCCCAGACGGACTGGGGCGGGGCCTCAAAGTTTTATTTTAAGCAGTGACGTTAATTGTTATGTGTATTTTCGGGTCACATAAACAGACCACCGATTTGAATCAACAACACTTGAGAACACAATCAAAACTTGAATTTATTTTGTTTGCTTACTTGCAACACGCAGTTTTGATTTATTCTGTTACTTCCCACGGATTATGAAACGTACGAGGGAGAAGAGAACGCCGCACGGAGACGCTGATGGGCGCCACCTGCTGACCGCAGCTTTAGCCTAAAATTCTAAAAGGAGCAGACCTTTTGACACATTTACATTCAAGCCCCCGTTTGTGTGTGTGTGTGCTGCAGCCTCAACAAAACCCCATCTGGTTGAACCTGGCCATCTCTAAGTAAAAAAAAAATGGTAAACATTTTAAATTGATAGTGCTTATTTTGCCCTCTAGCTAACCAAGCTATAGCTAGGTAATTGTTCTGCTTCCAGCCCTGTTTGGCTAAAGTTGCC
The DNA here is from genome assembly GCF_947347685.1 of Pleuronectes platessa. Taxonomy (NCBI): domain Eukaryota; kingdom Metazoa; phylum Chordata; class Actinopteri; order Pleuronectiformes; family Pleuronectidae; genus Pleuronectes; species Pleuronectes platessa. Next base: position 11,349,464 of record NC_070626.1, read on the forward strand.
CTCCTCTCTGTACAGCAGCCAGGGAGAAAATACTGTTCAGAGATACAATACAGTTTGAAGCACGTAGGAGGTTTGGTTTGTAATGTTTGACTTGAGGGTAGAAGTAGGACTTTTTTAACAGCCGATACTTTCATCTAGGAAAAGCATATGTCTCACTAATGACTTTAATATTGCCTCTGTGAGAAACGGACATCTTCTAACGTGCATTTCTAGGTGCTTCGCCTGTTTTATTTTGTTTTGACGATCTGTATCATCTGCTGGTTTGGTGTTTGCAGATGGAGGAACAGTCCCAACAGTCAGTTAACTGATGGCAGTTACTTTAAGATGTATTTACAGAGACAGTCATGAAAAGAACTGGGGTCATTGTGGGTGATAAGAGGCACGCTCCCGCCTCCTCTGTTGACCAAATCAAAAATGTCCCTTATTCCACAAGCCGTTAAGATTCTATAAGAAGAAAAATGTGGATGTCCAGCTGGTCTGGACCAAATGTCAACCTATGTCACTCCAGAGCTGCTTGAAGGCACGATGGACGTGTGAGTGTACGTTTTGGCCATGTCTGTTGATGTTTATGATTGTGATGTGATTATTGCTGCAAAGTTTGCCTATGGGTACAAAGAAAGAATATCTGTTTGAGTCTATCACGAGCAATTTATTTGATGGAGAATCGATATGCACAATACAAGCAGCCGAAATATAAACGGCTGCATTGAGATCAGCCATCGTTGTTTACACTTGCCTTTACGTGCCAAAATATCTTCTCTGAAATGCACAAGTCTCCATGTTTAAAGTGACAATTCGCTGCAGAGGAAGAATGACAAACATTGCTATTTCACACAGTCAGATTTTTGATGCGTTGATATCACAACAAATCATATTCTTTTTGCTCAAATAAATACAGGGGAAATTTACTTTACAGGAGCCGGTGGTCTGTCCCTGCACAGAAACTTCAGTTGATGCACGAATCTCCAAGAAAAGTTTGACATTTGGATCACACAACACAACGGGGCAGGAGGTAAGAGAGCATTTATCTAAAATAGTTATCTGATAATGATTATTGTGAAGCCTCCCAAATGCCAGCCGTGGCTCCAGCAGCTTTAAATTCTCCCATCGGTCTGTGAGAAACAGCTACAGATCTACAAATGGCAACCAAACATTGACGAGTCTGGACAGTATTCGGGCATTAAGTGCTGGAGGAGGTCTCTTAATAGTTTCCATAGAGCAGTAGAGGGAATGTTGAATGCATTAGCTGTTAATGTGTTAGATAATTGTTTATTTTGCCTGAGTAGTACTTTGGTTTTCTTTGGAAAGAGGCTGCAGTGCGTAAAAGCTGTGTTCAAGGAATGCCTTGTAACAAATAGTTTACTTTGAATTCAGGGCTGAATGCGATGGAAAACAAGGATGTGAAACATGTGGCCTGTGGTAATTCAACACACGTGCTCCAAAGTATCCATACTTAGTAAGCAAAGTATCCTTGGAAAGACTTACAGGGGGGACACGTTGGAAAGATGACCAATTTCATTACTATTTGGTAACTGTTGACTCCAACAAAACCACCACTCGATATGAGATGTAACACCCTTAATTTGAGATATAACTCCACTGGCACTCAGTAGACAGTATCCCTCTGCCAAGGCCCAATAACAGTCACCTTAAATTCAAATCCAGCCACACCAAATTGTACGCACTCCTAGATATCAGTCCTCAGAATGTGTCCGATAATTACTCTTTTTTTCATCAAGATCCACAAATTACTAACAAAACAAATGCAGAGCCTAAAACATTACTTGTTGTTCCACAGAACCTTCGATCTTTCTCTCTGTGTCTGATCAAGAGGAGTAAATCATTTCAGGGATCACTCACCTGGAGCAAACCCTTGTTTTCAACTTTGCTTTAAGAAGAATCATTCCCCAAAAAGATGCATCTGGTTTGGTGAACTCTATCTTATATGCTGGTCTGAACGCAACGGTCCAGGCCCCATAAAACATTATCTGATTTAATCTTCTTTCGAACTTGAAATGTGCGTGTGCTTAATGAATCCAGGCTGGATTGTGCAAATGTGAATGAGTGTGGTGTTGATGGGGAGCATCAGGGTGCCACACATGAATTTCAATTAATTTCAGTGGGAAGATGCGGAGCCTGATTCTCTGGTCCACCCACTGAGACTTGGCCTTGGAGTCTGTAATGAGGAGAGTGATTCGGCTGTGATTGGAGCACCCTACTGCTTCAATGGAGTAATCACAACTGTGTTGATATTACTCTACCAATCCTCCCACTGCGCGGAGTGGACCCCCAGCTGACACTGTTTGAATTCAAATTAACCAAATCATTTAGTTATATTGCCGACCTTGGCGCGGATTGTGACTGGCAATACAAGAGATACAAATCTGTCACGTTAAACTGTGTCTTTAGACTTTGATGAAGAAGCTTGAGCCAAAATCTCTCTGAAGCTGGCTGTGTAGCTGTGCTATAAAATGTGGTGTAAAGCAAAGGTGCAGGGGTAAGGTCACTATTCAGTAAACGACTTTATTAAATTATATCTGTATAAAGTTTTCTTTGAAATCCCAAATAGAACATTGTTACCTCCGGAGAGAAGCACTGTGAATCACCCTGAGAGAAAAAAAAGGAATAGGAAATGCCTCTGGCCTCAGAGGATTTTTGGCCGGTACCAGTACCAATTATATAGTTTTTGGAACGTTTAACTACACCAATTTCTAGTTAATACAAAGTGCACAGAAAGTCGTTGTTATTCTTTAATTTTAATGCTGATATAATTAAAAATGAAAATTAAATAGCAGTCTATTCCTTTTTATTATAGTTGTGCCGTGGAGAAGTTACTGGAGCAGAATCATTTTCCAGTTTATATTAAAACCCTCCAGCTACCATGTAGCAATAAATTTGTGCTTACACGGCTTAACTTCAAACAGAAAATCAATTCAGCTGTACCTTTTATGAATTATGTTTTTTGGATGATTGCAGTTTGCTGGGGGAGATGTTACAAACCTGTACAAACATTTTTTTTGTAGACAGTAGATTGGTTGTCCAGTTTTAAATCAGCACCATCACCCCTTTGGTATAGGTTATGGCAACAAAACAACTTGGTGAGGGATGTTGTAGTGGTTAGAATGATAAACACACAGCTACAGTATAGAACGGTCATGGATCATTCTGATTAAATCAGTTATAACATCAGGAAGAAATAAAACAGCCTACATGTGAATTATTGAACCCTGCAGGACCCTATATCAAAGAAAACATATTGAACATTTTAAATATACTTTGAGCCAAACAGTTTGAATAATAAAAGCAATAGTCTTATTTTGGATGTCCGGGGAATTTTGGTGGTGAGCGTCCTCAGGGAAACAAAAGCTATTCAGTTGCTGCACATTTTAAACATCTGTTGCATTTACAGTGCTACAGTGTTAATTATCCAAAGCTTTTTGACAGAAGGCTTTTTAAAATCTTGCTATTTCGAGTGTGAGATGCTTACGAAAATCAGTGTGCTTTCTCTATAAAGATTGAATTGATCACATTTCAAAGGTGGATCCAATGACACAAATTACAGCTCGAGGTAGAAGATGTTCATCACTCAGTGCTGATTAGATCTTGACCAAGAATGATAATATGCAACCCTGAAGCACTGCAATGCACATAACACTAACCTATACGGTTTCATTTGTATTCTGTAGCAGTTGAGTAATTATATTTAACACATGCATTTCCCCCATGTGGACATTTTTCACGAAGGGTCGGAGGACAGAAGCGGACCAAGGGTTTATTCATTTCCAGCTCACCATTATAGCGTTTATCTTCATGTTTCCCTCAAAGCTGAAGTGTCCTGCCTCTGCCCTTTTACTAGATAATACTGAAACAAAGCGAAGAGCATATTTACTGGAGCAGACTTGTATGTGTCAGCGGTGTGTGTGGATTGGTAGTGTTTCCAGTTTTACTTATTTCACAAGTCTTGCCTTTTCCCGTTTCCCGTATCCCTTTCTAAAAGAGAGTCTATCACAAGGTTTGCTTCTCAAAATACTGGCATCCTTTTTATACTTTGAATTCTTTAAGCTTACTGAGTCTGAGTCCCTCTCATGTGGAGGAGGGAATGTTTATATAGTGTAGAATTCAGGATTTTTACTACTTTTTACTAAGTTGGAATTAAAATATAGGAGCTGCAGTAAGACTTCGATTTAAACCAGCAAAGTATAGCATGGCCGACAGCTGCTATTTACTTGTTGTAAATTCAGTTTTATTTTTAAAACACAGAGTTCATCAGATAATGGTGGTCTTATCTTCGACTCCACAGTCGCTAGGGCTATAAATGTCTGTCGAATTTATACCTGCAATAGCAACTATGATGTATGTTTTCACGTTTGACTTTGAGCCTTTTTTTGTCCACCAGAGAGCAGCAACAGTCAGAACAAATCCTTGTTGGTTTTCATCATGGTTATAAGCCCTTGCCTCATATGAATGAGAAAATGTATCTGCATAATACGAAAAACTATCAGATTCACGCTTGTAACTAAACACATAAAAGAATGCACAAACAATTCAAAGAGGTTAAGAGAAAAAGTTTCCTTTACATTCTCACAACATGATGCTGCTGCTGCTACAAAATGTTCATGTTGCCATCATTTGAGTCATATTTTTCTTTTTTAAGATGGTGTTTTATTTAGGGTTAATTCAGTGTGCCTTCATTTTCTATCAGGGCTTGTGAAAGACTGCTGAAACCATTTTAGTCTCCGAACTTCTCATTTCTTTTGCCCTGGATTCTGGCAGCCATGTAGTCAGTGTTCATTATCTGCTCTTACAGCTTTGACTTTAGCACAGCAATTACATCCTCAGCTGCGCTGATTAATCCAACATGGAGGCATTTCACAAAATGGTTTTGAAAAGACATTTCCAGACACTTAGCAGGGAGTAGCTGTGGCACGGCTTGTTTATGCAGATAGACCACAGCCAGTCATATTGCAATAAGATGTTTTCAATGGCTGCTTAAGTGGTCTCTTAACTTCTAGTGTACACTGTGCAGGAAACAATATACTGTTTGGAAAATAATTTATTAATCTATTTTAAACAACGGTCTGCCAAACTTCATGCTGTAGGGGTAATATGTATTTCTCTATTGTGGAACATATTTCCTCTGTGGACATTCGTTAATATGCCTCGAGGCTTTCTGCTTTACTGCTTAACCTTCCATTCTCTCGCAGCAATCACACAATCAATCACTGTCCCATTACTTGACAAGGCAGACAAAGAGATTGTATGAGTGAGAAAAACCTTTTGGCCTGTCTTGACAAGCAAGAGGAATGTTGACTTCAGAGGCTAACACGGGCAGAAAACATAGGCCCAGTAAATATTCAATTTAAAGGATTCCCAGATAAGGCGAGTTGAAAAATTGAGGCAGCACCCATTCTTCTAGATAAGAGAAGACGGAACCATCTGGAGGCTGGGAGATAGCGAACTCCCACGCCATCCCAGAGACCTCACTCTCATCTGCTGCAGCAGCAGAGAAGGGGAAAAAAAGAGTGCCAACACTTTCATTATGTTAACTTCAAAATGAATTTATTCACAGTCAGTGCATGCAGTTATTGGCTTTGGTAAACAGAAGGTTACTGTTGTGTCTGCCATGACAGATAACTGAGATTGGTCAGTGTTAATATAATGCTGTTTTCCTTTTAGAGATTTAATAGTTTAATAAGTATTTTTTAAGAAAGAAAAGTAAATAGATTTGTTTTCTACTTTGTGCCGAAAACTTAAATATGCTGCATCAATATTTTACAACAAAAAACAAGATCACTGTTGTCTAACAAAAATACACCCACAAAATGTATACGTGACCCAGAAAATGGTAAATCGGTAATTTAAGCTGCCACTTCTGTTTCACGGAAAAAGAACATGCGTTTGAACACGTTTGTGCACTCAGTTTATATACGCTGTGCTTATAGTAGTGCTTTAGTATAGTATATTTTAGGCCTAGGTTTGTATCCCCTACAATTCCACCTTTTCTGCATCTTTAAAAACAAATGTCACCGGCATAATGGATTCTCAACTTCTGAATAACCTTGTCCCCGTTCTTATAATGCACTTGGACTCTTCTCCCATGCTTTTTTGTGCTAGCCACATTGGATTTAGCTCCAGGATAATGCATTTGCCAGTATGCTTTATCTATTCTCTCAGTCAGGTACGCTATACTGTTATCCCTAATTACCCCCACTACATTTTACACTTGGCCCAGAATTCTTAATGCTTGATAACAGATGCGGGTCGATTTAAAATTTACTTATAGCAGCATTATCTTTTTGACCTGCATCATGGACCGACTGTCCCACAGGCTCTTGGGTGAAAGCTGTTAACTCTGTGATAACAACGACCTGAAGTGATAACCTTCCAGCAGTCTCGAGGACACAGTTTGCCACATATGTGCTGTATTGCAGTGGCAGCATTTCTTATTCAACCTTGGGTGCTCTGCTGTGCTCTGATTCATTTAATGGGATTGAGAGGGAGGTTAATCACAATGTCTGCCATAGACGGGTAAAGTGCTGGCTGACCACTATATGAAATATTACCATTTGTATTTTCTTTGAAAGAATATGAACAGAAATGCCACAAGTGAATTGTCCTTTTTTCTCTATAAGCTGTAATAGAATTGTCTCCCCTGTTAGGAGTCACTTTGATTAATTTACTTTTGGAGGCAGATATCTGCATTTGCAGATTTTCATTAAGATCAACACTAAAAGCTTCAGACAAGGTTCCACTTGTCTAAGTTATTATCCCCAGAAGACATGGTTGATTAAGTGGAAATTTCTCAATTATTTGGATATATTTACACTCAGAGGTTTATATGTTTGTCTTGTTTTAGGGAAAATTTTCAATATGTAGAAATCTTTAATCAATCAAATTCAATATGTGCGCTTCTTGCTGTTTTTTTTTTCCCACTGCTGCATTCTGCTCGGAGTTTGATTTTGATCCAATTGCCATCCATGTCTGCAGCATCCAGTTAAGCTGTAGCAATTACTCAGAGATACCTTTATTTGCAACTAAAATGGTATCCAAAGGGTGTTTAAAAGATGGGAAGCATTGTATATAGAAATGCCTCCTTAATTTATTATTAAATATAAGTGTTTGGTGTTGCTGTAAAACTTGGTTCTTTTAAAATGAAATGGTTCAGCATATTATATTTCCTGAAACAAATGGCAGAAGTATATAGCGGAAGAGGTAGACTAAACTATACAATAGATGTGATGCCTGTGTAGACCTATAGGCTGTGTGTAGCACGTTGTCTTGATTTTATATTTGCAGGAACTCTGTAGTGTGAAGCTCTGTCAAGCCTAGTATTAATCCTTTTCTCCACTGTGTTGTGTGATGTTATGTTGTTATCTTAATGATTATCTGTGCTTGTATTTCTGCTCTAGGCATTTCTGTCAGGCGGGGATGGTTTAGGAGCTGTGCCTTATCAACAGCTTTGTCATTAAATCTGCTTTTTCTACAGACAAATTTCATTGCCGTTATTCTTATCAAAAGATCAGCACACTGTGATTTTCTGTTCAATCAGAGCTTTTCAAATTCATAATGTTGAAGAAAGACGGAATGGAATACAAAACAAAGTTTCCTTTGGAAAAAACAATTTAATTTTTTTTCTTGAGAGCTAATAGTCAAACAAATAAAATTGGTATGTTTTGCATTTTCCAAATAACCAATGGCTTCAATCTGCTTTTTCTTTATGTTCTTGGTTCTAGCTTGTGTATTTTCAAAGACCACACTTAAGTGCATGGAGGAATAGAGATGATTGTAACGTGATGTTACTAAATGATTTGGTCCACAGGCCAAAGACAGTTCACTGCAACATGGAGCCTGTGGAATTCATGGCTCTTTCTTTAGTTTGTGTGAAATGGGATATGAATCTGTTAAAGATTTTACAGCATGATAGCACTCATCATCACCATTTGTGGCTTTGATAGATTCTATTGGACATGCCGAGAAAGACATCCCTTAAATGCTGTATGTACAGAGGCAAGCTTTTACGTCCCAGTCAAACTGACCTCTGGAGGCTGGAATTGGTACTCAGTTCTTCTGAAAAAGCACTGTTCTGTCTGAGTGAATGTCCTGATTGTCTCAGCATTGTGCTTGAGTGGAGGGCAGCTCGAAATGAACTCCTCTGATTCAATCCGCTCCACTGTTTGACATCCGTTCAGCCAGTCAGTGAGGAGGGAGAACTGAGACCCCTTCCCCCAAACACATTCTCTTACAGTGAGTGAAACTGCTGTATGGCAAAGGTCCAAGAGGTCTCTTGCATGCTGTCTGTGAAGAAGATTCGACAGCCTCTTTTTCCTCCCACAAGGCAGTGAGGTTCTCCGGAGGTTGATAGCCTGGTTCCTGGGGATCCAGCGGGTCTTTGGAAAGAAGAATGCTGATGGAAGGCACAGTCCTGTGCACCGTCATCTCAGATGCCCCCCCTTCAGAACTCTCCCACACCTCTTTGACCACCTTGTAGCGGAGTTTAGTCAGCTGGTGCAGAGAACCCACTTTTCGTTTCATGATCTCAGCACAGGTGATGGTCTTTGTGACCGCACGGCCCGACCCAGTGAAGACCACCTGCCTCAGTCCACCACCACTTAAACATTTCTCTCCCTGCATGCGGGCCATTGCAAATCCCATTAAGTTGCGTATTTTACTTCCCTCCTTCACACGCATCTCCAGCACCCCAGAAGCCAATCCCGGGAAGGGACAGGGACTATCCTCTTCAGTTCGGCAGACTTTCTTGAACCCCTCCTGCCCAAGTTTTAGTGCTGGAGGAGGGACTGGTAGTGGTGCTTGCTTTAGCGGGCTGGAAATATTGACCACTGCTGGCTGGCCAGCATTTCTGCAACTTTGACCCTGGTAGAAGGGGCACATGCCCGAGGTCACCCCATTTTCCATTTGTATCTGTCTGCTCACCTCAAGTTCTGGGTTGGGCCTGACGGCGTCTCTGGTCAGGTACTGGTTCTGGCCAGTGACCACTCCACACCCTGTGAACATTTCTACTGTCCTTAATGCTCTACTGCAGTGTAAGTCAAGACGCACACTTGGAAACAGCTCAACATAATTTTCTTGTGTATGTGGCACTTCTCTCTCCCTCCAGTCAATAGCTTTAAAGTTTCAAGACTTCACATAAGAAATATTACCCGCTCCCGAGAGCACTATCAATGAAGTCTTTAATGCTCCCTCTCAGAAGGAGCTGGAGAAATAAGATAAACGCCTGGCTGGTGAATTAAGAGCACTGTCGGGACCATTCAAGATGTTCTTTAAAGAGTATCTCAATTTCATACCACAAATTACTGTATGTAAAGTGCTCAGGAGAGGCAAAGATTTTTTTTATAATTACTCCTCTTTCCTTCGTTTGTATGTATTTCATATGGTGCTTTTAATCTCAATAGTTACAAAAGATATGGAGTACTTTGTTGATTTTTCTTTAACAAAACTTTTCTACAGAGAAGCTCAAATCAAAACCTGTTTCTTCGCGTTCCAGTCCAGCGTTGTTTATTTTGATCTGCTGATCAAGTCGCTTTCAAATCAAAATTGACATCTTGGATGTCCAGCTGTTAGGTTCCACCTCCTATTTTGGTCTCCTAGATGTTTTACTCAAGCTTGAGTAGGTTTCCGTCTCCTCTCCTCCTCTCCGCTCATCCTGGCATCCACTGAAGTTGAGGTCAGGTTTGCATGGAGGTCGACACCTGGTTTTTCCTCCCTGGTGCTCTGTCTTGTCTCCAGTGATGCTCTGGAAAGTCTGTTCTGTTCCCCACAAAGAGACATAAGGGACAGGAGCTGCCTCACAAATGCTCACAGGAGGAGTGTCTGTGTGGTTGAGGGGGAGCATGAGGGAAAGGGGAGACAGCCCTCTTAAAGGCGCAGGTCTTTTCATCTTTTAGATGAACACCCTCCCCTCCACAACTGAAGCCTGTCATCTGAGGAAAAGAGGAGGCTAGGGCTACTGTGTTCCTTTAAAACCTAGAACATAGATCCCGGGCAACTTTGTTAATCTCTTTAGAGGACGTTCCAGTGTTCAATGTACATGACTGATTAAACCTGAGTTTTGAAATAGAGACTCAGTCAACCCTTAAAATGCATTTTCAGCGACGAAACAATGAATTGAATTAGCTGAGTTATAATTGAAGACATCCTTCAAAGAGCCTCTGAAAGTCAGCAGCATTAAATTGCACTGTACTTAGCCTTTATCCTATTAGATGTTTGTGACCATTACATTTACATAATGCAGCATTAATAGCTTCATTGTTGAGGCAATCAAGTGGCGCGGTAAGAATGCCTGTCTCTTAACGCCTGGGTTGTTATATTGTCGAGGCTGTAGAGCCCTTGTGACCAAGGACACAAGGAGCACAAAAAGCATAGAGGCATGACCTACATGTTCAAGTTGCTGTATTAATAGTGACTGTCTTTATTAGTCTGTCGTATCTCTGCAGGTGAGGAGATGGGGCTGAAAGGTGGGGTAATAAGTATCTTAATGGGCTTTCCATCACCAGTTGAGGGCGCTGGCTTGCTACCTTCTGCGCCAAGTCTGGACCAGACAGCTGTAGCATCGCCCCGTTCAGTCCAGTCTCCTGGCCGACAGGTGGATTTGTTTTTGTGTGTGACTGACAGATGGGAGAATAGGTAAAGACAACCCACTGAGGCTGAACCTATGAGGCCAAGAGAGAGGCAGACAAGTTCTAACTACTCTCTGCACAGTATATCCCATGATGCACAGCAGTACACAGACAGTATAAACTCATTGTGGTTCGGCTCAGTCCTTAACCTGAGGTTAATTCACAGTGGCATGTGTATTATATTGGATCCCTATGGTAATAAAAAAAAAAAAATAAGGAAACCTCCTCCACCCCATCTCCAACTGGGAAAATGGAAACTGGATTTGAATGTTTTTTATCAGCAGAGTTTGAATGGGAATCATCATTGAAGAATCAATACGCTGATTGAACACATGGAATGATTCACTTTTATTTATTTATTTTATTTGAATGTATATGGTGGCACCTCTATTTATCTCTGGAGCCATTCGAGATGCTGCAGGAGACGTAGTAGGATATATCTTTCTTTTGCTTGCTTTTTTTGTTACAAGCTAGAAAGAAGACAGAAGAGAGGGAAGACTGGGGAAGAGGGAGGGTCTGTAGTGCTCAACACCAAAGTGATCATTCTGTTGTTTGGGAGAAATTACCCTCATCAGTCATACAGAGATGCACAGCTGCCTAAGGGGATCTGGTAATGCTACTGCATAATAAACTGTGTTTGTGTGTGTGCACAGCACACGTTTTTGTGTTTGGAGTAAGTGAGAGAGGAGGTAAGAAAGTAATGCAAGAGGGCAGGGGGTAAAATAAGTCAGATTTAACCACAGAGAGGTTAGAAATTAATGAGAAAAACCACTTTGCAATCATCCCTATGTCGGCACATCATTTATTGATCCTCAGTGTAACCTCAGATACCTGTGTTCTGGTAGGAATGTGATAGATCAAGCAATTCAAATGAGCCGAAAATGCAGGATCTGAGCAAGGTGGTTTCAGACACATATTGACAACATTTTGTGTCTCCATCAAAGAGAGAAGTGTTCTCCAGATAGCCAAATAAAACCACCATGAGTGTGCTGAAGTGCTGTGTATTGACTTTTTTTAACAGAGCTCTTTTTCCCTTTAAGTGGCTTCATTTAATGATGGGTAGAGGAGGTGGTGCTCACGCTTGGTCACTCACTCCTTTACTCCTCCTCCGCAGAGTTGGCCTATGCTCCCGTAGCTCTCTAAGCACTTACTCCTCACTTTATCTGACCTTGGCTGGCATCTGTGACAATCTAGGCATTCTTTCGTGCAAGCTTAATTCCCCTGCTTCATTCAACCGTCACCCTCAGCTTTCTCCCCTGGCCACCATCATTTAAGTGAAGAAAAACCATTCCCAAACACTGTCAAATAGTAGTGGTTGTGTCTTGCTCTTCACACTCTTTGCTGTGTAGTTCAAATGTCTGAAGTGGTTGCTGTGAATTGTAGGGCTGTCCCTCTGTCGTTTGTTGCAGCACTGCAGAGTCTAGTCGTAGAGGGGCTTGTTTTGCAGTTGTCAGGGCTGTACATGAGCGCGGTGCCTCACTGTGACAGCCGGTTGCTCACTTTACGTTAACCGCAAGTGTTTTCACGGTCATCAACCAATGGTGGCCTGGAGGCTGTCATTTTGCTCTGTGTGGAGCTCGCCTGCGGCTTGGTTCTGCCCCACAAACTCACAGCCGGCCCTGGTGGGGGGACAGTGCAACTCGCACACATGCATATGCAGGCACTTACAGACACACACGCCCACTGGATGGGCACACACACACACACACAAATACATACACACACGCACTTGCACACACACACACAAAACTATATGCTCAGCATAAGGCAGGCTGTTGGAGCAATTACAGAAACATGGCAGAACACGATGAAGCAGGCCCTACTATCAGAAGGGAAATAGAGTGAGCAGAGGAAAAATGATGACGCCATTAATAACAGGGAGGCTCAGAGGCTCGCAGAGAGGTGGGGGTGGATGACCCTCTCTGTGATTTCCCTGTGACAGCACTTTGAGGTACAAATCGTTGTGTTTGTATTAGATTTTTTGGGGGAGTTTAAATAGGCATGTTTTTGCTTCAAAGGCAGAAAAATATAAAAAAATAAAACTCTGGTGGTGAAATATACCAAATGATGCATCAAGTGATGTTTTTCTGTCACTCAGGCAATCCTTATTTCAGTAGCCTCAATGACAGGTCAGACCTCCTTATTCTTATTTTTTGCATCTCTGTCTCAAGCTATTACACTTTTCCTCTCCAGCAGCTGCTTTCCCCCATGGCACTGCAATGCAGATATGTCTTGCACAGTGGCAGGAAACTTTGAAGACGCTTGTGATAGAAGATTATAAGAGAGAGGAGGGAAGGGCATGAAAGACATGGAACCAAAGGTGGTAGACAGAACTGATGAGAATATGCAACACTACCAGAAATGGGGTTGGGTGATGTCTACTGAAAAAGGATATGATGATATGTATAGTTAGCTATTGCAATGGGCGATAAGAATGAGACTATGGAAACCCGTCAGCTGCAATCAACCCTTGCGCCTGCTACTTGGCCAACCGGTGTATCTTGAACTGCACCTGAATACTCCCTTACCAAAGGCCGTAATTACTGTCATCTACTTTCTAGCTAGCTTACCCTTTGTCTGCAAAGATCAGTCAGCTATAGTCAGCTATTTTTACGTCGTCACTGTCGAAGGTTAAATTAACAAACATGCTTGTGGTGTTTCTTCATCTAAATTAAACTTGTCTGTTGTCAAAGTTTTCAACAATCTTTTGTATCACGTCAGTAATGGCATCCTCAAAACTGAACTGTCATTGTTATTAGCGCTGCACAATATATCAAAAGTCTATCTTTATCGCGATATCAACGTGCCTATCGCAAAACATGGCAAAAACTGCGTTAAATGGGGTTTCATGTCCTTGCTGCCCTAGAAGATACATTCAAGATATTGTGATCATTGATCTCTTTTTGTCAATTAATCTCTCTCGTGATCGAGAATTTCTCTCTTTCTATCGCTCTCTCTCTCTCTCTCTTTCTCTCTCTCTCTCTCTCTCTCAATAACACCTACTCACAGACACACAGTGTGATCGGACACATGTAAACTCAGTCAAAACAACAGACTTGGTAAACTTAGTCATTGTATTGGGGCAGTGCTTCATTTGGTTTGGCACAGTGCAACGCGTGAATGATAGAGACGTAGAGAGGAGCAGTAAATTACGGACAGAGCCACTAAAACTGTAAAAAATCAACTTTACACTGTCCAAACATGTATGAACAGACACAGCCGGGCTGTGTGCATTCTCATGGCTGTGGAGCTGTCAGTGGTCTGTGCGTCAGTAGCCAGGGACTGTTTGTTATTTGATCGCAACTCATATCATCATCATGATATCAAACAATGTTATTGCATATCTCATGTTTTCCTAAAATCATGTAGCCTTAATTGCTATGTAACTCACAGACCATAGTTGTATCCATGACCATAAGTATTTTTTATAAAATATGGTGTGACATTAACTGGCTACAGCTTTGTTATTTCAATGTGTCAAATACACATGCTTCTCAATCAACAGTTAATGTAAATGAAGTATAAAATCAGACTCTTTTGTCAGATATTCCATATTCCATATTTGTTTGTGTATGTGTGGTAGGGGTTAGGTTGCACTGCTGCTGGAGTGGGATTGGATGGGCAACATCATGTCTATCGGCCAATAGGAAGTTTCTGCACTTGGAAACCCGAGCATTAAAATGTAAAAAGCTGAAGCATATGGCAGACAAAGAAAGACATGGCAACTCTTGATTTATGTGACCTGTCAAAGAAAGTGATGTATTTAGCGTCATCAACTAAACAGCTTTACAAAGCAGCCAACACATGGTTTGATGGCTTTGGAGTGGCACCATGATATTTAAGGGTGTCATTTCTTGGTTCAGCATAAATTGTACTGGGCAGAGTTGTTGAAGGTGATAATGCACCTAGATGTTGCTTGCCACCCTCCAATAAACCGAACAAAGAATAAGAAGAAGTAAGCCCTGTTGATCTGTTGTTTAGCTGCGTTATTGTACACAGCTTGATTAACGGCCCTGTCTCTAATTTAAATTGGCAGCAGACGTTGATGATAGAGTTTGTGTTTGGTGATTCTGTTTTGTCTGGCCTCAGGCAAAAAGTTAATGGAATTTATTGAAAAAATGTGATCAATTATATCAAGAAATTAATTGGCCATGTTGAAACTAATCCAAAAAATAAATGAATGCCTCAGAGCAAGAACTCAATAATTCTGTATCTTTCAACAAGGGAATTTAATTCTACTCACCATATATTTATAAACAAACAGATGTGGGCGACAGCAAGTGGATTGGCGTTTCAGAATGGTCAACATAACCGTTCAGGAAATTAGAGCTCAAGTTGAAGACAATGCCAAATGTTTGATTCTCTAAGGCAGCATGTTCTTACAAGGGTTGAGTACCGGTACCCATCAGTACTTTTTTTCGGTACTTTGCTCTCACTGCATGATGAAATAAATGTGAGACCAGGGTTTTCCTGACACCGCTTCTGCCTCGCGACAAAATCCCAGAACAGTGGAAACCACTTTTAGTGATCACGTTTCCCCTTGGCCAAATTCATCACTATAAGCAGTTGTTTACTAAAGAATTCTATAGCTTCTGTATGATAGTCCCAGAACTTGAAGGAAAGGTAATGGGACCAAACATACACAAATGCTACACCCTACAGTTTAAATGTCGATTTGTTTGAAATTACGCCACAATATCAACACCGATCACCACATAATGATTAATACTTTTCTTTAAAAAAAATGAATTTGTAAACATAGTCAATACGGTCACCTGGAGGAGAGGGTGGGGCGCTCGATTCTTTTGGCACAGTACGCGAATGATAGACACATTGAGGAGTAGTTAATTACTGACCAAGCCAGTAAAAACTGTAAAAAAAATCACTATTTTTGATAAGACCCAAAAAGAACACTGTAAGTGAACATAGTGGAGCTGTGCGTGGATCGAAGTGAACTGGTACCCAGTAGTACTGACTTAATTAGGTCGGTACCTTTAGAAGTACAGAGTTTAGTACCCAACCCTGGTTGATAATCGAACAGAGTTTTAGGAAATTTGGTTGGGGTAATTTACCATATAGTGATTTGTATGTACCAGCCCATTTCATAAACATCATTTTTACTTCTTTTAGATTTTTATCTGCTAGTCAGGGCAGCTTCCTTGGTCACCTGTAAAATAGATTGTACAACAACATAGTGGGCAGGTCCTGGGCCTAGGTCTACTTGCATGCTGAGAATACATGTTATGGGAATGCACACAACTAAAGATAAAACCACTGGCGTCCTGATATGGTCTGTCTGCCTGCAAGGATGGTGAAAGCCAACTGTGACATACGGGTCAATGTATTTTTGACATGGAGAGAAAGAGAGAGGGAGAGCAAGCAAGCAAGAGTGACAATAAGAAAACAGCTCCATAATGAAGCAATACTGCAAAATATTAAGTTGGAGATCTTATGTTATCATGAGAAGTGGCTAATTATGAAACTGGTAGGACAAATAAGACTGTCTGGCTGCCACAGTCTATTTAATTAATTGGAAACACTGTACTGGGGGCATTTTTCTTGCAATAGCCATTCGATCAGCATCTAGTTATTATATTTTTTATAATGTCATTTTTCTGTTTTCAATCCTTCTGGAAGAGTCAGCTTTTCTTGTGTAAAATTCAAATTGCTAAAACATGCTCAAGGGCTTTAAAGTAAATGACGCGTGCATTCAGTGTTACTGTTCATAATTATATCTCATAGATAAAAGGCACCCTGGTTACTGATCACTCTTCTACAGCTGTGTGAGAATTATATTTGTTGCAGCTAAGCAAAGTGAGCATTTTCTAATGATGCAGCATTAAACACATTTATAAAAGTATTCAGACCTCTAATTCAGTACATTTTAGTAGACCCATTGGCAGAAACTATGGTATACCTTAGAATCTTTTTGGGTAAGCCGCTACAAGTTTCACACACCTGAAATGGAATGTTTCCCATTTTTGCGTATTCACTCAAGTACCATTAGATTGGATGGCAAGAGATGAATGAACTGCCATTTCCAGGTGTCTTATAGATGTTCTTTCGGGTTTAAGTTTGGACTTTAAATAGCTACTGAAAGATATTTGGACACTTGTCCCAAGCAAGGCAATTCCAGCATTGTCTTGGATTAATGCTTCAGTTCAGTTTCTTGGTGAAATTTGCTCTGTTGCTCTAGGGTAGGGTCATATTTGTTTGTTGAGCAGGTTTCCATCATGGATTTCTCTTGCTTCAATAATACTTCCTTCGACTATGATCAGTCATCCTGCCCCCCATAGAATGATTCTGGTGGAATAGGCCTGAATAAGAGACATGCCTAAGGTTTGAAAAGCATGGTGCTTAGGGTTTGGCTCAATGGATCCAATCTTGGTCTAAATAAAGTAGAATACATTTTCATTCTCTACCCTCAGAGGAATGTAAATGCTGTTTGACACACAAGCTGGCTGTCTTTTACTTAAGTAACTTTCTATCTTACCACTCTACTATAAAGGTGATTGATGCGAGTCTTGGTACTTCCATCTCTGCAGAGGACTTCCAAGCTCTGTCAGAGAGACTGTTGAGTTCACTTCCCTTACTAAGGCTCTTCTTTACCTGTAATGTTTTTGGCCAACTTTAGGAGTCCTAAACTTATTCCATTTCAAAATGATGTAGTTTACTCCTTGGGACAGTCAAAGCTTTAGAATTGGTTTTATATGCTTGCCTTGATTTGTTCCCCACAGCAAAGCTTTATCACATAGGTCTAAATAAAGTTACAATGTCTGGGGCAAGAGTGCTTCTCCAGCATGTCCTCTCTGCCCCAGGAAAGGAAAAGGAAAGTTATCAGCACCTGCCCAACTGCCCTGGAGGTGTGCCACTACCACATAGCCAACAACAAGCATGTTCACAGCCATAGGAACATCACCTATATAAGGTGAGTTGCCTGAGTAAAATTATGAGAACTTTGTTTAGGCTAGACGTAGCCCTGTCAAAGCAGGTACTGCTAGTATTGATAGTTCCTGAGGAAGACAAATTAATGTAAATGATACTAGTATCAGGGTTTGGGGGAGCAGTGCTGCAGAGTGGCCGGAAGCTGTGCTCAAAGCCCATTGAAGTGTATTGCAGAGGCTTTGATGGCCACTCCCTGCACAAAGCTGGCACTCTATTTGGCAGCACTGCAGAAAAAAGTTAGCGTACAACCATTCACTTGAAGGTTCACACTCCCAGTCAATTTAGATCTGCAAGTCTTTGGACTGTGAAAGGAAGCTGGAGTAACCGTAGAAATCCCAGACAGGAATTAGGAGTACATGCAAACTTCCAAAAGGCTGAATCAGGATTTAAAACCAAGAACTTTCCTGCTATGAGGTAATAGTGCTAACCACTGATATACTGTGCTGGCTCTCATTCATACACATTTTTTTCCCCCCCTTTGTCATAATGGGTTATGAGTAATTGGCAAATGTGGCAACTCTAACCCTGTTTGACCAAAAATGAAAATTCCCTAATCTACTCACCGCTATGCCGATAGTGGGGTGGGTGAAGTGTCCATATACATAAGATAAGAATGTATTACCTTAATAAAAACAAACTTTCCCTATTAAGTCATACTTTTGCTATAAAACCTTTGCTGATGCAGTTTAATTATATGTTTCTATGCAACTGACTGCACAGGATGATAAATAACTGCAGGTATTTTGGCAAGGCCCACCGGCAAGGCTTTCTTTATCAAAAAACATATAAACATTGGCGTCATCAAATCAACTTTTTGGCCACTATGGTGAGTGTGAATGCATCAGTGTCATATTGTCACTTTTTTTATACAGTTAAAATTTTGAACATGGTCAGATGGATTGAGGTACTTAATTCATCCTGAGGTAAATTAAGTCCTATCAGTCCAATCCGCGTGGGTTCTGCATAGCACTCGAGTGGAGTTGAGTAGGGCTGATTGAAGACTGACAGCTGATCCATGCCCACAGAGCTCAACGTTACGCGGTTAGCTCAGGCTAAGGAGATAGGCTATATGCCTCCTGCTGTTGCTAACCGCCAGCTCTGTGGTACTGTTGAATTAACAATTCTGACATAGTTTCAACCAAAAAATAATAATCCTCAGGATTGACTAGATGTAACCTAAAGCTGACAACTGAGTGTTTACAAAATAGGCAGACCAGCACTGTATAATAGATGTGCCTTTTGTTGTTCAAAAAGTATAACATTTTTGGCAAAACAGATAACCTTTCCTTAAACCTATTTAATGACCAATTTACATCTATTTCTTTGGCGATGCACTTGATCAGTGGCTTCTGCACAGCACAATAAGACGATGTAGGCTGTGGCTCTTTGTTATCCCCAGGCTCTCATAAACACTTCCTCTCACAGAATTCTCCAGATGGCCACAATCGTCTGTATCCCACATTTCATAGCTCTAAACTTCCTGGTGCACAAATTTGCACCAGATCACTGCTCACGATGACATGGTACAGGAAGAGGAGCACTTACTCCACTAAGCATTCCCTGGAAATTTGGCTGCAAGCATATGCATCTGGTGGGGTTGCTCTATAAGATGTGTGGCTGGTTGGTGTGGCTCTTTTTGGAAAGAGACCTAAACAGACTTGGTTCAGGTTTCAATAAACTTTAAAAGGTTTCATGGTTTCCAGGTCCCCACCAGATTTATCCTGTATTTAATTGCATCGGAGAGCAATCACTCTCTGCCCTACAAATCCTCAGTAAAGCTGCGCTTTACAATAGAGCCATAATTGCAGGAGTTTAATTGCCTGCCAATGCTCTTCTCCCACTGCCTGCTTGCATTGAAGAGCCCAATAATTAGAAACAGGGAGAAATTAGGTGGCAATTTTGTCTTGCCAATTATCATAATGCAAAAGAAGTGCCATTAGTATTGTTAGCCCCACAGTACATAATCCTTTGACACTGTCAAGTCCCTCTCTTAGCTGTTCGGTACAACAACTCTTGATTTCCCTCTAGCCTTTGCACTCCCTCAGTCACTGCTTTAGTCATCAGCTATCCAGGCCAGCTAGCACACACAGACTCAAATTCGCAGACAGAACACATTCTTGCCCGAAGTTCTGTGGGGATTAGAAGCTACAGCCTTAGCAGTCTGTGTTTGCTTTAAAGGTATACAAAATTGGGCATTAATCCTCTTCCACCATGTCAACCATGAAATTGTGTTTAATATTACTGAAAAATTACTGTAGCTGACAGATGTTGTAATTGTGCGGTACTGGCATTTTATTTTGTTTCCTATTGTTTTGACTTCAAAATTGTCTCCTTGTAGTTTTAGCAAGGGGGGGCAAGACCATGTAAGAGAGACTCCCATTTCGCTTGTGACGAGAGAAGGATACAGAAGCTCATTCTCAGTCACTCAAGCATGACGTTTCTTACTTAGAGGAACCATAACAAATTGCGGGAGTGGTTTTTTCCCAGAGTTTTTGGGTCGGTAGACATGCAAGATACCCAAATTAACGTGTAGAAGCACTAGAATAGTGGAATTTTCATAATATGTCCCCTTTAAGTGTTGTGGTGTCAGGGGTTGGGGTGCCCGCAAAAATATATTTTCATTTACTTTTGTCCCACTATCATTAAAATATTTATAAACACACAGGTTGTTGCTTTATACTGCATACTCAGACATTAGCAAAAAGAAAAGCATAACCACTATGGTGATGAAGTTAGCCAAAGCTTACAGGACTCTTGTCTCTGAGTAAAGTCGTCCACATATTTGAGAGAAAATAAAGTGAGTAGATTTCAACCGTATTTTGTTTCCCCCATAATCATCTGACAATATTACAGCGTTAGGCTGCAGACCAAAATCTTTGTTTGGTTGGTCTGTTGACAGCTCACTTTCCCAGTGGCCCCTTGTCAGCTGACTGAGTTACTGTAGCTAGTTGGTTGCTCTATAACTCTCATTCCTATTGCATAATCAATTTCTCTCATAGTTAATAGTTCCAAGTTTTCTCCTTGCTTAATTTCTACAGTAAAGACAAGAGAAAGCCAAGAATTCATTTTCAGGAAGAAAAAAAATGTATCTCATATTAGGGCCAATACCATATTCTTTCTCACCAGTGTGTTTTAAAATCTTGAATTCATTTAGTTGAGGGGCCATGGAGAATTAGGTTCCTAGCATTGAAATGTAGCCAAAGATTAAGCAAGCCATACATACCCAGGCCTTTTAAACAGATGATGTTGTATACATCTGTGTGAAACTGTTGTACATTTTCTGGATAGTGAAGTGGATTGTGGAGTGTCCAATGTGTACTTCTATTTGCTGATATTAGTTTATTTGTTGTTTAAGGATAAAATGTAGCTCAGCATGAATATTCTTTTCACAAAGTGGGAAACATTTGTGCAACATTTTTGTTTTTGATGCCGAACATTCCCGGAAGCAAAACATTTCTAACACAGGATCTCTTAGCTTAATGATAATCTCAATGACTTTAAATGATAAGTCTCTGGATGTCTGTAAATACATATTGTTTTACTCACACAACTATTCTTGATTAATTTGTGTTGCAAGATCTTCATAAATAATCAATTCACTACTT
Organism: Pleuronectes platessa; assembly: GCF_947347685.1. Taxonomy (NCBI): domain Eukaryota; kingdom Metazoa; phylum Chordata; class Actinopteri; order Pleuronectiformes; family Pleuronectidae; genus Pleuronectes; species Pleuronectes platessa. Next base: position 11,370,648 of record NC_070626.1, read on the forward strand.
CTGTTCCCTTTAGTTGAAGAGATTTTTTCAGAATGTGTTTGTGGATTTCATTGAAAAACAGACTTTACCACTCTAGCAGTTTTCTTCATGTTAATGCGTGATAGCAGATGTTGCATGTTGAGTGTGCTGCCCATGGGGGAAGTTACCCTGGTAGCTGTGCATAGTCTGACATCATGTACATATCATCGATTGCACATTTGGCTTTATTTCCTTTTTTTAATTTCAGCATATAATATATTCATACAGCTGACTTTATGATGGTACACAGCTGCTGTGACTTTTGTTGATATCCAGTGACTTGTTTCTATTTCTCTGCAGGTAGCTAGAAGAGCAGCATGTACATTATCTCGGAATGTCTGGAAGTGTTTGATTATAAAAATGATATGTACTTTAATAGACAAAAGTCACTGTTACAAAACATGCTTTATTTATAAATAATCCTTGGTAATGTGCTGGATTTGATATGTGAAACAGCTTGGAAATTACTTTAAATTTGATTAAAATGCATAATGGCCCAACCTTGAGTTGAGCCCATAACCGGGGACACTGTGACACAGATGAGATGTGTATGACCTGTTTGTCTCCTGAGCCAACTATGTTCTATGAAGCAGTTTAGTAGCAGGGTGTTATCTCTGTGTTGAAAACAAGAGGTACTAATACATGCCTGAATAATGAAGAGAAAATTACTTTGGGAATCAGGAAGTCCTTCACCATTAATGTTGAACAACTCTCAGTGGCACTCAAGCAATCAAGCAATGGGATGTACAAAAGATTTTAATTTGGATGCATTATCCAAACTCCTCACAGACCAAAAGGCAAGCAATTGCTCAGACAAAAGATATGCACTGATAAGTTTGAAGGTCAACAAGCTGCTGCAGTGGAGATATCAGCAGCTGGTCGGTACCACACGTAATCAGTCGCAGTAAAATGCAGACACACTTAATGTATACATACACATTAGAGGGGGACCGAGTGGCACAAACACTATCAAACACTAAAACTAAGTGTACAATTAGCCCTTTTCCCTCCTCATCAAAGTTTATGATCAGTAAAACGCTGCTGTTTCATCACACATTTGAAAGTCACATGGAGCACAGCTTACATTTTCCCAACGCCATAAAGAGGAACAGCTAATGAGGTCCTATGTAGGGAATAAAAAGGGGATTAATGAACAACACGGTTTGAAGCGGCTAGGCAGCCTGCGTTCAAAGCCTTTACAGTGTATGCATATACTAGGTGAGAATATTCTGAGGCTTTCACACGTTGCCACAGTATTGAATGGTCTGTGCCGCGCTTGGAGGAGCATTCTGCTGATGGAATCAAAACCCCTTTCACAGATTCAAATGAGGTGCACTCAGCTGTGATTGGTATTGGAAAAGCATTTGTCGGAACAGAGGCTCACAGAAGGCTTCTTAAATACAAGGCAATCATAGTGTCTAACGCAGAGACGAGGCAAGAGGTGTGCCCGGACTGCAGAGTGGAAAACAGGACAAAGGATTATGATGGTAATAAGCAGTAAACCAAAACAAAGTCATCCCCTGATCCCTCATTCTCTCTCTCTCCCTCTGTGTCTGCCTATCTCTCTCCCCCCTAAATCCTCTAGTACACGCTCTGACTTCCCCCCCCCCCCCCCCCTCTCCGTTCATGACACACACCACATATTGACAGGGCCCATTTTTCCACAGTGCCTGAGCTACAATTTAAAACTCATTTCTCATTATTTGCGGTGAATCCTTACACACACAATTTCTAATCTGTCAAGGCCATGATGGCTGCTGGCAGAAGCAGAGGCTTTCTTATGCAGATGCCCGGCTGTACACCTATATGCAATGTCAACTCTTGCACACCCGGCTGGCCTTATTTTATTAAAAGTGTCAGCATATCTGCATGCCTTCAACTGTGAACTTGTGTGCTAATGTCTTTTTCCCCCCTCTAGCTGAGCTTGTGGTGTATACATTGAAGGCATTTTTACATCCCAGTGATAATGCGCAAGTGCAGATCAAAAACACTTTCTTGCTCACAAGCCGCAAGAGATACAATGCTCTGACAACCAAGAGATACAGAATGTGCAGGCTGGATCCACAAAGGATAAGGTTGAGGTGGATGAGCTGGGGTGGCTGAGGTGAGAAGGAGTTTACAAACCTCTAATTTTGCTTGTTTAATGAAAGGTTGTCAGGGCTTCTATGTATCCCAAAGTGGTTCTCCTCCTACTTTTCCTCACATCTTTGACACTGTAAGTGTGAATAAGAAAAGGGGGGGACAAAAACAGCCATTATTATGCTTGCAAGAACAGGGGTTGGCAGCATACGAAAAAGAAAAAAGGGTAGAAGATTGTGTCTGGAATTGTCCAAGTGTGGCAATAGTGGTCCTCAGTCACTTTATCAGTGCCACAGCAGCACTTTTTCCTCCCATCTATCTGCCCAGTGACTATTCTTCCCCCCTCTCAGAGCAGGAAAAACACTTGTTCTTTCACCATGGATGGCTCAACACAATCACCAACCCCCCCCCCCCCACACACCTATCCTGCTCGTGCTATCTCTTCACTCGACATTGCTCTTTGTCTAAATGCTGTTCTTTTTTCTTTCATTGCTCAATTCCATCATGTTTGTAAAAGTGCAGAGTACTGAACAAATGTTCACCTCACCTCCTCTACACGTGCTATTTAGATGTGTTCACTAAACATCAGGGTTGGGTATAAATACCACACCATTTCTAGTTACTTAAAGGATTATTCAAAAACCCTTTTGATTCTTGAATTTTGAGTTGAAAGTTGATCTTTAAAGCAGATCAAGCCTGTGTTGGAAAATATAACTTTTGACTCAATACTCTCTTTTTTCTAAATGATATTAGGCACTTGGGCGTCAGGTGATACGTTAATAATTTATATCAGTTCCACAAGTTATAGTTATAGTTATTTCCCCAAAAAACGCACATGCTTATTTTACGGCAGTACTCAAACTAATGAGTTCTAAAGTTGATATTAGCTGACTCAAATATTTGTGATTAATACAAAAGCTTCTCAACAACATTGACTTTGTAGAGTGAATCAATGAAAATGCAAAATGCTGTGCGTGATAATGGGAAAGAAGCTTCATACACATATGGTGATAAAGGTTATATGTGCACTCTGTGACGTATACTACAGCTGTTAACACCAAATTCTGTGTGTGCTTCACTGAAAATCCAGATTTATCAGACCAGGGCATATTTTCAACTATCTCTTTTTGTTGAGCCTGCTCCTACTGCAACCTCAGTTTTCTGTTCTTCACAGGGGTGAAATTTGATGTGGTCTGCAGTTATTACCAATCCACTGCAAGGTTTGAGGTGCTTAGATGTTTTTGCAAAGAGCAACCATCGAGTTACTGTAGAGCAGCTCCAACCAGTCCTATCTTTATCCTCTGACCTTTCTTATCAACAAGGTCTGCCGAAACCGTTGCTCATTATTAAAAACAAATTATGGTGGATTTTCTCATCGTTCTGAGTAAACGACAGAGAGTTTCGTGCATGAAATGCTCAAACCAATTCTTATGGCTACAACAATCACAGAATGATATTTTTTCCTCATTTTGATGTTTAATGCAAGCAGAAAGTGAGCTGTCCGTCTTTCCTTTCCAATCTTCTGAACACACTATGTTAGGTATATCTGGTCTCAAGTATGAACTGATTCGATTTTAGTGCTCAAAGGATAAAAACGTTTTTAAAGATGATTTCAGGAACACTTTCAGGGAATTTCTTCAAATTTGGCACAAATGTGAGCTTGGAAGATACTTATACATTCTAATGCTATAAGGTCAAGTTACATTGAAATGGCTAAATCCTGTGAAATAATGCATTTTTTCTCTTGATCTCAAGGTTAAACAGATTTTAATGATCAAGGTCACTGCGATTTCACAAAAGAGATTTTTGGCCTCTTGGATGTGATATCTTCAGTTTACAAAGAGCAGGGACATAATTCTGAGGTTCCCAGACTGGACACTCTTTTAACTATGAGTGTACCTCGAAATTCTGAAATAAATCCAAAGCTTCAGCCCCTCTGGCCCCCTGGTGGCTGTATTCTGCTTCAGGAGACATCTAGGCTGAACGAGACAAAAAGGCCTCCTTTAGCCTTGACAGCTTCTCTCACAGCTCGTATTCACCAGTGAGTTTTTAGGTTGCTTCATTGACAGGCACCCATTACCTTCACCAAATCTCCTACCTGTCTCCTCTGTAATGTAGGCTCTGAACATGTCCCAACCTTCCTCAGGATGCACAGGGCATTCTTACTAATAGCGAGTGGCCTTTGCCAGATATTCCCAGTTCACCCCTGCTACATTTTTTAGGTTGCTCTTCCCAATCACACCAGACCCCATGATAAAGGCTTGACAAACAGATGTTTGCCATAGGAACTCTCCTCCTGGGTCTGGCTCCAGAAGGGGACCCAAGTTTCCCCTTTCAAACAACTGTGTTGGAGTTTCATCAGTATTCTTGTGAATTACTCTTATTCTGACCCCTCCCCTGGGACCACTTAGCTTTGGAAGTCCCCACCAAAGGCTACTTCCCTGGACAACACCCCTTGACACACAATCCCCTCTACCACATTAAGATGGCAGTTAAGAGGTCATTGTCACAGCACTTTATTTAATTAATTACATTACAATTATTAATGATTACATAACAGTACTGTATTTATATATATATTATAAAATGTAACTTTATTGTGACAGTAGTTTATTTGACTTTATTACAATGATCTATGGCCCACTCTTGGCTCACATCCAACAGTGTTTCTAATATTAATAATATTAATAGTAGATAATATAATATTCTGAGGTGCTTTTGTTAATCTTTACTTCTGAACCTTATTTAATGGACAGGATAGAGTTCACCACATATTCCCTGCAATATTTTGTGCAAAATTATGTTATTTGACTTGTCTGTGAAATAGTTTATATGATCATTACTAGACTAGAATTATTTATTAAACAATCTGAACACAGTGTTTCGACAAATTCATCATCAGTTATGGCAAACAAAGTACTTGTTCTGTAAAGGTAAATAATGATTAAAATTGAGTTTTGTTACCTACAACGAAACTGAATCAAACAATGTTTTAAAAGACTTAATAGCAGAGATCTTGAAAAATACAGTGCAGTTTCTCTCACAATCTACTCTGTAAGTAGTTTGCCATTGTTGCACACAGCAGGACATCAAAACAAACTAAACTGAGAATGTGATAAGCTTGAATGGATAATTGATTAGGCTGAAATTACCAATGGATTTCTGCAGAGCCTACGCCAGAAAATCTATTGTGCTTCAGGTCATCTATTGGGAATCATAGAGGTATGTTATACAGTGAAATGGGTACAGAACAGTGTTAATAATCTGTTTACACTTCAACCCCCTTTCATTGATTTCCATTCTCCGCATGCACCAGCTGACAAGCACCACCTCCCCGGAGGACATCAGTTAGTTTTAAAAGGAACACACAATATAATGAAATAGTGAAACAAAACTTTTTGCAATGTATTTCATTAAACAGTTACAAACTGTGTATACATATTTTAGTTTGGGGTTTATTGGTTGTGAGATATTCTGTAAAATAATGTATTTGCTGAACATATGACAAACTGTGAATGGAATTCCTTTTTTTAATGCTCATGTCTGTGTTTGCAGCATTTGAATGTTTTTATATGTTTCTTGAATGAGCTATGGTATATAGCCTGTATAACGTCAGGTCAAAGCTTAGATCATCATAAAGGCAGCAGAATGATGTTCAGCATAGTCTGCGGTGTTTATAGTATAATATTAATAATTTACTCCCCCCCCCCACACACACACATAACTCACTCTACTTCTGAATAACATGAGGATAATATCTAAATGCATTTTTTCTGACTTATTTATATCAATATAGTTTTCTGTTGATTAAACCATAGACGTGTGTTTGTCATCTGCATGGCACTGAGCAAGTATGTGTGTTTGCATCCTCTGTGCCTTCTTCCATTCACCTGCACCCTCTTTCATCCATGAGCCCACCGGTTTGTGTATTGGTGTGTGTGTGTGTCTCACTGCAGCGCTGTCTGTCTACCTTTTAAAGAGGCTGTGAATGATCTTATTTAGTGTGTGCTGATTACTGCTTTAACCTGGCAGCCACGCTGGCTGCTGCTGCATTAATAATCGCACAGAGGCAGGAGAGCTGGCGAGGCCCGCACCTTGTTCACCGCTCGCTCGCTATCTCCACAGCACCAAGGAAAGAGCCAGCAAACAGCAGGGGAAGTGTGGCGGAAAATTACAGTCTTCACATGCCAGCCAGGAAGCTGTTGCTGCTGCTCAGTGGAGGCCAGTGCTGTGTGAAGAAGACAGAAGAATTTGGGAGGATGTTTTAGTCTTTAATGCCCCTGTGGAAGCAGAGGAAATGTTTATGTTTATGCATTCTTGCACTGGTCTCCATATTTGGACCAGTTGAGCTGAAGATTTTACACATTTTCGGCCTCTCCTCCTGAAGAGTCAGATTATAATGAAGTCTTGGGTTTCAGTTTAGTCTACAGTTGTAGTTAGTGTAGAGCCAGGCTTGGTCTTAGGGTACCAGTAAACCAAGGAATGGTGCAGAAGTGAGTTTAGCCAGTAGACATGTGTGCACACATATGTATTCATATTTGTATACAATTATTTTGTGTGTGGGTTTCCTTCAATAGTGCAGAAATGCAGGTTACTGTAGGTGAACTGTAAACTCTTGATTTTAGCTGTAGTTGAATGAGAACATGAAAGAGGTTGTTTGTCGCAATAGCGAGCGGTTGGGACCTGCCTTTTGCTAAATTTCATGATGCAGACTTCAGGCCCATGACCCTGCTCAACATCAGTTTGAAGAAAATTGATCTGTAGTTGATATTGTGTTCATTTGTGGCACTGAATGGGAGAGAGGGGGGAAAGAAACATGAAAAAGCATGATATCTTATACCTTTGTGTCAAAATGAGTTTGTAGGGTTGAAACTACTGGCCTTTTTAAGTGCGGCCAACAATTTCCTCTTTCAGTTCAGTCCAGACGAAATTTTGATTGGTTGAGTGAAGATTAAAGCTTCACACTCTCTGCAGGGGAGAACAGTATAATTGATATTTCAGCTCCGGGCAAACTTGCTCTAGCAGGCCAGTGGCTGTTTCAGCAAAAAATGTATGTTAGCACAGCTTGGTGGCAGAACGGTCGGTATGTTTTGGGAAATACACTCTAACGTTGGGTCTTTTTGGTCCACTGGCTTCTGTTAGAACTCTCTGTCTGTGAAATGAACATCCTGTATCGAGGAAATGCATATAATTCACCTTTGTGTGAAGGCTCATACACACAAGCAATGTTCCACAAATTAAAAAATATGTGCTAAGTGATACAAAGCTGAAGGAAATAATGATTTTAATATAAGACTCATTTTTCACAATGACAATTAAAACTGTAGAAATGCTCATTTTAATCGTATTATTCCAAAATAAGATACATTTCAAGAGTTCAAGAGCACTTAAGAGTTCCACTCGCACTCTCATTGGTACCCAATGAGAGTGCGAGTGGGATTTGATCAGTCCCAATGCTCCTCAGCAATATCAGGTTGCTCAACAATGAGAGGCATCTCTTCATCTACTTCATTAACACATGTATCATTCATTCAGTGTGAAGAACATAAAAATCAACCTAGCATGAAACAACGCCGGAGTCCTCGTTCAGATAGCACCCTTATGGTGTACTTGTCCTGAATGGGCCATTTAAGTGGACACAGGGGATTAGGCAGATGATGGCAGTTGAGGTCCTCATATTGGTTCAGTATGACTCGGACCACATTAACAGGACATTAGTCTCATTTCCATTCCTACAGCATGCACTTCTACACAACACTGGAGAGCATGACCAGAAACATTCTGACCCCCACGCTCCAGCCTTTCATTTCCTGTCGCCATTCAAACCTTCCTTATCTGGCTGGCTGTTCTCCCTTTTTCTTTTTTGCCCTTTCTTGGCTGACGTTCTCTTTTTCTTGCCGTCCTTGCCCCCACACAACCTATTCTCTCTCCTCCATCTCATTTATTTCTATCCTTCCTTCTTGTTCCACATCAGCAGCTGGGTGAAGCCTCTCCCCGTCACGCCTGGCCACACTCCCCTTAATTACCATGTATTCTTCTTTAGCTAATAAAAAACGCTGATGAAACCGATTACATGGCAGCGGGGCTTTGTATGGAGCTGGATTTAGGCATGAATAGATGGTAAGAGAGAGAGAGAGAGAGAGGGAGTAGAGGAGAAAAAGCTGGAGACAAAGGGAGTAGAGAAATGGGAAGTAAAGAAGAGGAAGGGAGGAGACGGTAAGAAAGATGGGCAGAAAGGAATGGAAACGATGGATGGAAGAGAAAAAGAATGAGAGGAAGGGAGGGAGAAAAAAAGGAATGGTTTGGGCAGTAACCCGTTTGTTGTCTTTGTTGTTTGGGTCAGAGATGCTTTGGGCCCTGAGGGAACTTCCTCATCTTATCACAGCGAGCAGACGGCTGGCACATCTTTCTCATTACTAGCCTCTCAGTTATAGATTACTCCTGCCTTACTCCTCTTCCCAGCCACAGGCAGTCTCTGCTACAGTCGACAGAGCCACACTTGCACCAAACGCAGTTTGAACTCCTGAATATAGTTTTTGCCTTTTTCTTTCCCTTCCATGAGCATTAAGTCACTCTGTCTATCCATGTAATTGTGGTTTCAACTGCAACCAACTGCAGCTTGGAGGAGAAAATGAATTAGAGCTACTTGCTTGATTGAAAAGGCTTCGAGAGGCGCTGGTAGCTGGTATATAGTTCACTCTTTCTCTTTGCAGAATGTTTTATTTCCCTGCTCAGTTGGATGGAAAAGTGTATTTTCATTTTTAAACCCAATATATTCGTCTATATATAACTTGGTGAATGAAATTTAGCACATGCAAGAAAATCCTTGCTTATTTTGCACTGTTGAAGGATTCTATTCCAGTATAGAAAAATGAGTTGCTACAATGAAGTGACCCCTAATGTTCGCAAAGGGTTACTGTTAAAATATACATACCATTCCTCGGGAAAAAAATGAATTACGAAATTGTATGAGGTTGATTATATGAATATATCTGTATATGTATGTCTGAATTCAAAATATATTTACCCACTGCATGCAAATTGAGACTCGTTAGCCACACAACAGCCGCTGATGCACACAAATGCTTAGGAACAAGCTGTGCTATTATTGGTTTGTTGTCCTATTTCATGACCCCTTTTCAATGAATATGGAAGCCCTGTGAGGCATCCTTCACATTTACATGTTAATGTTTGTAATTTGTAAACATAAATTGAAAATGTCAGAGGCTCAATAGCTAAATGGAGATAAGTAAACACATTATTGAAATGCTGTGGCCACTTAAAGTCAGACACCCATTCCATACAAAAGCTGCAAATTATTAGGAGGAAGAGAAGGATGAGGAGGAGGTAGGAGAAGCAGGAAGAGGACAAAGAGTTATAAGAAAGAGAAAAAGAGGGCAGGGGCACTTTAATTCGCACAGCACGTACTTGCCGAGGGGGTGAGACGATTAGGTTTGTGATGAGAGGCAGCAGTGTGACGGAGAGGGCATGGGGGGTGTCAGGATGAGCGAGGATGAGGGAGATGAGAAAGAGAGAAGTATTATCTTGCTGTGCTTTCAGAATCACACACATGCATGCCCACAAGCACATGTTTTACCTGTAGATACCTATACATTCACTTAAACCTACCGTCAGCATGCATATGAAATGCATACATGTTCACACTTTGTGTTGCTCTAACTCGCACTTTCAAACACACACACACACACACACATGTCCACACAGTCTGTGGACAAGTCAATGCAGTTGGCACCCTGTTCCCCTCGCTGCACACACATTCATCACTCAGTTGTGGGCCTGACAGAAGCCTCTGCCCCACAGGCCATGGGTCCACACAAGCATACACACACGCATGTACACTTCAACACACATACATAGTAGTAGGATGAAAAGAGATCAGCAGCACTATCAAGCAATATAACTGCCCACAGGCCGGGGACCTGCAGTTAAACACACTTGTTTGTTCAAGTTGTGATACAAATTTTTTCTTTTCTCTTTTATTTGTGACTTTAATGAATAGTTTATTCACTTCTTGCCAAAGGTTACAGTAAAGGATTGACTAATTTTTTGTTCAATAAATAAGAAGCTATAGTGCCAGGAGACGATTAGATGAAGCACCTCTAAAACTCACTAATTCAATTATTCTCTGGCATTTGTTCAAAAGTTTGCTGGCCCGACTTAACCTCACTTTTAGCGTACAGGCATTAGAATGGAACTGACCTTTAGAGGTTGGGAAAACAGATTCCCATAAGGATCATGAATTTTACCCTCTACAGTTCAGAATCAGCTCGACAGATTTTTGTACATCATTAAGTTTTGTTGACGGAGAAGAAAAGATGAAACTCAACTCCTAACAGTGTAGAGTGTCCACACACTAGCACTTAATCTTCAAGTGCTAGTGTGTGTGTGTGTGTGTGTGTGTATTTACCAAATTTTCAATTTAAGCAATATTATTGTTATAAAGTTTTATAATAGCTATATAAGCATCATCAGACCAGAACCAGTGACGTTTTTCTTCTGAAGCAACCAGTTCGTATCGGGCTGAAGTGTTTTTGTGAATTCTGTAAACTTGAAAGTTCCAGTCAACATATGATCAGTTGGCAACAGTTAACAGGAAGTCAAATCATTACTGGTCAGATCTGCTGATTGATTCAATGTTACTGTGAGGAAGTTACACTTGCCAAGCTCCCTGGCTAACTGTTAGCTACTAGATGTTTACATTAGCTCACTATAAATAATAGATTAAATATCAGTTCAGGATACTACGTGCAATTTAGAAATATAAAAACTCTGATAGTAAAATTACTCTATTACTGTACTGTTAAAGAAACGTTAAAATATGCAACCCCATTGTAATATTGGTACTAGTGCTGCGCTTGGTTCTCTCGCACTATTGCTATCCAGCTGATAAGATTTACTTGTGTTTGCTGTCACTACTCTATATACATTTTATGTACTGTACATACCTTACATACATGAATGTTGTATCCTTTCAGAAATGCCTAGGAGACCAGCAGTACTAAACCCATGTGTTAACTGCATCCAGGGGGGAATTTACCACTGACTGCAGGTTGAATGTGTACTTTTCTCCACCGAACAGGGTTTTTCTTTAGCACATGGTTACAGACACTCTGTCGTCATGGGAATGTAAATTCCATCTCACAACAGAGACGAGATGAGCTGTTACTGAAACATTGTCTTACAAACTTAACACTGTCAAAAAACTGTCTCTGAGGTCTGTTGCTTACACCATCAAATGGCATTCACAAAATGAACTTGAAAAAATATGATTATGCTACTTGCCAAACATATAGCATAATAGATAGTGTTAATAGTGTAAGATTTAAACAAAATATGTTTTATGTTAAAAAAGGTTGGTATGAAGACACACACACACATCAAACATGATTTGCAAAATACTCAGCTTGTGTTTACTCCTGTCCTTCAAGGCAGCGACCTTTTGCTAATCACACTAGCCTAAATGAATAGTGGATATAACTTTATAACTCATTCCATGCCGCTCTCTGTATGAACAAAAAATGGCAAACAGTGCTAAGTATTGGGTCTCAGATTGACATGCTGTTTACTAACTCCATTAACGTTATGTTTAGTGATTCAGGTGTTACAAAGCCAAACCTTATTTCGTCCTAAACTTTGATAATTTAAAGCATTTGCAGTGTTTTTTTCTTTTTCTGAATCATCAATCAATCAATCAAATTGTATTTGTTTAGCCTATATTCACAAATCACAATTCGTCTCATAGGGCTTTAACATGGTGTGACATCCTCTGTCCTTAACCCTCAGCAAGAGTAAGGAAAAACTACTAAAAACCCTTTTAACAGGGTAAAAATACGTAGAAACCTCAGAGAGAGCCACATGTGAGGGATCCCTCTCCCAGGACGGACAGAAGTGCAATAGATGCCACGAATAGGAAAACATCATCAAGATTAATGTTTTTCAGCAGCATTGATGAGGGTAAACATCTTGAAGGATAACTTCAACACGATATGTCAAGCAGTCCAGCTGCAATCATAGTCTATGGTCAGCAACCATCTGTCCTTTGTTTGGTATGTACGGGGAGGTACAGCATCCATCTCACTGACCAAGTTAATCTTTCTTTGGATATCTCACAAAACACAAAACTGCTGCATCATATGCTGATATCAGTAATAACAATCAATTATATCCATTACCTCCATAAGTCCCTGCAACCCAAACAATCCTTCCATTTTATTTATGTTTCAGGCCACGTGGCTTAGAGTTTATTGTTTGTCTATAAGACGGCACAGTGTCTGTGGTGGAAATACTCTAAATGCAAACTGCTGTTTATGCTTTCTGGCACGATGGAGACAATTAACATTAGCTCTGCGTTGAAAAGTAAATGAGGTGATAAAGACACTTCCAGACGCCTTCAAGTAAATATAAACAACAGAAATAAATTTACTAACTACTTGAAATTCCCATTTAAAAAAAAAAAGAGATTGGATGGTAAAGTCATAAAGTTTAAAGTATTAAATGCTCTTAAAATGTCTTATCGCTTTGGTACCACAAGGCATTTCATTGTCAGTGTATTAACCTCTCTTGTAAGAAGGGCCACAGTGGCACCACACACACATACTCCAGTAAAATTCACTGATTTTTGACATTTCGCTGCATGCAATCTCATCAGCTGACCTTTAGAGAGACCGTTTACCCTTCTCACGATTTGTGAATCCAGTCAGTGGTGCGGATATATTTTGCTCTGCCAAGAATAGAATGTAAAACCATATAAAACAATGTCCATGTTCACAGAGCTTTGCCTAAAGAAAGGCATTTGTGTGTCCCTGACTGTGCTCATTTGAATGTGAGCACTTGTGTGTGGATTGCAGTATTAATGGACGTTCCAGTACATTTGGTAAGACGCCAATGGGCCCAATTGCTTAGCATGCCTGCAGGACATAAATTGATGGCCGGGTTATGCTTCCTAATAAGTGTCATAAATAACGGTTTAGCAGGACGAAGGGAAAAATCACAGATACATTAACCACTGCATTGACATCTTAATGGAGATTCAACTGAGATGTGATCAAGTACAATCCGTCTAATAGGAATCCACTAATGCAGGGCTGAACCCTCCGCAGTGGCGAGCTGATGACAGTGATCACAGGCATGGGACAGACCAGCTTTACTGCTGCTCATGTGTCACTTGCAGCTTTAATGGAAGGCCCTGTCAACATCCCTAACCCCACCCGCACAATGGCCCTCCACCAACACAGCTGTTGAAGATCTGTCAAACCTCTGTGTCACAGAGCCACACACACCCTCCCAAAGTCACTTATGGAGCCAGTAAAAACCATGGGCCATTCACTGGCGGCATCATTGATTTTATTCCCCGAATTATTGTTGAGGACCCACCATGCCTTGCATACCAATGACGGGCCTTTCAGAGGCGCACAGGCTGGAGGGGGGTCAAATTAGTCTGCGATTGCTACAGTTTTTGTTGTGGCAATGGAAGATGGAGAAGCAAGCGCTGGCCACTTTGTTTGGCGATTTGTCTGCAGGCACAGCCACACAGACACAATACACACATAAAAACACACCCATGCACACTTTGCCAGATTTACCTCCATATCGGGTTTAGAGCCAGAAAGCTCATCATTGGAATTGCAGGTTTAGCCAACTGAGGATTTTTTTTTCTGTGTAACCAAGCCTCAAATGAATACGATGAAAAACCCCTGAGCTCCTTCGGTATTCTGAAAGTGATGTTGGAATCAGCACAGGTCCAAGCTTTAGTCATATGCCAGAGCTATGTTACACATTAGTGTATGTAATGGAGTGTATATGTCGGAAAGAGACAGTTTATGCATATATACTGTTTATATTTATATTAGGGCTGTGAAATGATTAAACATTTTAATCAAATTAATCACAGGTTTCTATGGATTAATCACGATTAATCACATTACCAGTTTTCTCGGTATATTTTTGTGAGAACAAAAAGATTTATGACAAAAGACGGGTATATACATTTAACACGTTTTCTTTTTTTATTCCTAAAAAAACAAAACAATGGTGCTGCAACGCAGCAGTTCTTTAGCAGTTCTCTTTGATATTCCATATGGAACATTAATATAATCTTCATCCTAAACAGAATTTGGGCTTCTTAGCCATTGTATGGTTGAATAAAACTTTTTCTTTTCTTTTTAAATCAAACAGAAATTATTTGGGCTTCTTAGCCATTGTTTTTATAGGATGATTGAAATTTTTTCTATTTTTTGTCAAACAACCATTAACGACACCATGACCCAATCTAATGCCTCTAAAGGCCCTCTTAGCTAGTCTTCCTTTAGCCAGTTGGTGAGGCAAACTAACTTGTTCACATTCTCTGACAGTAAAGCTGACCGCTTCTTTTGCTCAATGTGTCCTGTGAGTGAGGCTGGTTTGGCACATTCCACTTGAACGCCCCTCGCCGACTGGTATTGCTACGGTGAAACGATAACGTCTTCCCGCAGAGTGTGCATATCACCTTGGTTTTATTGATTGTTCCATCTTTTTTTTTTGGAGCACCAACTTCCCATCCAGAAGGTTCTCAGGTTCATCAGAATTATCCATGTTGTTTGTTTGTTTGAATGGCAGCTGCCGTCTGACTCTATTAGAGCGGCGACTAGTGCAGATTGGACGGAATTGTGGGTATATTGGAAGGTCCTTCTGCGCATGCGTTAAATGCGTTAAAAAAAATGAATTTATCCTGTAATTTAATCATAACGCGTTAACGCGTTTTTCACAGCTCTAATTTATATATATATATCTCCATTTGTGGGTGTGTTTATGTATGAATGGGAGTCATGTGTCTTTGGATGTGCCGAAGTTATCCATATTACACTTTGTATTTAAGGGTGTTGTGCATGTCAATGCTTTACAGAATAAGATAAATAGATGATACTGCAAGAGTGGTACTCCAAGTGATACATTATTTGATACTTTTGCTCGGAATGCAAAAATGCCCCCAAAAACAGTTGGAAAATTATAACTTTTTACGTTGTGCTCCATTTTTATATGATCAAATTACTGTTAGTATAGATACATTTTATCGGAGTAATAGCAACTTTATTTGAGTCAAGTTTCACCCTTGATGTCAATCTCTTTGATTGGATGTACAGTGGCAAAGCAAGAGTAGTGCCATGCTCAGTTCTGGAATTCTCAGCATACTGAGTGCTGCATGCAGTCTACCATTAGCTTACATAGTGATTTGACAGATGCTTTTGTTCAAGGAATTGCCTCAAATCTATCAGCTACAGTGTCTGAAGTTTCTATTGTGAATTTGCCAGTGTTTAGGAGGTAAGTAGAACAGGTACAATGACAGCTACTGTATGTGTGTGTGCGTGCAAGTGAGTGTGCATGTTGGTGCGTGTTTCTCTACGTGTGCTTGTATGTGCATGGAAATGTCTGCTGGGGCCGGGAGGTGACAGTTCTGCTCTCAGCAAGTAGGTAATTAGCATGCATTATTCAAATGAAAGACAGAGGGAATGAGGGTGGGGACCTGTCCACCTGGTTGTCAGCTCCGGAGCCCGTCTCGTTCAGCGCCACTTACTCCACACATTTAGAACATTAGAGCATCTCTTGTTAATGTATTACCCTCTTCCCAAGCGTGCGGATAATGCACTTTTACGGGGCCCCATTATGAGGCAAGATATTATCGAAGAAAGTCAAAGTCAAAGACATTTAATCTTCAAACCGGAACAGAACTGCCCGTGTTTCACATTTATATTTTAAGTCGGATCAAGTCAATTTTATTTTTACAGTACTTTCGGCAAAAAGGCCTGACAAAGTACTTCACACTGCTACAGAGGGCATATGCAAGTAGACAGACCTTCACATCAAAACATTAAACACTTAACCCATCTTGATAGAACTTACATTGAGCAGTGCTTTGAGGACCCAGAAGCTGAGAAGAATACAAATAAGACAGCACAACACAGGGCTATACCTGTATCGTCTTATACGCAAGATAATAGCCCTGCAATAAATCTCAACTTTGTGATGCTGATGGTTTTATTTTGTGATTGAGTGGTAATTTAACTCAATTCTAATTGTAGTATGAAGCCGTAGTTTTTTGTGCTGCTGGATTTCCACACTGTTTTGTAGGGCGCATCTCTTATAGTGTCTGATTAACTACAGGTATTTATTGTTGGTTTACATTATGTCCCCCACTGGTTAATATCAATTTTGTCCCCCTTGGGCCTTCTATATGATATGATTTCTTTATGGTATTTTGAGCAGAGTAAGCAGTTAGCAACATGGCTGGGTATTTCTACCTTAACATAACAGTAAACAAATGCCACTATGAAAAAAATAAACAGATTCAGGGCATGGTCACACATACGCAAGTGTAGCCGTGGCAAACTTTTGCCTCCGATTCACTTCCAATCTCTGCAGGCGCGGGGGAGACTAAAACATATGCTCCCTGTGGTACAGCAAATCTGCAGCGTAGCTTCATATGAAATTAACCTTTGGAGAACATTGACCCGTGATATTTGCCTCACAAATATGTACAAACCCTCAGAAAGCCAGGTTTTATGATATCCCAAACCTAAGAAATCGTTCCTTTCAACGTGCAGGTGGGGCTCAGTAGCTGGAAAAGGTTCCTCAAATGCAAGTGAGCTGTGTGGTAAGACATGGAACCCAGCCACAAAGTGAGGGAGGACTTACAATAAATGACATGACCAATCTTTTGAATATGTGATTTGAAACTTTAATACTTAGGGCAGCAGAGATGCAGGAATCAGAATTGGAAAGATCCTTTCCTCCATTCAGCAAAACAGATTTGAAACATTTTAGATCAACTACAGACTTTTATGATCTAGTGTGTGAAGAGCTCTCCTCACTAAGCCAGCAAGTCTCTACAAATTCTGAAGCATCTGTACCTCTGGCAACATGTCTGTATGTTTGCATGTGAATGAACTAAACTGCACTTCTGCAGCAAGTGTACTGGCACCTAAGGAAACTTTAATACTACATACATACCTCATGAAATCAAAGATGTATACGCCTGATACAGGATGATACAACATCACTGCACAGGAAGTATTCGGAGACACACACACTTGATACAGACTTTTGCTGTGGTTTATGAATCTATTGCACTGGCCACCAGGTGTTTTTACAGTATCTCACCACAGCTGTTCCTGCTGGACTCTCATCTCCAGACTCATAGTTTAGCTGCAGATGAGTCATTAGCATCTTTCTTATCTCGCAGCCATTCTTCAGCCCTATGCACCACAGCACCTCACCAGGAGTGGTCCTGTGTTTACATAATTGATCAATTAACTGCTTGAGAAGGCCCCCTTTCCTCCATGCTCCCTATTTTGCCAACATTTACATGTGTCAGTTTAATTGTGTCCCTATCTCCCGCTCCCAAATTATTTACCCACTCACTCACCCTCACCGCAAAGCTCCCATTGTCCCGAGGTGACTGATGGGCTGACTCAAATGGAAATGTGTTTACCTTGGTGATAATTTGACTTTTTTTGTCTTTTTACTGGAAAATTATGTTGAAGGAAAAATATTCACAACATGTAACCAGCGACCACTACGCTATTAACCTTCATGGCCTCTTGGATTCTGTTTACCGACTGTATTGCTGACAACTTTTACCTGGCAGCTGCTCTTTGTTTTACAGTCGGTCTGTCTCTCTGTCAGGCACGAATCCAAGCCCAAAATGTATCCCTGAATGAAAACTGTAGAAACAAAAACAATTGTACAAAAAAGCGATTGTGTGTCAGTGGCTGACTTTGTACAATGCCCTTTTTCCCTTGTAACCATTCAGCCGTGGGGCCGCTGGCCTGAGGTCCGTTAGCTGTGAGTTGACCGGGCATGAAATCAGACTGGAATAACCCTCATCTGCCACAGTGAATTGACATGATTTACATACGACAGTCTTTAGATTGTGACCGACTAATCCTTTGTTCCCATGAGGGCTTGGCTGTGCTTGTCCACTCTGTCTGTCACATACTCTTACTGCCCTCATGTGGTGCAAGAGCATATTACATCTTTGTTGAGAAAATAGGATGATCAATTGTTGTTGAGACACTTATTTCTGCAGAAAATTAAAGCACCTATGATTGAAGGGAAATGTTGATGACAGATTATATTTTATGATTTAATTCAAATTCATAATTTTAAATATTTATTTTGTTAATAAACTTACCCTGTAATTGACTTCTCAATTTTATGTAACATGCATCAATGTGTTTGCTGGCAATATTTTGATTTATTTCACTCTAAATCTTTTTCTTGTTCTTTTATTAATAGTAAATTTGATATTTGCTTTTATCCTTTTATTTGCAACCACAAGGTGGTGGTAAAGCACTGAGGCTTTTGAAACATTGGGCAAACCGAGTCTTTTACTCCTCAAAAAACAAGAGCGCATGAAAAAAAATAACCCATATGTTGTTGTCTAGTGTGCGAATGGACTATTTATAAATGCCACCAACAGGAATTTAAATTCATAAAGCAAAACGGTTTTGCATTGGTTTATTTTATTACTTTAATTGAGGGACAAGGCATTTCCTGTCGGAAATAAAGACAAACTCGTCCAGCTCTTACAGAACAGTTTTCTATTGTTTGAAACAAACATTGACAAAAAGATAAATTAGTTCATATTTAAACACCTGAAAAGACAAGAAAAAGTCAGAATATGACAAGTTTGTCCTTTACAAACCATAAACTCTTGCACATTGTGAATGCAGGAGCGCAGCAGAGCTAGGGTTAGTGTGCTTTGTGTGGTCACGTTTCCACACAGTGTCCTTGAGCAAGACACAGGGCCCAAACCTGCTCACTGCTCTTCTGGCTGAACCTCCCCCTCAGTCACTGGTTACAAATGAAAGTCACTTATGATATTTGTGGAGGTGGTGAGGGGGACGCAGGCATATCTCAACACATAGAATCATGCACTGTTAAATTACATAGCATGTAGTAATGGCATAGTGTATACTGCAGGCACACACAGGATGGATGGTAGCGACAAAAGTTTGAATATTGTGTTTCACAGAGAAAAGAAAAAATATCTATACAAACCTTCATGCCTCATGCATATCAAAACTGGGATAAAGAAGTCACAACATATGATTATAATAAATATAAATATTAGTATTAACATTTCAGTGCACAACCGAGGATATAGTAGTATAACCTTATGTGATATAGTATGGTACAATAAAGTAATCCATATCATATCAAACTATATAGTAAGTAAAGTTAAGTAAATTCAAATTAAACAATTGATTTGTGAGGGAATAAAAAGTTATATAACTACATGTATTTAGGATGTTATGGTGGAAAGGATATTTTTGCTATTTACAAGTATTGTAATATCGTAAAAGTATTACATAATATTATAGTATAGCATGACACGGCGTACTACAACATATGGCACAGTTGTACATTTTGATGGAGATGGATTTGTCTATTGCGGTAAAGAGGGTGTTTCCGTATGTCCGTGTGTGCGTGTGTGTGCGTGTGCGTGTGCTTGCTTGTTTGCCATGACACAGACCTCTGTCAAATTTCGGCTCCAATCACAAGCTTCCCACAATCAGGGTTCAAAGTAGGATATGCCCATTAACACGGAGGCCGAGAGACGGAGGCTGTCGACACCAGGCGAGGGAAAGCGAGCCTGAGACAGAGCAGGTCTCTCTCCACTGCACGCTCACCAGGCTGCACGCTCACCAGGCTGCACTTTCCAAGGACATTACAGCTCCATTCCACCAGCTCTCCGGTGGCAGGCTATCATTAGTGCGCTTGTGAAAGCCCAGAGAGATGATAGCAGGGGAATTGTGGGCTTTCATATCCACAAGCTGGTCCACAGGATGCCAGGCAGTGTGTGATAATTTAGCTCAGAGGTGATGGAAAATAGTGGGTTAATTTAATGACAAATGAAAGTTTGTGTGGCCGTGTAAAAGCCGAGAGAGAGAGAGAGAGAGAGAGAGAGAGAGAGAGAGAGAGAGAGAGAGAGAGAGAGAGAGAGAGAGAGAGAGAGAGAGAGAGAGAGAGAGAGAGAGAGAGAGAGAGAGAGAGAGAGAGAGAGAGAGAGAGAGAGAGAGAGAGAGAGACTTTGTCATTGTGTTTTTGTATGTGTGTATGTCCCTTTTTTTATTTGAGCTTTGTTTTGTTCAGTTGATTTAGTTTTTATATCAGACAAAGCAATCAGTGAGATGTAAGGGATAACATTAAAATATCATCCCTGCTGCATTTATTCCTTTGATTAATTTATTAAAATAATTCCCAAAACTCGAAATGCAAAAAGAACAGAAAAAATACAACAATAGAAAACTAAATTATGTGTATAATAATTAAAAATAAAGGAATTGTATTGAGAGGACAATATAACATTATTTACAAATGGATAGAAATATATGTCTCTTTAAATAGACATATTACTTCATTTGTTGAAACTTACGTTACAACGTTTTGGGGATTATATTTCAAACATGCACTGCTAAGAACATAAATATCACATGATGGTGTTCGTAATTCCTAATTGTACTCTTTACTTCACAGAAGGTACATATTACAAAGACAGGCCTTCCTTATTTGACTCTTTGCCAAACTATACCAAGATAAAGAATAAAGCTCACAGATAAAACTGTAAATGAATTATCACCATTCATAAATGTTAGTGTTCATGTCCTATTGCAGTGTTTATTCATGCATCTAATTCACTTTGAATTTCATCCCTAAGAAAAAAAAAATCAATCCTCCATCTCTGTCTCCCTTGGCAACAGGTTATAATCCATAGTTACGAGGAGCGGTTGCTAGGTGCGTTGCCGAGATACAGACCCTTCTCTCCACTGGTGCTACGTAGGAGGCCACCGGGTCCTTGATGATGGCAGAGAGATGAGGGACGGGTGAAAGGATGACAAGAGACAGGACAATGTGGATAGGAAATAGACGCACACACCTGACAGAGACTGTGAGAGCACATGAGGCACAAAAAGAACATAGGGAAAAAGGCTGAAAATGGGAGCAGAGAATGGAAAGTAAACACAAAAAGGATAATGTAACCGTCTAAGTGGGCAATCTCCACACCTCCATTTACCGCAGCTACATTTTAGTGGGTCTGTTTCTGTGCACTTTTGTGTGCATCTGTCTCTCTGTGTGTATTTGCGCTGGATGTGAAAGAAAAAAGAAAGGACGGTGTGGAATCCACTTTTGACTCTGGGAAAATCTTTAATGTTAAAAAAAGGAGGGTGATAACAAAAGGTTGTGCAGGTGACTTCCATTGCTGAATCCTATGTGTATGTATATTTATTTTCAGCCTGGGTACTGGTTAAAAACTGAAAGATTGATGAGAGAGAAAGTTTGAGTATGACCAGCTTTTCAAGTTGCCTTTTCTTTGACATAACAACACTAGCATCATTATTACAATACGTGTTATACCTAAATAATTTCTTTCGTCAGTTTGATATTAATTATGATGCTGGGATTGTAAAACTTTCCAGTTTTAGTGTTTGTACATGTCTCCACATTTTCCCAGAGATGTTGCACACAGAGACAGGAACAGCTCTCTGTTAATAGTGCTCATGGCCATATAACCACCTGACTTACACAAGCTCTCATCTTTTTTTTTTTAGAGGCTGATCCGATTAGTATGGTGATGATAGAAACCCATGGGAGTACTTACTCCTCACGAGTTTTCTTGTTGGTAGATAACACAAGTATTCTTTGGTGCTGAAGCTGTAGGAGCCATCTGCCGCTCCCAGCTCCAATTATCCCCAGCGTCTCCCCCAGGGGGCAGTAGCAGCGTGCACACGGCTACTAGGCAAAACTTAGCCCAGACATTAAAGAGACGGTGCTTCTGCTTCTGCAAGCAGCTACGGCTGCCCTCTCCTCCGTCTACCTCAGGACAAGTTTTCAGCAGTTTTTCAAAAAAGGATATTAACACAATGTCACAGAATGAGAAACCAACCTCAAAAGCAGAGGCATTCAGCTCCCTTTGAATAGGGAGCACAGCTCTATACCGTGCCTTTCGCCTCCGACAATGTTATTAGGAAAATAATTCTCACAAGCAAATAAACAGTGTGTGACACCCCTGTGAGTTCTCCTTTCAGGTTGGGTTATTGTGTGTGTTTTTCACCGATATTGTGTCATCTGGTGAGGGAGCAAACATCAGGGTTAGTAGGAGGTGAGGCGTTTGATCTCTCGCGTGAGAATAATTGAAAGTGATGATAGATTATCCCAAGCAGCATGGTACATTCAGCTGCAAACATCGACAAGACTTAGAGTTCAAATGGTTGTGTGATATTTGTCATTACAAACATCACATTTTATAAGTGTTGATTGAATTTCATATCTTATGTGTATTTTTACCTTCATATCATCAGTGCTAAAATAATGAAATTATTATCAAAAAAGACAAAGAAAACTCAAAATTATCTACAATTTGTTGTTATTAATGAAAGTTAATGATTCGGAAATCTCACTTGTTGGCTGCCTAATGTGATTTGTTTGATGTCTTAATGTATCAAAACAAAATCCAGGAACAGCAATGAAAACGACCAACAAAGAGAATTTAATTAATTTCTTATTAGTTTGTGAATTGTACTTTCTCACAAAAAGAAAATTAACCAAAAAACATGTAAAAGTACAAGGGTGGCACAACACTGCGTTCTTACGGTTTGTGGTAAGCTGCTTTCACTTTTTATTACTGTGTAAACATTCGTTGTGAGAGACGACACAAATAGTGTAGCTGTAAAATAACAACACATGGACTGGGGCTCAGTATCTATCCTTCAGCTCAGCAGCCTCTTCAAACTGTAGGCTTCGCTCTGAGCAGAGACCCCTGTTGGTTGATTGGAATGACTTCCCTAATTGGATTCAATTCCTAATTGAAATGTAATAAAAATGCATCAGTAGACGTGGTGCCAACAATTACCTCATGCAAATCTCTTGATGAATTGACGTGAGGGGCGTAATTGCAGCTGTTAAAAAAATGCATTGATTTCTCCTGGAATAACATCAATTTGAATCAGTTCACACTCACGCCTCAGCCCGCGTACGGAAAGCATTTGTCACCGCTCAGAGTCCCCGTTTGGAGGTATACCGGGGAAAAAAGGCGGAAACATCTGCACCATTTCACGCGGGTATGTCAGATTGATTGGGCTTGTGAGATGTGTCCAATACGCTACATCTATGCAGATTCCATAACGTGCTCTCAATGCTTGAAGGCGGGAAAGAAAGAAAAGAAACGTCTTTATTGATTGTTTCTGTTTTCATCCAGATGGTGTACGGATTATGACTTCCACTGGTTTGTAAACAGAGCAAACATACTCTGCTGGGGATGTGCCACAGAAAGATATAGCCACACACACTCTGTCTCTAATACACACACACACACACACACACACACACACGGTCAAATACAGTTGTAGGAAAAAAAAGACATCAAATACACACAGAAAAGAACTATGCAGGCTTTGATCCTTCCTTCGACCAAATGTTCTGAACATTATCCGTCTGTCTGTTGATCGGAGGAGGCAGTCTAGCGAAAAAGGGTTAAAGCATCTTCTGAGTTATTGCCTACCACCGTAGTCATAGCAACAGATTAATAAGTAGCTTCTGTGATCTTCCTCTGTTGCCGCACAGGTTGCTAAGATACAAATAGCAGTCCGGACCCAGTGGACTGAACTGCAAACATCTTTTAATAAATATTAACTTTAAAGATTTAAAAGAAACGTGGAAAGGCAAAGTGGGTTGTATGTACAAAGGGAGAACAGGAGAAAAAAAGTCCAGCATTACATCTAGAACTACAGTGATTGCTTCTGCCACGTTTGACCTACACGGACCGATAAAGGAACACAGCAAAACAAAATTGAACACTTGCTAAATCCAGCTACCTCATACCTCTGAGGCGAGTGGTTGGCCCATGTCTAAAGGTAAGCGGGCCAATCAGCTTTGGAACAGAGTGGCTGTTCCTAGACGAGTGTGCGAAACCAAGGGCAAATTAAAGCGTTGCCTCCGAGTTGCATCATTCTCCCCTCACAGCTCTATTAGTAGGCTAGCCACAATGTCTCTTTACGAGTGCTACACTCGGAGCAGGATTGGGCACACTCCCCTGCAGTTCTACGTCCTTTTATGAAGCACATTGGCATCGTGTGTGCCAGTTCCTACAGCATCACACCACAGCTGTGGTAGTGGGAGACACACATGTCTGGATGCCTCCCTGTAAGCTGATGTAATAGCAAAGCAGGAGATAGATGTGGATTTTTTTTAATGTCATTCTGGCTTGAGGAATTACTCACATTAAATAGATAAATGAAGATGGGAATAAGATATTAGGAAATCTGATGTGAATACCGATTTATAAAGATGAAAGATAGGTGGTCCAACCTTTCTGTTATTATCTCAACTTTTTACTTTTCGCCCTCTTCCCTCCTCTCCCATCAAGTAACAGGAGCTGAAAAGTTCATTGATTCAAAAAAGATGGACAACCCGCTCTGACACAACAAACAAACAAGCAAACAAACCAACATCTTGACTGGAGGAAGCTGTTGGGCCGCAGTAGGGAGCACTGGAGTCGTTTTTGATGGTAATGCTTGATCTCTCTGTTCTCTCCGTCACTGGGCCTCACGCTTTCACTTCAGCTCAGCTCAGCTGTCAACTGGCAATGGCTACTCATTCAAGTGCACCCACACACCTCCATGCACTTTCCAAGGGGGCAGGCTTGTGTGCATGCTCGCACATAATTGTTATTGAATGTATGATATAGGGCCGAAAATCTATAGAATCTGACCTTTATAACCTCTCACTGACCTAATTTTGCTCATGTCGGTAAATTGGGTTAATACTTACTGTTAGGTGTCCGCTTTGTTCCGAGCTGTCGTCCCTCACTCCTACGCTGACCTGTGCTCCCTTTACACTTTAACAATAACTACCGACACTAATCAGAAGTTATAAGGACCTGAACAGTCCTGAAGTTGACTTTGTGTTTGTTTGATTCCCTCAAGAGATTATGAGACACATATTTAGACACAGTGAAAAAAAGTCAAACCTTTGCAAGCACTTCAAATGCCCCACACAACGTAACGCACACAGCTATCCAGATTCATCATCCGACATCATTGATGCGGCGCACATAAATAAAAATTATATTAAAATTTTTTTTAAAAAGATTATGATGCAACTTCATTGTTGCAGATGAAGCATCGCCCATTTCTCGTAATTGAGGTAAAAGTTTGAAATAATCTTGATGTAGATTTGATGTCATATTGCCCAGCCCTACTATGATGTTGCATTCCATGAAAATGTAGCACACTGTGTCTCAGAAATTTGTAACTTATCTATGTGTGTTAATTTGGCACGCTTATAAGCAGCAATAATTGTGTGTTTGTGTGATTAAGACGGTAATCAGAAAATAATGACACTTCAGTGTGATTTATGAGAATGGATGAAATCTCCCAGCTGAAAGGCAGCAGGTTAAACAACACTGACCTGCTGAATGCCAGGAGAGATTTAAACAAAGGCCAGTGCTAATACATCACAGAAACAAAGAGGGGTGCCGAGTGGGCTGTGTGCGTCACCAAAGCTTAGGACAGCATGAGGCGTCTGCAGGTCACACAAACCTTTTAAGACACGGAGAGATGTTAAGGTGACTTATACCACCGATGGGTGAAAAAACAAGCACCCATAAAAGATGCTCTTGTTTTATTTAAATTATGCACAAGGTGATTTTAGATTTAAAGTGAGTTAAAGAATCGGGAGTGTTATTGTGGATCCATCTCCGGTCGAAAGCAACCCTTTCTCCAATACTGATTAAGGCTCTCCGCTCCCACAGGGCTGCACGCTGGTTGGGGTTCATTCAATCTCAGCCCTGATTACTCGATTGGACTCATTGATTGAAGGAGAACTTTAATGACCTATTATCCCAAGTGTTAATCAGGTGTTGACAGAGAGGGCTCTGTGGAACTGGGCAGGGCTGAGGGACAGAACGGACAGAACTTGCTGGATTTCTGCCACCGACAGTCGAGGGTCGAGTGGAACATAAAAGTGCATGTGACCCATGACAAAGTTTCCCTCTGTGCACAGTGATGACATCATCTTTCAGATGTTTTCGTGCACTTGCTTATCTTCCCCTTGTTAGTTTTACCATGCAGCCTGTGAATTACCTCAAAGGAGAAAGAAAGGAATTGAAATTCAAAGTGAGACTTGTGATCTCTGTGTTAATTTGATTTTGTATTGATGGAATATGTGCAGTTGGAAAAGTTAAGCTGTAAACCTTGATTACTCATTGGAGAAGCCAGAAGACTAATTGAGTTTAGAATGAAATAACTTGCCAAATGTGTATAATGGTGTTTTCATGTATTGTAGTAATGTGTGGTATTGTGCTGGTATTTATCTGCCAATCTAAAAGGGATGGTAAATGGATTTCATTTTTATAGAGCCTTTCCAGTCTTATTGACCAAGGCACTTTATAGTACAAGTGACAGTCATGCAGCATTTCACAATGCTTTTTCTATACAATTGCACACAATGGAGCATGAGTACCATCGGGGGGCAATATTGAGCATGCAACGACCTTCTGGTTACTGAACGGCTCAGTCTGCCTGCTGAGCCACTGATGCCCTAAACAATGTAATGTTTGTCATGTGTGGTGTTTTTTTTATTACTCTTGAAATATAAATCGGATTGAAGTATTAAAGTAAAGAAAGAAATCCTTGAAATTGAAAACATGCTTTACAGTATTATCCAACCTTCATTTTTCTTCTGTGTGTTTGAAAAGTCTCTGTTTGTGCTCTGAACGCTGCTCTGTAGGTCAGGTGGTGGTGGATGTGAATCTTTGCAAACACTTCATGCTCCACGTCCAAGTTGCTTATGTCTGCATCACCTCTTGTATCATCACCCAACATCTCTCCCCCCCCCCCCCCCCCCCCACGTCTCCTGCCATATCCCTCTCTTTAATTATCTCCTTTTTCGATCCCAGCATCTTCAAGTCTCATCAATGCTGCTTAATTTCCATCAATACCTCTGCAGCCTGAGCTCTCCACACCTGTCCAGTCCCCATGGCAACCTCACCTCTGACAACAAAGAGCTCTGTACGACATGGCATGCTATATTCCCCTTGATTAGATATTGATTAAGCTTTTGTAATACATAATAGGATCAAAGGGATTGTGCAGCTTTGCTTACCCAGGTTTTCTTCACACTTTCATTTAGTTATAATCTTTTGTTATTTTGGAGTCTGCATGTTAAGAGGGATTGAATCGAAATTTGCCACCCTTTGTCGGAAGCCCTTCTGAGGCTCCTGTGGGGGCTTGTAGATGCACAAAGACCTTTTTTGTAATAATTACAAGTGGAGAAGACAAAGCAGATAGCCTCTTCTATGCAAATCTACAATTTAGAGAGTGTTGACAGCAGCTCTGTTTTCTGAGTGGCATAGCTTATGCTTAGTGTTTGCGACATGCTTCCCATTACAGGACATGCTAATAGGCCCGCTGGAGTGTGCAGAGGCTACCAAACCCTTGAGTGTCCCTAATGGATGCATTGATAGATTAATGGACGATAAAGTCAAATGCTAAATGTGTGGTAAGTGACAAGTGATGAGTCAATATAGTAAATATTTGTGTAGGGCATAGTTAAGAAGTTGAAGGCCATTATTCACGATTACATACTGACAAGTCCTTCCTTGGTATAATGAGGTACAGGGCATGAATTTAAAAGGTTTTGAAATTAATAAGCTGAAATGCATTTCTGTCAGTTCTATATAAGTTGCAAAAGAATCAGGAAGACATTATTCACTTCATCATAAACCCATTAAATTGGCATTTTTTATTAAATATTCCATTTGATTAATAGATGTAAATATTGTAAACCATTAAAAGTGATTGTTTTTTGTTACTTGACATAATTACAGTTTTAAAATGTTTTTATATTAAAAAATTTAGACCATAAAATATGTAGTGACAAAGGAGAAGTGCTTTAAGAAAAGAAAGAAAAAAGATTGATACAGCTAGTTCACACACTGCCCTTCCAACAGGTGCATGTGTTGATGTGAATGACGTGATGCTGAAAGACTTACTTACTTACTTGAAGACACTAGTAGTGTTGAGGCTTTTTTTTTCTTTTCATTTTTCTTTTCCCATGTGTGTCTGTGTGTCAGATGCAGTATTTGAGCTATCCAGCCACCCCATCCAAATCAGAACCACCACTAAAGTAAATACACACAAGAAACACTGCAGCCAGACATGGAGAGGGTAGTGTTTGTCAAATTTACACTGAAGATTTAGAGGGTTACAAGACTGAGAAGCGAGAAAACCGATTTTTCCTCACCCACATTTAAGAGAGAACGGGAGCCAGAATTGAGGATAAACCCTTAAAGAAACATGTTTGGAACAATCTGACCTTTTTTTCCCTGACAAGTCAAACAAGGATAAAGACAACACAATGTAATAACTTTCCTCTATCCAATCCATACTTCATGATTATCCCTCACTCAAAAACATTGGAAAAATGGAACTGTCAAAAGAATCTTGTTGTTCCATTTTCTTTCTCCTGGCCCCCCTCCTGGAGACAAACAAACAAACCCCTGTTAGCACATTTCATCAGCTTTAGGGGTTACAGAACAGATTGAGTATCGACAACGCTGGCTGTCGAGGCTTATGGCTCAAAGGCAACAGTAGAGGAAAATCTCAGGGGTAGGAGATGCAATCGAAAGGACCAAAATAATTCAGCAGGACTCACTCGAGGAACAATCCAGTTTGTCATGTGGAATCATGGAGTGTCTGCCGCGCAATGAGAAAGGCTCCCTGGAGACCCTGCACGGGAGTCAACATGTGAATAGCCAAGAGTTAGTGCCCCAACTGGCCACTCTTTCCCTTTTTATCACCTGCAAATTTAGCAACCATAAATCTGTTTCCACACCAATTCTGCAACACAGATGTACCGGAGAGGCCCATAAACAAGAAATGATGTTTGGTGTCTTGGGGAGGTTTTGTCATTGATGGTCTCGGGGGTGTCATGCACTATTCTCGGAACAATTACTGCCAGCG
Source organism: Pleuronectes platessa (assembly GCF_947347685.1). Lineage (NCBI taxonomy): Eukaryota > Metazoa > Chordata > Actinopteri > Pleuronectiformes > Pleuronectidae > Pleuronectes > Pleuronectes platessa. Next base: position 11,399,762 of record NC_070626.1, read on the forward strand.
AGTTTTGATGTGTTCCTTCTGCTGTGATGGGCAGTTGCAGTTACTGGGGATTGTTGTCGCCGCGTTGATTTGCAAGGAAAAAAGGTAAATTATTTCTAATATTGTACCAAGGCGGCTTGGGTTAGTTGCGGACTTGTTAATATTGTACGGACTTGTAGTCTTTACGGGCATCTGGTGACTGCCGAGGGTTAAAGAGGGAGGGGGATTCTCCGGGGGCCATTAACAAAAAGACACTGACCACAGGCTTCAATGTGACCTGACCCTTCTTACCGTAACGTCTCTGTCAATAAAACGCAGCGTGAAGAAAACCTCTGATTAATCGATTGACGTCCTGCTTCTTATTCACAGATGATAACCAGCAGCACCCATTGCACCTGATTTTGTTTCCACTGTAACACCTCCGCAAGACATGAGCTGAATATTCATTTCCCTTTAATCAATTCACAATTTATTCCCCTCCCTCTTCCAATCTCCCTCCATTTATTATGCATTATTCGCCCTTTTTAAACGATTTTCTACTAACCGTCTCATCTAATTTGGTATTCGGATATGGTTAGCGCTGTTAGCTCAATTAATACAATGACAAGTCCTAAATGCATTCTCTCCACAAACCGAGTGACAGAGGACACTGAACATTTCACATCTTTGCAAACAGGGTCATGTGTGCACACCAAAGACAGACCCAAACCTTTTGGATGTATTTAATGAGGACAGATAAAAAAAGACAAAGCAGGCTCAATCTTCTACAGGACTGTGCTTTATTTTAGTCTAAGCAGAATATAATGAACTAGAGAACTACAGAGTTCAGGAGCACTAAAGGAGATATCACTCCGGATCAGGGAAACGGACCCGAGCCAACGCTAATTCAAATTACATCTCTGTTTCAGATAAAAAGAAAACAGAAACCCAGTTTGTTTAATTCAAAGATATGATTATTCCGTTCCTTGTGAACATGAATACCTAAATATCATATGATGAATGGATTGTGCATGAGAACAAATGAAGAGGATGATAAAGTGAAGCTGGGAATGTAATGATTCATGATACAAAGATCATGGATGCAAAATTACTTATGGCTAAATGTGAATTCTTTAAAGGCTCTTATTGAATGCTTGATTGGAGCAAACTACTCAGTTGGCTGAGTTTGTTTACATTTTGGTCCTTATAACCAATGAAAAATGGAGGTGCATAACCACATCCTCATTCATGTCAAAATGGGTTTGAGGCAAAACTGACTCTAGTGAGGTGTTTTTGTCTTTGCAACAGATTTTTGACTTTTGAAGATAGAGCATTTGGCATCCCCATAATACAGTGTGTCCGACCACTGTTCACAGGTAGTACTGTCAAAGAGAACAGGCTGGGTTTAAGGCAGAATTCCCTCCTCAGATTAACAAAATCAACCTGACTGGAGCAAAACAAAGTGGCGCTGTCACTGTCGGTACAATGTCTTCAGTGGATGAAGTCACATTAGATAATAACAAACTGAGAAAGAAACCATAGAACCAAAACAGAGATATGTCAATGATTACCACCAGCCCTTCAAAAGAAATAAAACAAAAGCAGTTACATTAAGAGAGGTTCATTACAGGAATCCATTCATGGCTTGAAGACAATGGATTATGACAAGCATAGGTCTTCCAACCTGGCTGAAAAAGTTATTTTCAAGTTAGTTTTTTTTTCATCATTTTTTGTATTTTTCTCAAAACAATAAAAGGCCTCAGATGAGATTCTTTTTGAACATGCAATGCTGATTCATTTGAACACAGTTGTGCAATGGACTCTTTTTTTCTGAATCCACATGACCAGTACCATCATCAACCATTCTTTTACAGTGCAGATTGTTAATTCTTGTATTGATTTTAAGATCTTTCTGTGGCAAAATCCCTTTGAACTTGCTCCGTCTCTAGGGATTTCAGACATGGATTGTGCAACCCCTCAAAAAATTTAAAGATCAAAGCATATCCAAATAAACCTCATGACAATGGGTCTTTCCCAGCTTCAGCCAATAACAACAAAATAAAAGAGAAACTTAAGAACGATTTACCAACATGAGTATAAAATCCCATTTTTGAACATCAGTGCTTCACTGTACAAGAAATAAAATCACTTTATCTTCTTTTTGATAAATTATTTCATAGGTTCATTTTCTTAGTTTCACTGAAATATATTAACTATTATTTTAACTTTTTTTTTAAATGTTTGAACATGATCTATTTTACGGCCTATAAAGAAGGTTGAACAGAATTGAAAAATAAGCTATATTGTATGTACAGAAGTAACTGTATGGTCAGAAGAGCAGTGGCAGATTGGGTCAAGCAGGCAGGGGGTTGTTCTGCTGGGTTCTCCAGTAACCGCTGTCATTGTTTGTCCCTTTCTTTCAATCTCGGCCGAACCATGAATATGTAATTCCAACCGTGTGAATGAAACTTTTCTTTTTTTTACCCCAAAAAATGGTTTATGTACATGTTGAACAAAGTGTTACCTGGAGTTTAATTTTGTAAAATGATCTTCTTTAAAGCCTTAAAGCCAAAATATTCACTCCCAAAGAATTTGCAAAAGTGTGGTGTTTTTTTTCTTCTTTTTCCTTATTATGTTTTTTTTCTTTTGCTGCACTGTTGAGCAGTAAGCATGCAGATGGATGAACTCAACTGTCACTGTCATATCTGTTCATCAGCCCCAATTGGACTAATCCAATTACAGCACAGGCGATCCTTCTTCTGTCAGAAAAATCAAGACATGTCGGCGTACACAGAATCTTAATTAACGGATCACTTTTGGGGGCCGTGGCTTAGGTTTGACACTAAGTCAAATGCTGTCTAAGCCATGGTCTGACGCTTAGGGTTGTAGGATGCATGTTCACAGCCCAAACTTAAGGGGCTTAAAAGGACTAAAACTCTCCCTGCACTGCTGTGGATACATTATATAGTGACATCATTGTCCCACAGAGTTGGGCTTCTCAACACAAGCTGCTATACAACCGCCTTCTGTTTTTGTATTTTCTAGGCTATTTACATTAAGGAATAAAAAAAGTATTTGTCTTCATCACTCTCAGCCACATTGTTAAATTCCACGCCTCCAGGGATTAACTGCATTTTTTAGATGGACGATGGCATTTTATTGTTTCTTTCATTGTTAATGTGTTTGTTTGTTAGTCTTGGAATACTGTACTGACGATACTGTAAATCTAAAGTAGGTGTTTCGTCAGCCCTTCTGTTGGCTCAGCACTCCCCGCGACTGAATGCCATCTCACCGCTCCTGCTGACCATGTTAGTGATTCAGCTCGACGTCCCTTAGAATCCGGGGTAACGCAAGGCTCTGAACCTCTCCACTAATCGTGACATCATGGAGCCTGATGCCCTGAGTATTGGGAATGATTATGTGGAGTTTCAGTTTAGCACACAGCACCCCAACCACCCAGTGCCTATTTCCACCTCCACCTTTTTCCATACAAAATCCCTACAGCGAAACCTTTTCTCTTTGCGCTTAAGTGTGATGAAGGAAAAGCTCTCTCCCAAAGCAGCTCTTAAATGAGAGGCATTAATTTCGTCCCTCCTGTCCAACAGGTTCCTTTAATTATCTCTCCACTTTCAGTCAATTACATTTCACTACCTTTCCTTGACAATCACTGCTATTTTAGGGTGAGTGTTATGCACCCAGGGGGTTAGAGATTCGTAGACATGCTCTAGTGGTTCTCCCCTTGGCTCTGCCATTGGCTGGGCCTTTTCCTCTCGAGGACTAATCTTTTAAGCAACGTATACCCATAGTATACACATATCCTTATACTCTGTATAGACCACACGTTTTTTATTTAATGATACAAGGTCAGAGTAGGAGATGGATCAGTTGCAGAGGAGCAAATGGTTGGAATGATTATTGAATAAGAACTCTCTGTGCCTCTGTATATCTTCCACTGTGTACAGGCATATTCTCACAGTTAATTAGATTCATATTAATTTCCTTCGGGTAAAATGCCAAGTTACATTTTTCTCGTTGTAAATTTGAGGGCAAATGCCAAATAGCAGTTTGGCAACAGCTCGGTGAGTTCCTGCTGGGCTGACAGTTGTCATTGCTCTTAGAGGTGACACAGCCTGAACTAGAAACCAGACCAGTCTGGAGCAGGATAGGCAGAGACTTGATAAAGGAGGGAACAGGAAGATCTTAAATATTATTTTTTTCCCCTTGTTTTGTTACTTCTGCAGCCTATTTCACTGCTATATTTTTTTTAAATATGTGTCACCTCAATAACATCATCCCTGGGATGTTAAAGTAATAAGAGCACCCTTGTCAATAGGGTTGAAATGCTGATTTCACATCGCCTGATTTAGCCCTGGCATAGCAAAGATGCTACACGAACACTGCACTGTTATCCAAGCAGACAGCAGGACGGGCTTGGCTGGATTTTGGCTCACTGGGAACCCAACCTGCCATTAGCAGTGGGAACTAGTGCAGCATGTGGTATAGATTTGCCATTGAATCATTGGGCTTCACATGAATAATGAGCACAAACATCCTGCAGAACATGGCTTTGTTTTGATCTACTTCACATTAATTCATGAAGCTTCCTGCATCGTAAGTCGTATTGAGGGCTGAGGAAGAAGGGCTGGGATTTACCTTACATGTATTTAAGGGCATATTCTTTTTTAAAGCTAGCATTTTGATGGGCATCATTTTCAATCTGAAGAACCACTGTGCTTCAAAATGATGCTTCGCTGGTGTCCCGGTAGGGGCAAGAGAAAGAAGGAAGAGGAGAGCAAGTTATTTTGTAAACATGGCAGCCTCGGTGGCCACTGTTGAGACACAATTATGAGCCGAAAGAGAAAGCACAATAACACAGGCCTCACAGCAGCCGTTTCCACAGAATTGAGGATTTCCGAAAGTCGGTTTTGACCTAATTTATGTTTGGGCCAAAGAAACAAATTACATTTTTATACATTTTGCCAGCCACCTTTGTCTTATAATTTCTAGTAAAGTAAATCTACTGATAATATCAGCACCTTGCTATGATATGTAAAGTTGTATCCCATATCCTCGTTTTTGGGTAAATTTTGCAGTGTAATTGGTGCCAGGTCAGCTTTCAGCAGCCTTGCCAGCGAGTAGGCACAAACATAATTCTCTCTAATCTTCCTTCTGTCATCCATGTGCATGCAGGGGACCATTTCTCCCGTCATTTGGTCCAAGCGATTATCCCGGTGATTTTTCACTTGGTTGCTGCTAATGTATAGAGGTTGGTGATTATAGTGTGATTAGAAGGAAAGGTGAAATAGCATGTCTAATACGGTGTACAAGCTAATTGAAGGGTAGTGAGCAACGACATTAGCCAGGTCTGGAAAATGCTGTTTCGAGGTGTGAGCCTGCTGAAAGTTGGGCTGAGATCTGAAAAGGCATGGCTGATCTTAGGTCGGGGGGAGGGGGGGAGAGAGGGGGGCACATGGAGTGGGTCCAAATCAAGACCTTCTGCTCATTTAACCCATTAAGACCTAAGGTGCAAAGTAGAAAAGCACCCTAAAGCCTGATGGTTTCCTAAAGAGCTGACAAAAATGTTAATTATCTCAGCCTCTGAAGCAAATGAGAGACATGAAAAACAGTATTTGCTAGTTTAAACTTTTGGCTTTCATTTGAGAAGATTTAAATTTTGCCATTTTAAATAATCTTTTTGAAAACATGTCTCTTATTTATTGAGCCTTCGTCAGCGGGTCAGGAGAAGCATCATATATTAATTGTCCGGCTCTGAAGGAAATGACACACAAACGGTCCATCTGGTCTAAAAGGTAAATACATGTATCTGGTCTTAATGGGTGGAAGAGTCTGGAATCTGAGAGCAAGAGGGAATGCAAGATATGTTTCTAGGAATGAAACATAAGGTACCCAACCACAGCCTCTAATTTTATCGATTAAGTCACTGGGAATCAACCTCCAAGCACCAGTTTAAAGGATCTCAATGTGGTTGTTGACTTCCTTTCTTCACCTCCCTCCTGGCCTCTCAACGCCCAGTGGTCAGTGCTCAAAGGACTGGTGTCGGGATGTGAGCAGGTGTTCGATGGAGCAAATTGGGATGTGTTAAACAGCATCGCTCCTCCCTCTAGCCTCCTTTCAAACATATTGATCTGCTTTAAGAGAAAGTTCCTGCATCCAGAGCTTTGGAACAGTCTAAATAAAGGCTTCAGGACTCTAAATCAAGACATGACATTGCTGGAGTGCTTTATTTCTCTCCTGCCTGGCATCAGTGTCAGAGAGGCTAGAGGCGAGCTGAGTGATGATGAAGAACGACGGTTAGATCTAATTTAGATGTAGTCCGTATACTTTTTCTTTTGTAAGTTATGTATGAGGAAAGCCGGTGAGGGAACAAAGCGGAATTTACATTATATTTGACAGAGCTAAATGAACTGTAAAAGCCTGCATTCCTTTGCCATCAATACAGTTAATTGAGTTTGTCCTCAGAGAAATGTTTGTTTGGATCTGCCAAAGACACAAGGTTGATTTTTTTTCTCAGTCTGGGGTTCTGTAGCAGCTCCAGTTGACACACATATCCTTGACATGTCACTTATGTAATCCTGGTTGTTTACAGTAGGTGTTTGCTATTTATTCCAATGCCATAAGGGCCAATTCATTTGTATACTTGAGCTCATTCTGCTGGCAGTTTCAGTAGCTGTCGCCTCCTTCCTCAACCTTCTTAACGCTCCCCTCATGCCTATCCATCTGTCTTAATAGAACCATCTCCTTTTTAACATTCTGTGGCTTCATAATTCACACTTCATGTTGCAATACAAAAGGTCAAGAAAAAAAAGAAAAAAACAAAGAACAACAAAAGTCACCCCATGTCCATTTTGCTTGGTCTTTACAGTGGATTGTCGCTTGAACACAAAGGCCAGTGAGAAGCCTGAAACGTCTGCACCCTGTCCAGCACAGACATAAGTTCACTCTTTTTTTTCTTTTTCTCTTGTCATTCTTTTTTTCTTCTTCCGGAACAGTCTGTCCATAGCTGTCAGAGAGTGCAGTGACTTGTACATCATGATGAGCGAGATATCCAGTGGCTGAAACCTTAACATCCAAGAGATAGACTCGTTGCCTACGTGGGGCGGGGGGGCAGATGAATGTTTCCTTTTTTCCCCCTCCGTTTACCTTCCTTTTCATTACAACTTCAAGTATTTTTTCAAACAACAGCAAAAGTTAGCAAATCTTCATTTTTTTCTAGTCTACATTACTATTCTACAACCTGGTGCTAAATCAGCATCCAGAGCAAAAGATCAGCCCCTATACTACGATTCCATGTCTTTTTTTATACATTATTTCCATTTTCTTTTTATCCGTACTTACAGTAGGCCACTGGATATTGATTTAATGATTTTTTTTTTACTACGAGTAAGTTGTAATACTTGCAGCTACAAGGTATGAGTTTTTAAATATATATTTATATATTTATATATTTATATTCTTTTAAAAAGCATTTAGTCCTTTGGTCCCTATTTCCTAAGGAATGATGCATGTAAATTATCCTGGATTCTCCTCTTCTTCATCTTCTTCTTCTTCTTCTTCTTCTTCTTCTTCTTCTTCTTCTTCTTCTTCTTCTTCTTTTCTTTTTCAATCCAGAGCTTGCCCTGTCACAGAGCACAACACCTGTGTAGGCACAAAAACCAAAATGGCAGCAGGCTGGTGTGTGTAGGTTTGTGTGTACGTTTGTGTGTGTGTTTGCTTCAGTACTTGAATTGGCATTTGCACGTATTATACATGTTCAAAGTAGATTTTTTTTTGTCATTTTTCTTTTTTTTCAGCTGTATAGTATTTTTAGATGTGTATGTTTGGTTTGTTATCTGTACTCATGTGTGTTTATCTATATCCTCTGTCAGTATGCATGCTTTGAGCATAATGAGTCTATAAAGGTATTTTTTCCCCATCATGTCTAAAAAACAGCAGCAAAAAGTTGGTCTCTGCAAAAAATCTTCTTCCACAGACGCCAAAGCAAAACAGGGAAAAAGGAGGCATTTGCGAAGAAAGAAAAAAGTTAAATAAAAAAAGAGAAAAAAAATACAACTCTGGGATCCTTCTCTCGGTCACCCAATCTTTCAGTGGGTTTTCCAGCAGGATCAAGGGACCACCCTTCCTTCATGATATGTAGCAGAGCAAGAAGTCTTTGTACTTTTTACTGCACTTGTGGAAATAAGGTGTTGTGGCCCTTCATCCTGTGACATGGAAAGAGAGAGAGAGGTAAAGGGAGAGAAAAGAGAGAGAGAAGGGGGGAGAATAAAGAGAGTGGATTCAGAGAGGCTGTGGCAAACATGCTTGGGGTTGCTGGCTCCTGGTTATCACACAGACTGACAGGCACAGCTAACAGCATGAGAAACAGACGGAGAGGAGTTGGGAGAAAAAAAGAGGAGTATGTCAATCAAAACCAGAAATAAGTGGGCAAGAGGTGAGGTGGGAGATTTGTGTTTTAACTATATGGAACAGACATGTACACAGTGACAGCACTAATCCAACGAAGGCCTAATTTAAACTGACTCCATCTTCCTGCATGAGAAAAAAAAAATGTTGCCTGAGATGTTGCTATCATTCATCTTATTGGTAATTCATCTCAAAACAAAAAAAGATCAAGGAAACAGGACAAGGGCATGTGGAAAAGTAAAAAGTGATTAAAGCGAAGAACTGATGATTATCAAATAGAAAAAAAACATATTTCAACAAATAGTGTGAATATAAGATCCAATGAAAAACCCAACCTATCTCCCCTTGAGTTGTGCTGACCTGATATGCTGCACCGTTACTTAATGAGTCTGTGCTGCTGAAATCACAGCAAATCACTCTGTGGAAGTGAACATGAAAGGCTCCGACTTTGTTACAGGAACACTCGCCCCGATGCTCTTTGTTCTACCTTCCATCTTTGTAAATGAGCTTGTGACCATTTCATAATAGATCTGCCTTTCAGATGTGGGGAGCACGCTGATTCTAACTTTTTTTTCAAAATTTGTGCTAAAGTGAGCCTGGTCATTACAAGGCATGACTTAATAAGAGTCGCTATCACAAATTCCCTCTTTTATAAGCCACTCTGACGCTGGCTGTACATCTGCTGCAGAGCTAAAGAATCACACAGTGGCTTTAAAATAGATATTTCTTAACCCTACGAAGTAAACAGCTTTTTTGTAAACATCACAACTACTTCACCCTGCAACTTTGTCAGATAGTAAAGAATTTATTTTTCAACAAGATTTTTGTTCCAGCGTCGTGCCCTGCGCAGCCCACCACACCACCACCTTCTTAGATGGCTCCATAAAAGACACCTGGCAGTTAAGAGGCACGATTGATGCCAGAAAGACCCATTCCCCCCCGGCTTGCCTCGCTCGACACCCCCCTGAGCTCCTTGAATAGAGTTTGGAGGGGAGAGTCACCTGCAGGGCTTCAGAAAGAATAGAAGAAAAAAAGAGTTAGATGAAAACAACTAAGGCTTTTGGCCTGGAGGGAGAGAAACAAACCTTTTTCACTCCAAATCCATTTTTTTACAGATAGAATAACAATTATCTGTAATGCAAATGGCCAATGTATAACAGCTAATTTATCTTGGCGACATTATACTACTAAAAAAAGACGGAGAAGGATAGGCAGTGGCAAACACTCATCCCAGGTACTTTTCTCTTTTTTTTACACCTTGCTTATACCCACCTATGTGTACAGTCAGTGTGGCTGTGTGGTGGACGGACTTTAGCCATGTGGGTCTACAGCACTGCCTGCAGCTCTGCTATCATGGTGTAATTGGTTTGCACCCTCATAAATAAATAAATGGGAAGTGATTCTCATGTTAGGCAAACAAAACAATCTTGCAAAAGTACTCCCTGTGCAGATAGAGAAGTTTAGTGTCAACATTTGCCTGGGCTCTCTGCATGAACAGTGGAGATTTAATTGGCTACACAAACATAGGGTCATGTATGCCACCTCAACTAAACAGCTGTCCTTTGGATTATTTTTTTTTTGGGGGGGGGGGGGACAATTCCTCTGACTTTAATAAGTAAAAAATAAAATCATAGTTTATTTGGGGAAAAACACTTGATGTGAATGTGAAGGAAATAGAGAGATTGAGAAAACAGTACATCCATACACATGAACCCCACAGGAAAAAGTAAAACGTCACAAGGGCACACGGTACGATAGCACAAAGGGTTAAAGGCCACTTCCAGTTATGATCAACCAACCAGTTATAGCAGCACGTGAGTTACATTATGTACAACAGGTACCAGCCAAGAAAGGCATCAGTTTACTGCACTCCACAAACTGCCAATATACAATATACAGTATATATAAATATATATATATATATATGAAAGGAGGGCAGAGTATAAAGAGATAGAGTTTAGAGATATCAATCAACGCCACGTCATGCAACGCAGTCACAGTCCCACCACATGACGTCATCCAAAAGAAAATGACACCATGGGTTCAACTTACAGCTGTGGGAACTTGGCCCCATGACAGGTGTAGGGGAGGAGTGTGGCTTTATAGCGGAGAAAGGCCACGTCACACTGTGATTGGCCGTGTCAGGTTGCCAGGTTGGTGGGGGTGCAAAAGAAGGAAAGAAACAGTGGGATTTTCTCCTTTCCTCAGGTTCAGAATTCAAAGCACCCCTCTGAATATTTGTTCCACACTCTCACTTATTTTGCCTGACAAATCAAATGAGGTTATTATGGTCATTACTAAAAAAACGTCAAGAAAAAACGAATTGACAAGTAAAACAGAAATAAGAGAACAAATAATCTTCAACAAAGCAAGAAGAAAGGGGCCTGTGCCTCAGTGAGGTGGTGAAATAGTTTCAGTCTGACAAAATGTGCAGGTTAAAAGGTTGAATTGATGTTTTTTTAAATATATATTCACAAAGATAACCCTTAAGGCAGAAATGCATATTTCAGGAACTTGTCCTGTCTACAGTAATTGGATTTGCCTTGCATTGTTTGCTATGACGGTGGCCGTACAGTGAGTGCTTCAGCTTTTTGCATTAAGTTTATCTTTAAGACACAGTATGCAATTTCAGAGTAGCTGGGCTCCTGAGACCAGCAGAGGAGAATGCTGTCTGATGGTGTTTTTAATTCAACTTCAAAGTGAAATTGTCAGTATTAGAGTGAAAAAGGGTCCTCTGAAGTTATCTACATGTTGAAGTTTCTTACCTGAGGAACACACACATACACACACACAATCTTCATTCCTGTTTCATCAAAGTTTACAATGTAGTAGAAAGAAGAAAATTAAGGTTACACTTGAACTTTACGTATTTCACTCCGCTGCCCAGGATGTTCAAAGCCCTTTCTGCCACAAATGCAAGGCAATAAACGAAAAGAAAAAACAAATCTTTAAAGTTGAGTGGTCAAGTCTTTGAAATACTTTTCCTTCCCTCCTGATTTTGAGGAATCTACAAAACCTAAAGCTGGGATATAGATTCGGCTTCAGAAGCGCCCGCCGGTAGCATATTCTTTTCATGAGATTGCTCCTGGTTTTGGTCTATTGGTTTTCTTTAACTCAACAACGGAAATGTGTACTAACATAGGAAAAAACTGAGATGAATTGATCTGGATTGGGGACGAAGGAAGATGGAAAACACCCACACGCACCAACACACACACACACACACACACACACACACACACACACACAGACACACACACACACACACACACACACACACACACAGACACACACACACAGACAAACACACACACACACACACACACACACACACACACACACACACACACACACACACACACACACACACACACACACACACACACACACACACAACCTCCTGATAGTGACAGAATGTTATTTTCAGAAATGTGTGCATACGCTGAGACATTCTGAGTACATCTCAATGACTGTCCTGTCATTCACGACTGCTGCAGGATATTTTCCATTTGTCCCTCATTGATGTGCATCTTCTCCGGGTGTCTGCTTTGAAAGCTTCTCTTCAATTAGCAGGACAGAGCTCTATTCAAAAGCTATCAGGCGAGGGGATAAAGGCTGCATCTATCATTTATACTCCACACTACCTTCCATTAATGCCATCTTGTGGCTTTTAAAGAGTCAACTCTAAAACAAACAAATGGTATTATGATGCTTTTATTTATAGAGAAATATAATCCAGGCTTATGTTATTGTAATGAAAAGTTGTCTAGCCAATTGGGCGAAGAGAGAATGCATCTATATTATGTTTTGCGATGGCAGCTGCACTTTGTGACAGATGGGCGATGATTCTTTCAATCAAGGCTGACACTGTGAAATTAGTCTTTATTGAGGGATGGTGCTACTTTAGGTAACCATCTTTTTATTATTTTTGCATCATAGCTCTGTGTTTCTGCTGAATACTGACAGTGAATATACTTTTCATCAAAAGTAAAGGTAACCAAGCATTTGTTTGATCTCTATAAAAAATAGCTCAATAGCTTATTGTTGAGTCATTAACATCAGTCCCATTAAAAAGTTTAACAGCATAAATAAATAAGCTACATAAATTGACTATTAAGCTTGATTTCAATAGGTTATTTTTTAATACATTTGATTGTGAAATGTTCAGTATTGAATGGAGACTGTCTTCCTAGACATGGCATTAAATTAACATTATTATATCGTTTTGCTCTGACTCTTTTTTATTGGCATTTTGTATTATATGACCATGTCAGTATGTGTACTTACACATTAACTATTACACATATGTCTTGATTTTAATTGCATTGTACAAAGTACTGTGTGCTGTTTGCTACAAAGTTATAGTTAATTACAACAAGATGTCACAATGTTCTCATGGAAACACAAGAACAAATGTCAAACAAATGTCCTAATTAGAAAAGAAATGTTCAAGATATTTCTTTCCCGATTTTTTAATTCGAGAATATTTACAAACAAAGCAAATGAAAATGGACTATGATTGTTATAGTTGATGGCAGACGAGTGAAGCATCACTAGACCTAAGTATTGGAGCCAAAGTTATTATTTAGTGTTTGTTATTTCTATTGAGGTTGCAGATATTAGTTTTTTTATAACTTTCGGGTAAAGGAGGGGGGCAAGGAATGTGGTTTATCTTTTCATTTTCACCGTTCCTATTTCTTTGTCGTTTTTTATAAGGTGGGGGTAGACCTCCAATATTTTGTGTTTACCATCGCATTTTTGCTTTAATTTTCCATATTGAAAAAAGCCACAATACGGATCAGTTTTTGAATTTGTCACAGTAGGGGGCCTGCTTAGCATCATCTTTTTCTTTTCTCATGGACAGTAGTTGCTGCACCAAACGGCTCTTCCCGGGGCTGGTGCTGTTTTCCATCATTATACAGGCTGCTGCAGTTTAAGAGGTGAGTGAGTGCTTTCCATTAAGCATCTTTTTGTCTGTCTGTCTGTGAGCCCAGCATTTTCTTTCAAACCTCCTGCATTGACTTGTCAGGCTCGTCGCTGCTCTTGTAAAAAGTCTAGATGCTATAAACCTGCTCTGTGTTATCGTGGATCTCCTCCATGAATTTTCCTATAAGCTCATGCTGGTACGTTCCCTGGATTGTGCTAAGCAGCTGACAGAACTCTAATGCTGAGCTATTATTCGGGGGGAAATGATTGCTAACTGCTTTTTATGTATTTGTAGCTCAACAACTTGCATCGATTGTTGACGACAGCATCGGTAAAAGGGTAATCATGCACAGCTGGGTATTGATGATGTCATCAGGCGGCAGTGGAGTATCCTGCAGGTACAAATTAGATTTCTCTCCCCAGAAGAAAGGGGAAAAACCAGTGACAAATCTGCCTTGTCGTTGATTTCTCAGAGAATATTTCAAGGATCTTGATGAAAAAATCCAGCGTGTTTAGGTGACTGACATGTACGATTGTTTGCATTTTGGTGCCTATACCAATACAAATCTAAATGAAGTGAATTTAAATGTGGTTTCAAGAGGGGTATTTTCTCTACCCCGACTTTAAAAACTCCTTGTTTGTGGATCAAAGGTAAATCGAACCTTGAGTCTTTGCTCTTTCACATCACATCTACTGTAGCAACAAGACTTTGTTAAGCCAGTAGCTACGTCAATAAATTGGACAGTTCGATTTTTAACACTTATTGGATGACGTGACAATTCCTGTTGTGTTATGGCACTGGCTGTTACTGTACCTGGGTATGGACAGCAGGCGAGTCAATAAGGTCGGTTGGCATCCTTTGGCCGCTTTAGCTGCACCTTCAGCCTCTTCATGCCTATCTGAAACCCGTTCATGGCCTGGATTGCGGCTTGAGCACTGGATGGATTATCAAAACTCACAAAGCCTGAGACAAGAACGCAAAATTGCGAAGAGAGAGAGGTGGGGGCATGGAAAAATGGAAAAATTGGACGGCACATAAAGGGAGAAGAATGTAGAGAGATGAGAAAGAAACATGAAGAGAAATGGAGGACAGAGATGGGGATAAAAAAAATAAAAGAGAAATGAGGAAAGAAGAGGGAAGAAGAAGAAGAAGAAGAAGACCCTTTTTAACTCTCAACAATGATACAACAATAGGTCTTTGTTTTCTCTTTTCTACAGATTAATTGAAAATATCTGAATTAAAGCGATTACATGAAATACAACAATGGCTAATAACACAGATATTAAAAGAAAAGAGGAGCTATTAGAATTACAACTTGAACGGAGAACAAAAAGAAGAAAAACATGAAAAGGTGTTAAAAGATTAGAGGGAAAAAGGGAGTCTCATGTTGTGTGTGAATTTGTGGAGGAAATCAGAGTCTGTAAATGTTACCCGGCTGCTGAAAAAGTGGCAGGTCTGTGTGTGTGTGTCTGAATGTGTAATTCCATGTGCGTGTGTCTGACTGAGCGTGTATCTGAGTAAAGGGCACGGGGGTCGTGACAAGATGCTAGGAGCAAGGTGTGTAGGACGGAGGTGCCTGCTGCTCTGAGTTATCACCTGGGTGTCGGGGCGGAATGAGCCCACAGCCTTCCACGCCAGGACTCCATGCCTGCTCTTATCAGACACCTCAGTGATTGACGGCCCAAATTTTCCGCCTGCCAGCTGATTTGATCACACCGCTATGGGTCCAATTTAATTTGGGGGGAGAGGGCAGGCTTTGTCAGAGCGGGTGAGATAAGGCAGCTTCTTTTACAAACCCTTTAAACAAACTGAGCAGGGAAGGGCCTGTCAGTTGGCAGTGATCCCCCCCCCCCCATCTCCTAATCTTACAAACATGCACACACGCTCCCACTATCCCTGGCTTTAATGAATCTCCATACCTCACATTTACATCCACATGCCAAGACGGTGATAGGAAGCTGGGGGTCAAGGCACAGGAAAAGAGGAGAGGACGCAGGAGAACGCGCTGCAAACTTTAAGCACTGGAATCCGTGTGTACAACAATAAAAGCAGAATGGGATTTTGGAGCAGGTCTCCTCTTACGGCTGTTTTTCTGGAGAGAAAGTAACCGGCTGATATTCCATGTCTTTGATGCAGCACAGACTTTGAGGAGCTGCACGACTCAATGCTCCAAACGCTACTAGTGTTTGAGGTATGGCTCTCACCGCAGCCATCCATATCAGCAGAACGACTGTACACATTCTAATGTTATGCATTTTTAATAGAAAGTGGCAAACATTATTTGGGTGAAAGTTGGGAAAAAACAAGTTTAGGGCTGAGAAGTAAAGAATGATGCACTACATAAGTCTCACAATGCTGTGCAGAGAAAGAGCTATAATAAATTATTCTATGCACTAATGATGTCTAGTACTATGAAAATTGTTTTCTGTTTAATGCAGGGTGGCTGTAAAGTAGAGGTGAGTTTTTGGGAACAAAGCAAGTAAATGTGATCCATTGAAGCTTCTTAGAAGTCAGAAACTCTCAAGTGGAGCTCTCAAAAGTAGAGTAGTGCTGCAAAATGTTTAGAGGATGAATTCATTTTTATGCACACGCCTGCGACAGCTATAGTGGCCAGACAAATTATGTTTTTGTTAGTTCATCAGTCCATACCATTCTTGTGAATATGATATCTAAAGAACAACTTCAGGCAAATTTGGTAAAAACTTCCAGTCAAGCTGAATAATTAAGTGATTAGATATTGGTGGTCAAAGGTCACGTCCACTGTGACCTCACGAACCACATTGTTTTATGTCTTGTGAATGTGACATCTTAGAAACTTGCAAATCTGGATTGGGTGGTCAAAGGTAAACAATTAAGGCCACTGTAAATGTTATCTTAAGGATGCATGGGTAGAACCCTTCGAATTCGGCACAAATGTTCACTTAAGACTCACGGATAACTGATTCGATTTGGCATTTTGAACATGATCTTTTAAACATGATATTTCAAGTCTGCCTTGAGGTTTATTTCTTCACATTTTGTCCAGTTGTCACTCGGACTCAAAGATCAAATGAAAGGATTTCAGTGGTCAAAGGTCACAGCGACCTCATAAATGGTATGCAGACTGAAACTGCACTGGTTGGCAGAGGCATATAACTGCAGGGTGAACAGATTCTACTTTATGTGTATTTTAATTATTATTCTATTATTTTATATATGAGAGTTGATACAATTGTATTTTCCTCTGTGGCTCTAGACTTAAAAAGTATTAAATTCATTCCGAGGATGGTGGATCTTAATAAATGTATGAAATGTGCTGCTGAGACAAACCTTAACAGGCAACTTTGCCCGACTTTAAAGTCAGAAAAAGAAAAAAAGGAAAAGAAAAATGACTATGGAAAAAAAGAACAGCAGAACAAAAGGTAAATCCTGCTTTCAGAAGCCCTTCAGTTATATTGCATCACTTTGTGTGTTTTTTTCCCCACCGTATCTAAAAAGCAGAGGGTTTTCCTATTTTAGGTGTGTCTTTCTGTTCTCGACAGACCTTTTGAAATCCATTTCGAGCTAAATCCAACTAATTCCTTTTAACAAGGTGAGCTTTGATCACTTTTAAAAGTCAATATTGAGTGACTAAACGCTGAGGATTAAGACTAATGTTATTCCCATAGAGTCCCAGATTAAATTCACACATATAGCTCTTAAACTGTCAATGGTGGATAATGTGAACTTTACATTTCAATGAGTCAATAAAGCACAACACAGGCTCATACCACAGCCCGTTAATGTGTGTACAGGATTTAATGCTAAAGATGAACACAGAGTTACATCACCCTTGTCCTACATGGGTTTAAAGCAGGTTTCTGTGTCACTTGTCATCCTAATTTATGATAAATTGGTTTGGGTTAAATATTTCAGCAATCCCTAGATCATTCTTCATCTCACCTGCACTATTTAATACCACACTCTTTCACATATTCGTATCAATTTTATCACCATAGAGAAAAACCTAAACTAAACAGACATCTGTCTGAACTGACACTGATGCCTCCCTGCAGAGAATACTCCAAATCGTAGGCCAGATACTCTTACTTTAGGAATACGCGTCAAGTGCTGCTCCAGTGACATTTTCGTCATATTGGAATTTCTAAGCTTTTCTGTAAACACTCACTCACTCATTCGAAAAGTGATGTCTGATTAACTCAAAATCCCCAAATCTACCTGTGCTGTAGAGGAATCAGGCTGCACATGCACAGCTGTCTCTGTGGAAACTCAAAAGAACCATTGTAGTTCGGTTAGCAAATTGCTAAACAGTATTTAATTTAAATGATCAATTCTAGCTGAATATTTACCATGCTGTAAGTTATTGTATTTATTTAACTTTTAGAGGTACAAACATGCGATAAGTGTTAATGGCAATATTAGCCTGTTTGCCATTTTTTTTTAATAAATGATCAATTTAATAAAAATAAATGCTGGGTTTATTTTAATAGACACTAGAAAAGTTATAATCTTTTTTTTTTTTTTTCTTCTTCTTCTTCTTGGAATACACATACCAGTGCTTTCGAAATGATCTCAGTTTATAGTTAGGACTATGTGTTGGTTTTCCCATGTAAAGCACTGAAATGAGCGTTAACTAAGTATTTGCTTCACACCAGCGTGAGCAAGGCCAGGTTTTATACATTTCTACAATAGACAGTTTATCAGCCTATCCATCCTTTTTTATCAGCCCCTTTATATTATGTACATCAAGTTTATATACATACATGTCTACTACACCCAAACCATTGAGTTTAGACCTGATGTCATGGTTCCATCAGGTCTAAACTCACACAGTTTTAAGATGACATGATCTAAGTTCTTAGAGGGATAATAACTTTTCCCCTTTAATGCGCAGCGTCATCTTACTAATTTGTTAATGTCGTACAAAGGAGCCCTGGGGCATCTGCTATGAAAAAGGAGGGAGAAATTATTAAAAAAAACACACACACATAAAAGATTCGTGGGTTAATTTGATGTTTTTCAGCCAAGATCTTAATTACAAGCCATGGAAAATAAGCCGGTGAGACTGATGAGGTCACCGCCCCTTTGTCCTTCCCCCTTGGTGACTGAGGGATAGTGATAGCAAGAGGCATATGTTTATAAAGGAGCCGACAGAGGGAGAGAAAGTGAGAGACTGTCCTTAGAGGGACAGATATAGACAGAGAGAGAGAGAGAGTGGGGGAGGAGAAAGGCTCATAGACATGGTATGTTGAAGAGAAAGTGAAAGAAAGCCAATGCTGCATGGGACTCTCTGTCTCTCTCTCTCTATCTCTCAGTGGCTGTCTCCTGGGTGCTGCTGTCCAACTGAATCAACAGCAAGGCCCACACCAGTCTATTATTATCTCTTTAAGCTCATGGATTCCACCTGCACCGCCTCCAACCTGATGAACTGGTTTGCTGTGTGGGAGGCGAGAGAGGAGAAGGGGGAGATGGGATGCTGCTGGGTTGCCCAACTGGAGGATTGTTGGTGAGGGGGTGTCTGGGAAAATGCTTTCCTCTTGGGTATAAAGGCGGCTAGAAAGGGGGAGATGGATACTGATTGTATTAGGAGTGGTGTGATGGAGAGGGTGATGAACAGATGTGTGGAGCAAGTGGCAATTGTGAAAGGATCTGGGGTCAGTAGCCAGACGAGGGCCTCATTCATTGCAGAGCATCCACCCCCCCAACACCTCGCTCCCCGCTTGCCCTGCCGCCCCAGCCCCACCATCTTGTTAGATATGCCTGTGTGATAAAGCCAGGGAGTGTGTGTGCATGTCCCTCCTCACCCCCCCTGCTCAGTGGCATGTAACGGCACCTTTAAAATGTTAATTGCAACTTGATTAGGATAGACACTGGGAATAAAAGCAAAAGCAAACACTAATTGCAGGAAAGCAACAAGAGGCATGAGATGATTGCCAAACACAGCCCCTGTGGGACTTTGTTCATTTAAACAATGTCTTTATTTTCTTTCTTTACTCCTTTTACTCTTCTTCAACGTCAATTTTCGACTCACCGAAACATTTGCTCTGATTGGTCGCTCGGTCCACGAACACTTTGGCGGAGATGACGTTGCCGAAAGGCAGGAACATTTGCATGAGCTCCGCATCTCCAAACTCCTGGGGCAGGTGATAAATGAACAGGTTGCAACCTTCTGGCCCTGGTGATGAGAGAAAGTCAACATAAACACGAGATGCCTAGGAGCGAGCGAGACTGACCATAACAACAGTGGTGGACATTTTTTACTTAAGCATTACTCAATAAAGCAATCAAGACATAATCAAAGGAACATTTGAGCCATATGGCATTAATATTAGTTTTTATAGATATTAAATTTGACTTGATAGTACATACAGTATTCACACAGGCTGTTCGGTGAGCTCTTTTCATGGTTTCCATTCACATTTCCCACAACAACTGAATAGATAGGTGACACCTTCCTAAATCTAATTATACAGTCAAATTTGACTATTTTCTCAGAATCCGTTCTGCAATCGCTGTGCGCACATGTAAACAGCCACAGAGAAACATAGACAGGAGAGATTAGAGAGAAAAACAGTGATAAAAACAGAGAACCACAGATTGAAAGAGAAACTTTGAGACGGTTATACTGAGATAGAGAAAAACATACAGAGAAAGACAGAGACGAGGAGGAAGAGGCAGAGCACGCATTAAGACATAAGCCAAGTGTTTGCCCCAATTACTCTGTGACAGTAGGACTGTCTTCCAATCTCTCTCCATCCCTCCACACTCATCCACCCAGCTGCCACATATTGTACAGCCCAATCTGGAGAGAGGCAAGAATGAACTGGAGGGAGACGGAGACAGAAATGGAACCATGGACAGACAGAGAGAAAAAGAGAGGGAGAGAGATGTGATGGACTCGCGGACAGTGTGCGTGCAGCTGGCAGCCCGGCCAGCGTTCTCTCCTGTCTCATTGCTCAGGGTGATCGCGTGACGAGATGAGACCGGGGCTGGTGAGAAGGCTGATAAGACGGCTTCAGTGGTGGCTGGCTGTAGTGCTGCTATGCCTCAGAGAGATAGAGGATGCACACGCACACACAGGTTGAGACAGTGGTGCTATATATATGGTTATATATATATCATTTATTCTATTTATTTAAGGATGAATCTCAGCTCCCTCCTAAAATCCTTTTACAGAGAGATGCATCGGTTAAATTCCATTAAAAATATCTGTATATTTCGATTGTGTTGAAATTGTGTATCTAAAGCTCCATCCACTGTAGGAAAGTGCGAAGATTCAAAGTGCAGAATGTACATGTTGACAATTTGATCTGGCTGCATCCATTATACAGACACACTGGTTGTATGGCTTGTTCACACAGCTTCGGGGGAGAATTAATTATGTTATGATTCAAGTATGCAATATGTGTACATGTTTCTATTTTAAAGCAGAGGCAATATTACAAATAAATGTCTGTTTACAGGTCACAGGCAGTGCTACTTATACTGAGCCTTGTAGGGCTCCAGAGGCAGCTGTGCACAGTCTGATAAATTACCTGAAATGATGTAACATGAGGTAACATCAGCAGCGGCAGTGATGACTATAACTGCTAAAAATCTGTAGCCATGCAGTTAGAAACAAGTGAGCTTACCCGACGTCTGTACAACTACCATAACTCACCTGAATTAGGTTAGGGTTGCATTTGGGTGAAGCAGTTACCAGATTTTGACAAAGTAGGTTATACGATATACTATCCACTGTGAATCTGAGTGCAACGCTAACTTGCTATTTTTCCCATACATCGTTAATGTCATATAACATAAAGAGTGTTTTGAACTTTAAAATTAAGAATGACATCAATAAAGCTTAAAACTACAGCTTAGTGTTCTTCTTTTTCCACTTTTGGCCATCCTTCAAGCAACCACTGACATTTGATGATGATTGATGGTCGAGATTTGTTGCCTTGTCATTTTGAGTAATCGCTTACAGCTTTGGAGCCATTTTGCCTTCTATAAATGCGCAGCAATATATTGTCTGTAGCATATATACTTGTTTTTCTTTCTGTTGTGAAATATGTAAAGGCCTAATATAATGGATGCATATCATGGTTAAGTATATGGTGATGCATTGCACCCACCTTTACACTCTCCATGCGTAGACCTTTTACTTTTTAACAGGTAATTCATTTACTGTATTGATTAAAATTTAAGGCACATACAGTTTATCCACAAGCACTTGACAGAACTGCATTACTTTGGCCATAATGTACACGGTATTGATGTTTATCGCTGTATCATACTGAAATGCTGCTGTGCTGCCTCCGATGCTCAGTTGAAATGAAAAGGACAAATATTGTCAGATAGTACAGTCAAGATTCGTCTTGTTGAAATTATTCTTTAAGATTTGTGAGGATTTTCTTTGTTGATGAACACACACACACACTGGCTGATAGAATACATTGTTGAAATTGTCAGCTTTCAGAGGGAGGCTGAAGCTGAGGCTTGACTGTGCCTGTATATTCAGGTGTAGGTGTCTCTTTTTAAATGGCAGAGCTGCACAGTGTGGCAGTGGACTGAGACAGACTGGGAGAGCTGCCAAAACTCAGAGGAGGCCAGAACTCAGACAGGCCACAGGCTCAACCAAGAATAGCTGTGTGTAGTGTGTGTACTCCTGTGCGTATGTGTTTGACTTTGTGTGTGTTTGCATGACCACGACTTCTATCATTTAAAAGTGAACAATTAAAATGTTCCGAGTGAGCAGAGAGAGATTGATGCCGACATCTTAGGATAAGTTAAGTTGTTTCCGACATGAACTCTGGAGAATGTCAACTCTCAATTGGCTCTACACTTTTACACATGAACAATTCAGAGGAGACACGTCTGGCTGTCTTTCTAGGTTGACAACACAGTCGGTGCCTGTATGTGTAAGACACCTCTTTTTCATCCTAAAAATATTGGTATTCTTTTTTGTTTTTTCGGTTTTTGTCTTGTGCCCACTCACTGTATTCTTGAATGGGCTTATTCGGACATTCAGTTTTTACTGGAGGCTGGCAAGAAAACTCCAGAGAAAGTCTGGAACCTCTGACTTGGCCATTTGTGTTCTCACATATAGCCCCTATGGATAATGTAAGGAGATTATCTGGATTTGAATGCATTTCTGAAGGCAGCTTTAAAGTAGCTAGACTATACTCACAACTTTTTCTCAAGGCCCGGTTGGAAACATTGAACTTCAGCGCTCCTATATCGAATATTCATGCAACTCTAAGCTGTCTTGTGAAATCATATAGATGAATAATTGAGACCGACAAATGGCGTCAAAAAGAGTGATTTACCATCACAGTATATCCTATGCTTTATTACATCTGATGCTGTGGCATAAGAAGGAACACTAGACCAAGAATGGTAATAAATGATTATGCATGCAGCTAATTAATCTGATGAATATTTATAACCACTTAAACACATTGTAATGGACTGATTAAGCAGTCCAACGTTGCGAGTTAGAATTAGTGCAGTTTTTGAATAATGACAGAGTAACTTTCCATCTCACTGCTAATGTTCTTCTCTTTAAATGGGAAACCTTTTTCTCACATTTTCCCTAGCCAGTTTTTCCCCTCCCTCGCTAATTCAAAGCAGCGCAGCTACATTAGAATGGAACATGGCAATTATCACCTTTTATCTTGGGTGGGCGCGCTCGCTCTTACCTTCCCTCTGTTGCTGGGGAATGATGGTTGGTTGCTGAGGGAACGCTTGGCTGATTGGCGCATAGGCGGCAGGGTAGGCTGCTGTTACAAAGGGAGAACCAGAGTGGAATTTTTCATATCGCCATTTTTATATTTAACACAACACAACTTCAAGTCATTATTCCATAGTGTTCATTGGCGTCCTCTAGACACTGTATAAATAAATTGCATTATGACTTAGAGCCCGGACTCATTTGTCTGGTGGATCACTGCACAAAGAGTACAGGGAAATGGAAGTGGAGTGCAGTTCAACTGGGCAGACATACAAAGAAAGACAGGGAGACTTAACACCATGTTATTATCAGCAGATATCAGGCACTATGCAGTGGTGTGAGCGGTGTATGTCATCTCTCATGTAGGAGGCTACGGCAGGTTCATACCCTTGTGAAGTACTTTTGGAATTAAGACTTTTTGTGTGGGTGTATAATCAAGTCAACTGAAAATCCTTTTAAAATTCTAATGTAAAGTAGCCTAATCCGGGAGGAAATTGGCTAGCCGTCTGGCTATCTCTACCTGTCATAGTGTCTACTGATGTGACAAACAGAGCGGGAGAGGGTAGAGGGGAAGAGACAGATTGAGGGAGTGAGAAAGTGGAGGAGGTAGGAGAGACAGATCACCTGCGTAGTGCTGGACACCGGCATAAGCCTGTTGGAGAGGGTCGGTCACAGTTGGACTCTGTGCTGCAGAGACGGGAAGAGAGGCAGAGAGAAGAGGGTTAGAGACAGATACAGAGGTAAAGAAAGATATCGAAAGAAAGTTAAAGAGCGAGGGAGAATTTGGCTTATCTGCAGAGAATCATCAGGGCCTGAGACCACACAGAGAGCAGGAGAAACATGGCTTGTCATATCTCTCAGTTCTTCAAAATGCTTGTTTGCCCCAGATGTTTGCATCAAATATTAACAACATGCCAAACAAACCACTTTGTAGTTCATTACAATTGCAGCTGCCTGTGCATAATGCAGAATGAGGAATGCACGTCTGTCATTTCTTCAGGAATCGGTCCCAGACAGCATTAAGAAGCCGAGGACGGGCTGAGACACATCAAATTAGCTGTAATGGACTGATGGATGAACTGATGGATTTATCATGATACTGGGGCTGGCTGCTCAGAAATCTGCCGAAGACGACACTGATTAACCCTCAAGCGTTAAAGACTTCGGTTCAAATCAGAAAAAGATATTGTGCGAGTGCGAAGTAAAAAGGTCTCTGCTCTGATTTAGTTTGTCATGACTTACAAGTTGAACTTGTATTGTTGCAATTAGGTACACTCCTTTTCAGATCAAGCGCAATACTCGAATCATCAAACATTCATAGATCACCATTGGTACCAGCAGCTAAGCGTACGATGGAGTGTCAGGGTTAGAGCGACTGTCTCATGACAGTGGATGGTACAAATACATCTCATGTTCCTTTTATGTAAAACCTTTATTTGCTCACCTGGGTAAGGATGAATACCATTGGTGTAGATGGTCTCAGAGGTGGAATGACCGTTGCTCTGAGGCGGGAGGGCACTGAATCCGTTGACCCCCATCGGGTTGGCTATGCTGGACACGGCTGTGGCAGAGAGGCCTGGGGGTGTGCTGGTGCCTGCAAATAGTGACAGTCATTATGGAAAATGCAGGGTGCACGGTACAAGAGAGGTATATTTTTAATACAGAACATTTCCTCACAATTGTAGTACTGTACAGCAGGCACGTAATGGGTCCTTATGAGCACCAATGCGTATCTTTTGACCCAACATAAATGTGTTGTTTGGTACAAACTGGTACCAATTCAACTGGAACTAAAAGTACAGTTGCTTAAATCAGTCAAGGTAGCAAACCAATGTAGGTGTGGATGAAGGGTGGATCTGGGTAAAAAGGTTTCACTCAGACTTCCTGGATATATTCTCATTATTATACGCCTGTTTAAGCTATATTTTTGGCTCTCTGTGTTCATAACTGCACTTTTGAAGATATAAATGTGTATATTAAATTCAGAAGCCTGAGCCTCTTCTTCTAACCACCGTTCCACCTTGTGTAGATATTCCAAGTACGTCACCTTGTCATTGCCCCTTTGTGCTGATGGATTTTTATTATTTTTCTAATCCAGGTGAAGGGCATTTAGGTCTTGTAGGATTATGTTTGATGGGCATTACCTAGTGTATGTAGGCCTTGTGGATTACAAATGCCAGGTACAGCATCAAGCCTCTTTTATTTAATACATTTGCTATGACCCTGCCTCCAGGCAGCCTGGCTACTTAGTGTCGAGCCTTCAAAGCTCCTCATGACAAGGACCAAAAAGATAGTTCAGACTGGGGTCCAGGATTATCTCCCACAAATCTTTGCTCTTATATTGTATAAGCCAAGGACTCTGCATCCAAAGTCATCGGATTGGCTGCGTTCCCAGAAAACACACACTGTCACAGAGACACAGGGATAGAGAGCGACGGACAGAGAGGGAGAGAGAGCGGAGGAGATAATGAGACAGGAAAAGACTATAATGTGGATGCCAACGAGTGTCAAGGAATGCTGTACATCTTCTCCCATCATGCTTCACTCAATACATGGCCACACTTCCTTTAATTCAACACTGGCACTGTCTGCTTCAGTCCAGAATAGCGAGCATACATCTTAAAAAATGTAACAAGGGCAAAAGTAGAAAGGCCTTGAATGAATACATTTGTACTGCTTCTATAATTCTTTCTAATGATGAAAATGTCTCCAGGTAGCGGTGAGAAATGGAAAGAGGAGTCCTGCATGCCAGTTAGTGTATGTGTGTATGTGTGTACCTGAGGACGGTGTCATGGGAGTAGCCACCAGGCCGTTGACATTGAAAGCTGCCATTTGCTGCATCTGCGCAGCGGCAATGGCTGCCATGGGGTTCAGGTAGGACCCTTGTGTAGCTGCCATCAGGGCTGCTTGCTGTTGCATCATCTGCTGTAGGATTAAAGAGCAGTGGGGAGGAGAGGCGAGTGAAGGGATGGAGGGGTGGACAGAAAAGGAAAGGAGGGTGAAATAGCCGCAGGACCAGAACATGTTTACTCTCACATCTCTGTTTGCTTGGCCCATGCCTTGTACTTGAACAGAGTGGTCTGTGTTGCCCTGCAGCGCTGCTTCCCGGCAACACTAACACCGCTTTGGTCCTGTGCTCATTATACTGACACACTATAAAAGCTGGGATAACTTTAGCGAGCTGGAACTGTATATCTATATGCAATGTATATAAGAGTGTGTAAGAGAAATGGGGGGCCGCGGTGGCAGAGTTAGTGGAGAGATTTTGCGTGAGCGGGCGATTCTCACCTGTCAGGGTGAGCTGTTAGCTACTGTATGAGTGCAAAATCTCACAGACTCTCATGTGTGAATATGAAGAGGGGGTGCGGGAGAGACAAGGGGTGTGGATTCCTGGTAATGACACGCACCTTTTTGAGTGTAAAAGAACACGTGTAAGTAATATAAGCAATGAAATGTTAAGGAGGCAAGTTCTGGTTGGCAGTTTAAATTCAAAGACCGAGTCAGGAAATGTGAGAATGGAAAATGAGTGTGAAGTGGATGCTTGCAACTGTGTGAAAGTAAAACAGTGTAGCGCTGAGCATACATGATAAGCAGCTTCCCTGGACAAATGAAGGGATAAAAGAAAAGACACGATACAAAAAGAAGTGCAGCATTTTCAGTTAAAGCCTGTGTAAATCTGGACTGCAACAGCTATTTAATGGTGTGAATCACTTAAAGCGTTGTTCTCTGGGAGTGTCACATGCCTGGTGGGAGAGATTGTGAGTTCAAACCGCAAATCACAACAGTTTGTGTTATTCTCTTTTAAAAGCTCACCGTCTCCTCCCCCGCCGGGCTGAGACTTACAGCATGAGAGTAGGCGCCATAGGCCCCAAACTGGATGGTCATGGGACTGAAGATGCCGAGCTGGCCTGCCATCTGGTGCATCCTACGCAGGGTCCTTTCCTTATCGGTGTCTGCAAACTTGACCACCAGACTGGACGAGGCACCCTAGTGGGACACGTATTTTTTACAAGGTTAGTAAAATTGTAACCAAACATCAGTATTAATACCGGGTGTGGATTTGTAGGTTCAGGTTTGTACTTATTACAATCATCAAAAACTCTTTAAGGAACCTAAACATAAACAAACCTAGTGCATATGACTGAACAACTAAATGATGGCTACATAGTAACAAATCTGTGGAACATCAAAAGCATTACTGTGGATTCTTTGCATAATTGCAAGTCAGAAACAGCCACAAGGATTTATTTCTATAACTATATAACTGATTTCCAGTGTAAATAACATTTCAGCATTCACCGCCCAGGCCTGTATTTCTTAACTATGTAAGCCAATGGAACTGAATATGCACATTACTGCAGTCACTTATCTGTCAGTGTTTAATGGAAGAGAATTGTGAGTGATATTTGCTTTTGTGAACTTTCCAACTCTAGTGTAAACACTGGGAGTGAACTGTGATCCTAAGCAGATCCCACAGGAGTCCCAGTCCCCTACTGGTGAAGCTCCACTGAATACAATCCTGGGTAATTAGCTCTGACAAAAGCCTTCGGCATGTGGAGGGCAAAGTATTGACTAATGGCTCTGCCTTATGGCAGATATAGTTCCATATTGATGTCCGTGCTCCTGAGTTTGCATCCAATTAAATCATTTGAGAGACAGAGACCAGAGTCACTTCCTCATGTGACATCCAGGCAAGGAAAGAGGGAGGGAGAGTGCCTGAGTGTGAGTGAGAGACAGAGAGAGAGATATGAAGGATGACAAGGCGGCCAGGCAGAGAAAGCAGCTACTGACACTGTCAAGAGTACCAGGCTCATATTAATTACAAACAGTGTACTGGGAAAGAGCAGGGAGCACCACCAGGACAGAAGGACACAGGCACCCAGGGGGCAGTCAGGATATGATTAGTAAGATCATAAAAGCAAAGACACGAGGAGAGAAAGACTCCATAATCACAACTTGGATCCATCTCTCAAAAATCTCTCATCCTGACAGGGTCAGTACAACTTCAGGCTTTGATTGATATTTCCATATTTTCTTTGGGTATAGAAAAAGGAAACACTGGTGAACTGTAGGGCACGTAGTGACAGGGAAACTGACCAGTGTGGTTGAGGCTGCATATGGCTGTTTCTATGTGTACACCTGCTTCCTGTCTATTTTCCTTCAGTGTACAAGAAATCGAAATCAGCAAAGCTACACCGAATGCCTCCACAGGTCCAAGCAAAATGCTGCCATCAGACGGCACATTACTTAAGCAGAGCTACAGAATGCAAACAGGAAATCATAGAAACAAACAAACTTGTGCCCTGTGAAGTTGAATAATGCAGAACAAACACACAGCCTCTGTCTGTAGTTCAGCCTTACTTCATTTTAATTCATGCAAAAAAGTGTGTCCTTTTTTTGTAAAATATTCATGAAATTTTAAACAGGAAAAGTAGAGTGATAGTGCCATTGAGAGGGCAGTTTGCCGGGGTGGTCTAGAGCTTTGGAGTTTGGTACGTCATGGATGCTGCAGCAATCCTTTCAGAAAACATAGTTTGCTTAGTCTTATATATATCCCGCCTACACCTTTAGACATGTATTGTTCTTAGTGTAAAATCAATCATCTGAAGCCTTATCTATCTATTATTTATATTTTTCTCCTGTTCGAGTGAATCATTTTTATGTATGAAAAAACTAATATGCATGTACTGAATGTAAAAAGTAGATTCTTGGTCAGAGTTGGGTCTCTTTTACAAGCTATTTGATTAACCCATTTGAAAATGTGCCTGGAAATATTTTATTAACACAACCAGGAGAATGTGTTTGCTGCAGATAACTGTGCGAGAGAGGCTGGGGAATGAAGGAAGGCATCAGCATGCACCCCAGGGACAGTGCGTCTCAGATGGGATCCTATCAGAGCCAGCCAGCACCCCACCTCAGGCCAGAGGAGACCCATCTGGTGTTTCTCCCTTGGAGCCATTTCAATTAGTTAAATCAATACACTAGCGTGGTGGCGTTAGCGGCACAGTTTCCCTCCCTTTTTCATTCCATCCCACCTCCTGACCTTTTTCACTTATTTTTTCAATGTGGTGGGCCAGTTGACGGGACGGGGCAGCTGGATTTAATGAGGCTGGCACTGAGCAAACATCCTCCTCCAGAGTTGTTGCTCAAGCCTGAACACAGCACGGGGGCCTGGCATTTAGATCACATTCATTTTCTGCTTTGTGTATCTGTGTATTCTTATATTCATTTAATGCCTCATGAAGAATGCATTGTGAGCACCAGGACTGTGAAAGCCCGCGGCTGCCTGTACTCACTGCACCGTGACTCGAGCCAGACGAGGCCAGACTGTGAGGCGAGTCTGGACTGGATCCTCCCAGCAGAGTGCTCTGCTGCCGACGACAGCACGGGAGCAGAGTCTGCTGGTTCTACACTGAGAAGTCTTGGCAGCAGCACTGAAGCAGTACACTGAAACCCGGTAGGTGTTGTCAACGCTGCCACTCATGTCAGAGTTGAGAATTTCTGACTTTCATAATATTAAAGCCAAATATCCCCCCCAAAAATATCATCCTCACTCCTGAATCGGAGACTTTCATATCCGTACATCTGAGGCAGATGTATCCAGACTTGATACAAGACAGAATCAGAAAAAGCAGATTTCCGAGTGCGACCCTCTCATGGATCAAGAGTTTCTATCCACACAAAGAAAGAGTAATATGTGGCCAGGTAACAAAGCAACAGGTGGCAGCAGGCAACAGGCACTGGATGCAAAACAGCCACTCCTCCCCCATAGCAGAAAATCACAAGCTGACAAACAAACAGAATAATAACCTCCACCGGCATGACTCCTATACCTGGAGAGAAAATGAATTTGCTGAATTTGATAAGGGCCAACAGGGAGCCTTCACTTTTGACAGTTACAACTAAGGAATTTGTCATGGGTTCAAAAAGTAATCAAATTTCTTCAACAACACACTTGACTTGTGAAAATCTCTCATATTGGATTTTGTATATGCCACAGAATGTGTAGATGGAAAAATACACAATGGTAATTGAGGGATTAGAAGTAAACTACCCGAGTAAACCAGCATTATTCTTTTATCTCTGCACTACTGTGATACACAGGCTGGTGTTAGGTGTCTACTAACAGGTAAACAGACACTCATCTTTCATTCTTTATAGAGGCTTAGAGAAAAATACAATATCACAGCAAACTCACTGAAGGGAAACTAATTTTGTAAAGCATATTAAAGATCAGCCAATAATATGGTAAGAACCGCCGTTTCTCCTCATTCAGCCGACATATAACAGCTACTTTTAAAAGAAACCTGCAGCTTTCTACACACTCAAAGAATAGAAGTGCTAATTCGAGAGCCTGTTTGAAATGAATGGAGACGCCATGACAAGTTTGTTTGGTAATTGGTTGAACTTCCCTCTGGCGTGATATTGAACTCTGTGAACCTTGTTACATCTTTTCTAACCTCATGTGAGGACTGTCTGTCATTAGCAGTGGCTTATACTGTATCAGTCTGGCCTTGCTGTCCATTTACAGCTGCATCACATTAATGCCCTGTCCTAATTCACCTCTTAGCCTTACCACTTGGCCCTACTCCTCTCTTTGTGCGTGGCCATGAAAGGTAATGTTGTTACATGTTTTTATCCAGTAGCCAATGAAGCCGTTATTGAATTGCTGTGGCAAGCGTTCAAAGAAAATAACTATTAACGCTGCCAAAACAAGCATGTAAACACTCTTTGAGTGCTCATGTTTTCATTGTGGAGCAGAAGTTTCTATGGACAGGATTCATGTTAGAATGAAATACCAGATATAAAAACCCTGACTGACTGTGTATTGCTCAATAGGTCTGTCCTGCAGTTGTCAGATCAGGCACTATTATAATGTCGGTTGATTACGAGTGCTGATATCGTAACATTACTTGATATTGTTTGTCACTGTAATAACGTTGTTTGGCTGCTGATGATGTAGCGAGTGGTGTCCCAATTCGTAGGGGAAGATTTTTTAGCCCTCTCCCTTGTGGCTCCATTTGTAGGGAGACACTCCTCTAGGGTTAATGCCAAGGGAGAGGATTTGTGACAGGGCATAAGAGACAGAGGAACGATCCCTGATATTCATAAAGGTATTTTGACTCTGCTACTGCTACATTTTGTCCATAAATACCTTTTTTCTGTCATATGTGAGGAGCGCCAAAAAACAAAACTCCAT
Organism: Pleuronectes platessa; assembly: GCF_947347685.1. Classification (NCBI taxonomy): domain Eukaryota; kingdom Metazoa; phylum Chordata; class Actinopteri; order Pleuronectiformes; family Pleuronectidae; genus Pleuronectes; species Pleuronectes platessa. Next base: position 11,430,962 of record NC_070626.1, read on the forward strand.
GTAGCATGTCAGCTACAGGCCTGCCGAGGTTCAACAAAAGTTTCATGTGGCTTTGATGACTTGTGTATTACAAAGACAACGGACTCTGGCTTGGGTCTTATCTCTCATTAATCCAGAACTATCATATCACACACATGCATGCTCTTGTTGCTGCCAACACCGGCAAACTCCACAGGCCCTGTCAGCCACGCTGTGACACCGAACATGACAATGTCTGCAATTTGCTGGGTGCTGTCTTGCCTGCCCTCAGCTTTGCCATTTGAAGCTTTGCCTAAGGTGTCTTTGCAGCCTTATACTGTAATGCAGTAGCCAAACATCACAAGAGTAAAGCACCTGCAGTTAGCAATAAACATCAATTAAGGCTATGACCCAATCTATCAGCGCATGCCCTTTGGTAGCATCCCATGTCCTTAAGCTTTGTCAAAGCTTTTCAATTTGGGCCAGTGTATTTTGGTGGAGGTGTTATTTATGGCACACCGTGTGTGTGCCAGGTAACACAGATGCTGTAGAGAGAGCATTAAGAGGGAGAGAGAGACAGAGAGGGAGTGAGAGACAACTCTTTGTTCAAGGTTCATCCAGACCTCACAGCTGGCAGCAGGCAGTGAGCGAGGCAGCCCACTCTCTGAATCCTGCCTCCTGTTAGTCTGTTGTTGACGACATGTGGCAGTGATATTATCCAAATTAACTGCATCCCCCATCGGTACCAAAGCTTTAGTTGGATACTAATGGCCACCTTGCCTATTAATCTGAGGGGAAGTTTGATATGGGCAGAGGAGGACAACAGGTGCTGGGATAGAGGGAGAGCGATATGGATAATATAGATTATTAATGAACTTTTGGATGGCTAGTGATCCGCCCCAGGTCTGTTTGGGGCTCCATATGTTGCTTGGACAGTTCATCTGCAGCAGACCTCAGGTGGCTTAGTGATCCATCCAAAAACAATTGTGCCTGGGTTATAGCAAAACAACCATAGAACAGAACACACACACACAAACACATACACACACACATATACACACACACACACACACACACACACACACACACACACACACACACACACACACACACACACACACACACACACACACACACACACACACACACACACACACACATACACACACACAAACAGACAAAAACGAGTGCAAGATTTGTCCTCAAGTTCCAGGTTTTGGTCTGTAAGTAACAACCTCAGAGCAGGTCAATATGTTAATCTTCTGGAAGCAAATATACATTGATTGAGTCAACAGATATTTTAAGTAGAAAGTACATGTCTTGATTATAATCATTTTCAGTAATTGTGCATGATCAGTGCGCACCATGATTATTGTTTGGCTCATGGCCCACTTTGTATTAGATTTTGACCATTTGGGTTACATCCCAAAAAGTTTGTCTGTACTGAGCACATCTACCCCACACAGACACACAGACACACACACACACACACACAGTTAAACCGACTCCAGTACTTATTTATCTTCCTCACTACTTCAGTGTAATGCAAAATGAGGTGGCATCAAAAAGATGTGTAAATTACATCTGGCTTCCAGGGCACTATCTGGCTGCCAGAAAGCATCCGTAAATATTTATTGCGGAACATCATTGAAGTGTGTGAAGGTGCGGATGTCTGCCAGAAAGAGTGTGCGCTCATGTGCATGTCCAGCTGTGCAGTGCTCAACACACATCCAGCACTGGCAGTGAGTTGCTTTGTAATTCATAATTTCTCTTACTTTTCTGGTGGCCTTGTTCAAGCCTTACAGAAGTATGTCCAATTCGTAATTAAATGCAGTTTGGGTTATGGGTTTGGTGGCCTCATTCTTCAACTACACAAACCAACACATACTAATGCGGTTTAATGCATCTCACAACTACTGTATATCAAGCTGGAACAATGCATCATTACCTACTTTCTACAATTCCTTGTACACTTGAAAGCACTTGTAATGTATTATGTGTCTATACCACCTGTATTCACAATTATTAATATGCAATCTGGTTTACAACATTGTTGAGTAACAACATCACAATTATTTACTGCATAAACTTCTTGCAAACATATAGAGATAAATACCCCGGTCTGGGGTGAATGATACTCCGGCTGAGTTATAAATGTTGAAAAGTCAAAAGTTAATGGAAAGCTGATTAACTGCCAGTGTCCCACAACATAATGAAAGACTTAATGTTGAAATATCAGGAAGCAGTTAAGAACACAAAGGGGGCTCATAATCTGACCTTACATCCAAACTCCTGGTTGCTTATCAATATCATTGACTTGCTTGTCAACCTCCCTTCCAATCACTGTAATGAAGCATCCCTTGATCAATGTTTGACCTGTTTTAAATGTTTAATATTCTTAGGAATAAATTGGCCCTCGATAGAGGCCAAACTGTCACTGTTTTGACAGCAATGAGCATTTTTTTTGTCATTGTTCACTTGTTGCTACAAGAGGTTATGTCACCACCATATCACAAAAATATTCAGTGGTCAGTGCTTGTTCTGTATTTATCTATTCCACTCCTGGCAGTGTTTTAACTTGTTTTTTCAGACAAGCAGTCACTTTTTGAGATAAAGCTTTTTATTCCATTCCAAAAATAATGGTCAAGCAAATTATTTTTATTTTTATTTTTTTATAAATAGCATTTAGTAAAATGTTTGTCTCCAAATATTGAGTCACAAATTATGCTTTTGTTTTATGCTATTTGGGAATTTCTCAAACTATTACCTCTTGACAGAGGAGTATTTAATCATTTAGGGAGAAAGTAGACAACGGTCATCCAAGGTTTAATTTGTTCTTGTTTAGAACCTTAGTTGAATAATCTGTCTTGCACTTGTCTCCCCCTTACAGCCACGTTTCCAAAGATAATTTAGTTCAACTTTGCTCTTTATTATTGTTGTACTTTGCAGTTCATAGGTGTCTGAAAAGTCACCTGCAGTCTGGTGCTGTTTCTTCTATAGATGTAAGTAGGGTCAATCTTAGCTAAAACTGTGTTGTAAATTCCAGATGACTTGGCAATTGTGTCGAGCTGTTATTCACTATCTGAACTTTGTGCAAATTTCAGTTGAATTGTGTGCTGTTTAATCATTATACAGCAAGTAGATAAACAATGGGAACCAACAATAACAATATCATATGTACTGTACAGTTTCATTTCATACAATTCTATAGTTACTCATTTTTTTATTTCCATCACTACACCCATGCCTCTACTTCAGTTTCATATGCACTATATTTATGCAAATAACATACTGACACACGCAGTACAATGTCCTCCAAGGAGACATTCAAGGATTTTTGTGCAGTGCACAGTAATCATATCTTATAATATTGTGAATGTAAATACTCTATCAGTCTGCTGGAAATGTAGTTTGAATTGCATGAGAAAGAAATGGATACTGAGTGAAAAGACAGATACAGAATATGCAGCTGTGTGCTGTAAGGTTGCGAAAGCTGACTGTGGGAATCTTTTGTGTGATAACTGAGAACGTATGTGAGACTGGAATGTTGACGTGCTTCGAAAAGAGTAATTGTGGTGACTCTATACATGAACAGTATATAGTAAATATGTGAAATGTATCAAAAATGTCAGTATATAGTAAATGGGGGAAATGTTTAAAAAACGTCACCTATCTTTGTTGCAAACTTTATTTTTTATCTACCTCAAACATCTTTTGCAAAACAAGCAAAAACAGCTGGCACAAACAAATAACATCACCGCACTTGCAAAACGTTCTCTAACACTGTCCACATTTGGTGTAAAAACAATTGAGTTTATTGTCTAGTTCTGTTATTTGGACAACACTTGTTGTGAGTGTGTTTCATAGTGCGTTACTTACAGGCATAGTCTGTCCACCATGCAAGCTGTTGATGGCGGCCTGCGCTTCTGCGTGGCTTGAGAACTTGACAAAGGCACAGCCTGTATACAAAGAAAAAGGGAGAAATAGAAGGGAGGGGGCACAGCATCAGGGAGGTGGTCTTGAAAATGGCCAGGCAACACCATTCATTACCATTGTTTTCATGTTATCTGGTTTGCAAATATATCCTGCCATTGGTGTGTTCGGCGCATAACTCTGAATAAATCAGTCTAATTGAGGCTAGGGCATTAGCGGCTTGGAGCATTCTTTCCCTCGCCCATTTCTAATTCCAGCCCCTCCAGTTCGGAGCATGCAGCCAAGGCATTTGCTATCCTGACTTGTTTGTGATTATTAATCTGTTTAATATTTACACATTGTGATTTGTGTGCAGTCACTCATAAAAGAGATTATGATGACAAAGGAATGGTATTATAATCTGCCTATCTAACCGAATCTTTGCGCACATAATTTCAGATAGAGGGGTAGGGGCTTTGCTCAAGGGGCATTCAAATCAACTTAAATCTGTGGTGTAGTTAATGCACAAAAGGAAAAGTCAACATAAAAAGTTGGCCGGAAGAAAAGGGAACGGGTGTCGGCAGCGCGAACTGGAGCCTCACTGCATTAACATTTCAAATGATATTAAAAAAGATTCAAGTACATAATATTAATGCACAATATGTGCTTTTGAAGCTTACACATCCTTACCACATGATTAAACAGTGTAGCAGTGTGTAGGTTAGGAGAGGCACTAAACTACTACATGAAGAGAAAGCTAGTGAACTGAATTACAGGGGCACTGAAATGTGGTAATTTTCCAAAAGCCATTAAATTAAACAGGAGCTATTTCTCTAAGCTTTATGGTCGTCATAGACTGCAAGAGTTATTTTGTAATGTCCTATTCTTATCCTTGCCTTCAGGTATCTCGTGTGTTAAGTCAAGAGATACCTAATTAACAAACTCATGGATTAATTCTGCCCCTTTTCATTAATCGAGTGGCCCTCATGTCCAATAATCAGACTCCTCCCGAGTTCAATGTGTGGTTTTGTGAGAACTGCAGATACATGCATTCCTATACATTTATTCTCTCTGCGTTCCCAGAGGTGTTGTGATGATTCATTTAAATTACAAACACTGATAGGTAGGCTCCGGAGATGTTTTTGGCAGCAATACATTCACTCCTGCATCTCAGGTGTCAGCTTTCCTTCCATGACATCCAAGTGTCCATGAATTATTTCCTCGCAAAAATTTCAAATTGAACTCAAGGACAAATGGTATGTGCACAACGGTGGAGGACATAGTCTACCTCTACCCAAGGCTTACCATGCACTATGCTGCTGCACAGTACATTGTAAGTATTTTAAACTGTTGTGTTTCGAAATATGGTGAGTCGTAAATGCCGTGTGTTTTCTGTACTGTCATAAGTCCTCAAAGCAGTGTAAATGTAGAGAGGCAAGCAGAAAATCAAAGAAACCGTGGGTACTTTTGACAGCACCCTAGCACCCTTCACCTTTAATTGAACATCCCTCCTAAAAGGTCTTAATTTGTTTATCAGCCCACTGTTTGCATTTTACTGTAACCCTGTCTTTGAGGGAGTAAATGCATTTAATCTTTCTAGTTGAAATTATAAGGAGCAGTTTGTCCTCACAAAAAACCTTTTGGGTTTTGTGAGACATGATAACTTGCTGATAGTCCAGTAACAAGGCCATCTGCTATAGGGTCCCAGTGACCCCAGCAGCTCACACCAACCAGAAAGACATTCAAAACAGCAGTTCACACCATTAATGACCACGTCATGTCAAACATACAATGTCCTCAAAGAAACAGTGCTCTAGCCTTGATTCTCCTGACCTAAAAAAAGTTAAGGGACACAGAGCACAACATCTCAAAAGAATTTGAAGTGCTACAGCCTCATAAATTATAGTGCACATTTGAGTTTTTGAATTTGATGGCTCAGAATGAGTTTGGGGGGGGGGAAGAAGGAAAAAGAAAGATTGTATTGCTTTCAAGCGAGAGGATCTGCGCTGCCTTTTGAATTCCCGGGGTAATAATATGTATGCATGAATTCCATCCCAGTGGATGGGTGACATTTATAACACAACTTAATTATAGACCTAAAAGCCATCTCTCTATTATTCCTGACAACTCGGGGCTCTATTCAACTCTGGCAGCAAGTGTTGCACTTTGAAAGTACTTTGAGGAGCGGCGCCAAAGAGAGATGGATGTTAAACTTCTCGGCCTTTTTTATTGGGTGAAGAGGGGTGCTGAAAAGCCTCTGAGTAGCATAAATTTACATCAACAGGGGACAAAGCCTCCATCATGGAACAGATAGCACTGTCAATTTCAAGGTCTGTCTCATTCAAATTACAGAGACCTCATCCCAAGCGAGGCAGCTGGCAAAATAATTTACCGTAAAATCTCGTCATGATTGCATAGGACCGTTGCACAGTGAGTGATTGGACCAAATACCTATAAACTATATTACACCTTTGCCTCATGGAAGCATTCATAGTTAACATAACTTCACAGTTTTCCATTTTGTAGCGGTGCAACTTGAAGAAAAGCGGATGATTGAGCAAGTGATAATAGAGACAAATACCAACACAGGAAACATATGGCATGTGAAGAGAGGAGAAACAGAGAGGAGTTGAAGAGTCTGGTGCAGGAGGGTGAAAAGGAGTGGAAGTACGAATGAGAGAGAAAGCTCGCTCCTCTCTGTAACAGCGGCAGCACCGGCCTTATTTCATTTTATGTGCTGTCAGTCAGCTTGAGGCGTCTGAGACGACAGGAAGAGAGGGAGCTGGAGAGGCAGGGAGTCGCAGTGAAAGAGGAAACGAGCCGGGGTAGAAAGGTGGGTGGGCTGGTGAGGTGACGCGGAGCAATGCGTCCAAGATCAAGAGCGAGGGGAACGGATGCAGACACAGATAGGTGTGCGGTTCAGTAAAACCAGTCTTTCTCTTTGGTCTACTCAGCGGGATCACACATTACCAACCTCTCTCCCTTGCCCTCTCACACATTCTCCTCAGCCATTCATATGCTCCCTATAGGAGAATGATACACAGTCAACACGAGAGAAAGAATGATGGAGGTTTCCGAGCAATATCAATGATTTTCTTCCTCCAAGTATGTCTGCGAAACAGGGACCCATCACAGGATGATTTTGGAGTCGCACTCTCAGAACAATCCAACCTACAGCGTACCTTTCCTCTGAACATGCTCTACTTACTAAATAGCACGTGAGCCATATGCATAACGCAATGCCTGAATTCATGCAAATCTGCGGAACAGTGAGTGACAGCAGCAAAACCCACAACCTGCTTTTTTACAGTAAGGACGTTATCGTCCAATGGTGTCTCAGGGGAGGGATGACGGAAATGTGGGAAACAAACATGATTACACCCGTACGTTTTTCAGATAACAGGAAGAGGAGAAGGGGGAAGAGAGGGGAGAGGGGAGTACAAAGACAAGGTGTTGAGTACAAGCCCAGTTGGGAAGATCTGCTTTGATGAAGGAACTAAGTAAGAGGGGGAAAAAGTTTGGAAGGGGAAAGAGAGTGAGAGGTAAAGTGCGAACAAAAAAGGGAATGGAAATACAGAAGGTAGTGAGAAAAAAGAGTGGAAAGTGGGTGGAAGCAGGTGCCGGAGCGCGGTGACAATACGGTATGAAAGAAATGTGAGCGAGACACATAAGTGATGGTGGGAAAAAAAAAGGAATTGCTGACAAAGAGGATGAGTTATTTTAGAAGAGCAGAGTGGATCGCAGACGATGTCAAAGAGTGTATAGGCAGAAATGTAAAAATCTGAAAGACAGAAAGGACATGTACAGACAGAAAGAGGATGCAGAGACAGACGGGGCAAAAAAAAAAAAAAAGGAGAGTGGCAGGTGTGTGGGCTCTGACCCTTGCTGGCCCCATCAGGCCCTCGCAGGACAGTGCACTCCTCGATCTGGCCGAAGGTCTCGAACAGCCGCCGGACATCGTCCTCGCTCTGCTGCTTGCCGAGCATTCCCACGAACAGCTTCCTGTCTTCTGGATGGGAAGAGGGGAAGAGGGTGGAGGGTGGAGGGAAGGTGGGTGGAAGAGGGGGAGAGAACAGACAATGCTACAGCTGATGGCACCATTCTGCTGAGCTGAGAGGAACTTGCAACTCAACACCCCCCACCCCCCCCACCCCCGCGCATTTCCTTTTATCAGTAGTCTGCTCTGTTGAGCCTACACCGCTGCTGCTGCTGCTGTGGTTGTTATTGTTATTGTTGATCTTACTGTTGTGTGGTGTGCCACCCCACGCTGGCATGAGGGTAAGATATATCCCTGTTTCGAGGGAGCTATTCAAGTCTGCCACAGTGATTTGTGACACAGAGGATGTTTTGAGCGCTTTGGGTCTCAGGGAGAGGTAGAAAGAGAGTGAGGATGTTTTGCTCGGTTTGACAAACTGTTTGATTGTCTGGATGCTTAAGTTGAAAGAGAACATGGAGCCAGAACATGGTATTTCTCAGCAACAAGGCAGAAGGAATTGGAATAAGCAAGAGTAAACTGTGTCAGAGGTGTTTTCTGAGGGGCAATGGATAATTTCCAAAAGTACTTTGAAAGGTTTTCTCTTTTAAACGTCAACACTTTTAATCAAATGATGAAACTAAGAAAAGTTAACAATGATGAGTCAGTGTAGAATGGTTTCTTATTATACTCCATTTTCTGTCAACTTTAATATGTAAAAAAATGTTGTTTGCAGACAAAGCTCAGGACACTCACATTTCTTGAGTATCAACCAATGTGGGGAATGTAAAATACTGGAAATGAATATGATTCTGTGCACTGTGCATTATTTAACTTGTCAGCTGAATTGGGTTGTGGATTATTATCAGCCAAAGATCTGCAGATTTGTATTTGTTAAACTCCAATTACAACAGATAAAAACTAGAATTTGCACAGTGCAATTCAGAGAAATAATCTCCCCACATGAACACACTGCAGTATTCTTTATATGTTGTTTTCAAAATTAAGCAGTGAATTGTTGTTTATCTGCCCGATATAACAGTTACAATCACCAAGACTTTGGCAAGACCTTTTACTTCCTCCACAGCCCAGTGATGGAGAATGTTTTAAGCATTGGGAAAAACATCATTAACACGAAAGCTACAAGGTCTGGTTCTCATGTCTCAAAACTAGAATGACAAAGTATCTTAAATATATTATTTTGCAATATTGAAATCAATGACCCATGAAAATATCCCCAACTGACATCTCCAAGGTCATGGGCGAGTGGTGGAGGAGAGTGAGAAAGCACTAAATATTGGCAAAAATCTAGCATGACTTTAAAATCTGGTCTGACACTGAGCACAGATTTTTCCCAATTACCCAACCAAAAGCTAAGACCTACGTTTGAAGGGCAGCTCCACCTACGCCAATGTCTTCACTGCTACATCATAGTTGCTGCAGAGCTCCAGAGGGGGGCACTCTGGCTCAGACGTATGGGCTCCATACTATTACATTTTTGGCAAGTCAGAAGGCTGGATTTGTATAATTAATCTTCCCGGCGCTCTGGCCTTAGACAGAGCATTCATCTTCTTTACATCTTTTACATTATGCATCCCCTATTCTGCGATGTTGTGGAATGAAATGGCTACGAGAGCCCTTCGCCAGAACTGATGGAAAGTGGCAGGAAGAGGAAGAAGAGTTTATTGGAAATGACACTGTTGATCTTCAGTGTGAGTCATTTGACTGGTCTGGAGCGGTTGAGGGGGCAGGGAGGAACGGAGGGCAAGAGCATCACCTGGGCCTCGACAGATGTGACGCCTCCTGTACCTGCCAGGCCCCATTAGACGCAGCTGCTCTAAGAATAAAGCACCAGGGCTTCCTTTTTGCGGCGGGCTAGTCGGATCCTGTTCCATTCCTGTAAAGTTCAAATGAGACACGTGCCTGCTACTCGCCTGGCCACATAAATGAGCACTTGCATAATCAATAGGGCTAAGCTGCCTGGTCTGTACTGCTGGTGCTGGAGCTGTGGTGTCATTACGTGTTGCTGTAGTCACACCTCACACAGCAGGACTTCTTAAAACCACCAGCTGAGCCTATGCTCATTATAGTCCCTTCTCCTATTGAGCTCCAGGGCTGGAAGGGAGTGCGAACCCTGTAGAGGTCGCCTTATAGAGAGAGACTTTCTGTGTACTGCCGGCTGGGATTTACCGAAGGCCAGTGGTGGAGGAATTACTGAAGTTTAGTACTTAAGTAAAAGTACAAGTACCCAGGAAAATATGTACTTAAGTAAAAGTACTACATCAACAATGTTACTTAAGTAAAATAAAAAGTATTTACTTTTAAATATTAAAAGTAAAAGTACTCACGCAATGGGTTTTCTCTCAATGTCTAGGCTGTGCCATTTTGGTAAAGAATGCAGATATAGCTACTGGTAATACTCATGCCTCTAGAGATGTTACTACTAGTAATAATTATAAGCAACAACATTTGTTTATTGGAAAGGTTGGTGTACTTATTGTGCTTACCCTCTGTAATACTGTTCACACTCTATCTTACAATTCTGCGGATGACAAGTTATCTACCAGGGATTACTGCAAAGTTAATACCATTAAGCCAAAGCAATAAAGACAACATGTTATATCTTTTATTTAATTGTAAACGTGTACAAAATTGAAACATGGAACATGAAAAACAACTGTAAAACTAGTCAGAACAAGGCAGATCTTAGAATGAGAAATTTAAAATGAAGGACCTTGAAATTAAAATTTGACCATTGGTCAGGCAGCCAAAATATTCATCTTCTGAATATTTTGAAATGGTTTAGACGGAAGGAGAAATGTTATACTTTTCTTTTGAAAAGGTAGTTCCTGAAAAACGAAAAAGATCGGTAAATGGCAGGTGTGCCTCGTTGCATGAAAAAGCATTACTTTTAGTTGTTTAGCACCTGGCTGATAAGGGCACAAGGTTTTTGGTTATTGCGTTACTTGTTGTCATTATTCTAAACATAATTCTAAACTGCAAAATGTAACAGAGTAAAGTAAAAAGTATGCACTATTATTTTTACTTAAGTAAAGTACAGTAACGAAGTAAAAATACTTTGTTACATTCCACCACTGCCAAAGGCTGACAGACATCTAGCTGGATATTGAGCATCAGTGGATGAGTTGAGTAGCTGTAAAGTCAGCCCTGAACAGGTGTTGGAGAGAAATGAGTCTGACTCCTCGCTGTGGCAGCAAAGGTGAACCGGACGTCAGCCCGTTCCGAGCATGGGACTTTGTCGTGATAGCACCACCCTCTATCTTTCAGATTTTCACTGAGGTGTCACTGTTACAACTCCAACGGGCAGAGAGGAGTTTTACAGGCCTCCTGCAGCGTGTTAATGTTTTGGGACAAAAGTCTCATCTTGGCCCTGGCCCGGGGAGATCTAATGGCGGCTTTACAAGGCTAATTAACAAGCCATGAGCGAGGTAATGAACTTTCCAAATGTGCTGGCAAACGCAAAAATAAATTACACCCCAGTGAAGGAATTAAAGGAAGTGTGAGTGTACTTGGGAGCCTTCCTTTGGGAGAGCCACAGTGAGAAAATGAATTTGGAGCTGCTATCTTTTCATTGCCTGACCTAAGAGTGTCTCAGTTGGCCCTCTGCAAGCCCCGGCCAGAGTATAGATTGCTATTAATTAGACTTCTTTGCACCTGTCTCCAAAATAGCTCTTATTGGATTCCACAAGTTCCTGCTCATCTCCTATGGCCACTTGTGAGCTTTAAATTGACATTTTATGAATATGAATAAATATTGTGTAGTGCCGCCTCTGTACAAGAAGATGACTCCATGACGCCAAAGAGTTATCCATTAAAAGTGTGGAGTGGAGGGAAAAAATAATAGCCATCACCTCGAGTACACTCATGTACTTGCATTAAGAGGGGTGAGAGCTTTCCTATGGAGCTGACTGAGGAGTCATAGAAGTATAACAAAACTCACTGAGCCTACGGTTTGACCTTTGTGCTTAATCTCTCATTGAGAAAGGCTCGTCTGATCCCTCTAACGGAGCTGAGCCACACAGCTGGAGAAAAAGTGAGCTCTACAGCACTTCTCTGCTCTACTCTGAAGAGACCTCTGTAAGCTACCTTTTAAACCTCGTCACTACTTTGAAATAATAACGTGCGTGCAGGGGTAGTTAGAAAGCTTGGTTACGTAATGCTGAATTTATGGTGTCGTGCATGATCAAACACCATTAGTTAATCCATGTATTTCCCTATATAATACCTCTGCAATGACTTTAAAATGTAGTCAACCGATTCAAGGATATATATGTATATATATATATACATATAAAAAATATATATGTATATGTATATATATATATACATATATATGCACAATATGGGCCAGGCTTCAGCTATTTGCTTACTTTCTCCCACACTCAGACACGTCACACAAACGTCTTTTTGTTCCCCCCCAACCTTTCATCTCCCGAATGAAGGTGGGAGCAATCGAGTGGAAAATGGTTCCATGTCAGTCTCCAGCTATGTCCAAACTGAGGTGGCATGCGGACAGCCCCGTTTTATAAATGCAAATAAAAAGATCAAAAAAGTTATCAAAACACTACTGACATCTGACAATTGCTTGTCTCAGGAAGCCTTTTCATTTCAGTGCCCGGTATATTAAAAATTAATGGATTTTGCAAAGACGCCATATGCTGTCAAGATTGATGCCTCTCTCCCCGGAATAAAGTGCTACTTGTGTTGTTGGCTGCAGTATATGCATATATAGTGTACTTTTTTCCATCCTCTATTTTCTTTTTGTCTATCTATTACTCTGTCTCAAGCTCTCTCTTTATTCTCTACTGCCATCCCTTCGCCCTGCGCTTTCTCTCCAGGCATGGAATTTGTTGCTGTGAAGTCTACTTTTCAAAATGTCCTGCTTTTGTTTGCCAATAATGGGGATAATCTCTTTAAATTATTACTCTCCTACTCGTGTGTGGGTAAATATTTCTTTCTTATTTTCCCTTTTATTTTTTCATGATTCTATCACTTATTGCCTGCTGGCAGTAGTCAGGGAAGCTTGGTAGTAGTAAGTGTTCAGAAAGCATGGACAGCTGCATCCAACGATAAAAGATGCCTGCTAGGCCACTGGGTGCATTTCAAACGCAGAGTAATGTTCCAGGCAGCACAACAGAGGAGTTGCGCTTCTTATGGACTCATTAGAAAAACCTGACGCTGGTGCACTGCTGCCTGGGAGGCCCGCCATCAGATACGCTCACACATGTACATGTAGGCGTACAGACTGGATGTACAAAGTAGTGGGAATGGCTTCTTGTTATTAAGTTAGACTTTGTTTTTCATCATATATATATATATATATATATTTATTTACCCTGTGGTGAGGATGGCACAGGACTCTGCTTGACATCAGAAGGTCCTATTTGCTTTTGGAATAGGCATTTTAGATAATGAGCATGAGATATTTGCATCATGAAGAGAAAAAAAAACTAGAATATCCACATCTTGGAATTAGTGAAGTCTTGCTGTGGTCACAAAACTGGCCTTCTTAAAAGAACGGACTTAATCTCCCTATACCAATAACTTGAGAATAATTTATCTACTGCAAGCCTCATTTAGTCACAGGAAACTTTTTTGTGTAAGGAAATAGTGCTGAAAACTATTAATGAATTGATTAATCATTTGTTTAACAAGCAATCACTACTAAAACTAAATAATAGGGTAGTTATTATAGTGATTGGGAAACAATTATTTGCTGTAATGGTAATGAATGATAAAAATGACTGAAAGGTAGAAATGGCTTTCCAAATAGAGTATAAAGAAACTACATCAATACAAATATCTCAAAATAAAAAGTGGCTGATGTGTAACCGTGAGTCAACCTAAAAAACTGTGCTCCACCTTTTCTTAGCATGGGAATTGGTAAAGAGAGAGAATACCTGCTCAGTCAATTTCAGTCATTTGAGTATTATATAACAATGCAGAAGTTTTATGGATTATTTCTTAACTTTACATTATTTGATATTAACAAAGTCAGTAGAAATGGCCAAATGAAGATTCTAGAAGGCAGTTTGATGCTCAGGAATGGATTCAGGAAATCTCTGCAGCTCTTATTGTACCAGCAAGTGTTAGCAGAAGCACCATAGAGGCTGGGTTCGCTAACATTCATACATTGCTTCAGTTATTATTATTATCCGTTTGCATTCACAAAAACTTTTTAAATCATACTTATTTAGAACAGATGCAAAAATGGATGACAATCATTTAAATATATACTCTTGATAACACCATTGCTTGATATAGCGTATTTATAAGGGTTACTGAATAATGAAACTGTCTTTTTTTTTTTCTTAAATGGTGTAATTGTTTTTTATTAAAAAATTCTCAAACTTGATGTATAATTCAGTGTTAATATGCAGGGCTCAGCTGCAGTGTTAAAGCAGCTAATGTAGAAAATGTAAAATAATGTAGTGAGATAATTGTAAAACAAGAATCATGACGTATGTTCAGCTCTACTTCTCAAACCCCAAGCATTCCCTTTGCCTTTACGCTTCAATTTCCCAACGCTTAATAAGCCCCATTCTACATCGAACTCATGTTTAGTTCCTACCCAGCTAACAGAAGTAATTAGACCTCATCCCTGTGAAAATGCTGTGCAGCCACACGCTAAACCTTTCTGCTGCTGGTCCCAATCTGATGTATGCAAGTGGATTATCCAGTATAGTGAGGTGGTAAATGGAATAATCAGAGGCGAACAAATATTCAAATTGTCAGTGTATCGGCACGATGAGGGGATACAGGCTTCGTGTTTGTAAATGCATTACTCATACGTCTAGAGCTATCACATCCATTTACCCAAGGGAGAGGGATGGAAGGGGGGGGGGGGGGTCTTTCAACCTTCTGGTATGCATGAACAAAAACTAACACAGAACTACTGAGGAAACATGTAAAAGACTTCCTGTTGCGGCCTCTCTCAGGATTATTTAACAGGGTTCTTTTTTCTACATTGGAAACTAGAGATGTTCGAATGCCAATACCAGCATTGGAATTGCCTCTGATACTGTCGTAAATGTTTGCTCGGGCATCGGCATAATTTTTTATAACTAAATATAATTGTTTTATCTAAATGCACTGATATCGGATCGGTACTCTGTATCGACCGATATGCAAAGTCCAGGTGTCGGAATTGGTAATAGGAAAGGAGCAGTTGTACCAGAAAATCTCTATTATGGAAACATCATCTCTAATGGCTAGGCTCATCAAAACGAGCTATTTAAATGAATATGCTGCAATGGTCTGTGTTGGATACCCCTGTATCCTTTTGTCTGTCCATGTGTCTCTATTGCTCAGTGCGTGTTAGTGTATTTCATACACATGCGTATCAACTGCTGCCAGGGTTCCTCTTGACTTTTCAGAGTTTTGCACCACCGAGTCCAGAGGCACGGAGGGATCTTTTAGCTTCATTTGCATGTAAAGTGAAGCGTGCACCTCTGTGGGCGTGAGGTGCCTCCAGACAGTCCCTCCCCTGTGGCCTGCCAGACTGAGCCAGCCAGCAGCCCTCTATCTTCCCTACCTGCTGGGGTGGGGCATGACAGCACAGTGCACAACATTACAAGGTCCTGTCAATCTCTCCACTGCCCGCCTGGGGTCAACCTTCTGAAGAGCAGCAGGTTGGCAAGGACAAACACGACCCATTCACAATGACTCCCCTCTGCCAGACAGACAAAAGGCATGGACAAGATATTAAAAAAGGCTCACACAGGGCGGCTGACTTTCAAATGCAGGGATTGCAATGCTGCTGGCACTGTATAAGTATCCAATAAAACAAAATAGGCGAGCTAATAAACAAGTAGACTAGCATAAGAAGTCTGGACAAATGCACTGTGAGTGGCACACTGTGAAAAAGGCTATGTTGATGGTGGTTGCTGGGCGTTTCAAGAGAGTGTTGAAACCATCTTATCAGAGTTAATAAAGGCAGAGGGTGTTGCGGGCTCACCCATCATCTCTCTTCTCATCAGTGTGGTCTCCAGTCTCACAGCAGTCGCTAGAGGAGTGGGACCTGGCTCCAAGATTGTGTTTAGATAATGGCCATCTCCAATCATAGATAATCTGGCCCCATCTTTTCTTCACAGACACAGCCGCAGACAAGGTCAGGGGGAAAAAGATTCCTGGCGAGGCTAGGAGGAGATAGGGACGGGGCGGCTCTGAGATGATTTACTGCTGAGATTCACTCAGCTGCCTCCATCACCCTCCGTTAACTTTCTCATCCTGTCATCTCTACCACTCTCACTCTTTTTGTCTTCCATCTCTCACCCCTCTCGCATTCCTCCACGGGCCTTGTACAGAATCCCCACCTCTCTTTCTATCACTCGCTTCATCTCTTCCTTTGCACTGCAATACCAGTGAGGGAAAGACGGGGGTAAAGAAGGATAGAAGGAAAACAACAGAGAAAAGGGGAGTATGATATGTCTTCTTTTCCTCTGTTCCCATTCAGCCAGATTGCTTGAGTTTCAAGAGTATAAATAGTTGTTCTCTGTTCCTGCACTGACCACAGAGCCAGTGAGCAAAGGACCAATGACTCCATTGTGGCTCAGTATGTCTGAGTTGAATTCATTGTTTGATCGAACTGGGCAGAAACAAAGTGGTGCTTGAGTTCATCAGATAAATACAGACATTGTGGGGAAGAGGTCAGTTGACTCAAGGAGCAAAAATAGATTTAAAGGCCGTTAAACTCCCCTCCCATGCACCATTCTTTCTTGATAATCCAAGAAAAAAATAAAATAAGTCATGAGTCATTCTAATAGACAGCCAGAGAATCAGCTCTGTAAGCCACATTGGCTGCCGAGTGGCAGGTTTTCTGTGGTGCCAGGCCGTATCCCCAGGGAGAGGATGTCTCTCAGGGATCGTGAACAAAAGGAGGGCTACTGGAGTCTCCAAACAGAGTAATGGGCCCTAATGTCTTTGCTGGCACGTAATGGAGACCTCTTTACAAGTTCCCATGACAGATAATTGCTGACGTAGTAGTAGTGATAAATGTAAGGTGTAAATGTCCCAGTACAACCCTGGATTTGACCGTCCAGAATCCCCACTGGGATTGGTGCACCTGTTTTTCTCATCGCTCCAGGGATGAATCCCTTTGAACTTTCCCTCCTTAAGTCAGCCCTGGCTGTGCTGTCTATTTTCCTTTTAACCACAGGCCTTCATAGTAAATCTCATTTCATTGTCAGACGCGACTTTGGTTTACTTCCCAAGCCTGTCTGCTGATTTCCTGTTGCCATTAACGTTCAATATCTCTGTTGGGGCCTGTCTGCTTGGTCTTATTTCATTCTGTGCTTTGTCCTATCCTTTCCTCCCATATAGAAAGTTCATTTGACAGACAAGTAGGGGCTGTGCTTGCCTAAGAGCCCTCTGTATTTCATTCACACTGCCTGTTCATCTCCTTTCTCTTTCTACGGAAAAAAGAGTAGTAATTGATATTGGGACCCATCCATCCTCCTCTCTTAAGCCCAGAGATCCAATTTATCTTGGTGAGAATGCCGATTGGCTCTCGCCCAGGCCTTGTCGGTCAGACTTTGCCTGTTTTGAGATGGCCGTTAATTAAAGTTCCGCCATGACAAAAAAAAGATCTACATCGGGGTGTGTGTGGCAATAGAAATGGGCCATCTGATTCACACTTGACCACATAAATCAGCAAAGTGGCTCAGTCTAATCTGACCTAGGCAGTCTAAATCACCACTCTGAAATGCAAGCACAGGGCAGACACAGAGCGGTCCAATTAGATCCAATTCCAGCCATGTAAATCTTTGACTGGTTTAATCTGCATTAACCTCAGTGATGTTAGTCACAAATGGCTTCAGAATGATGTGGTCAATCACCATGCCAGTCAGACTAGAGATGGAGGGAGGAGGCAGCGCAAGAGCATCTGCACAGTGTCAAAGCGAAATCGCATAATTAATGTTATGAATGGTGGTTTTAAATGCACAGGATAACTTTTTAGAGTTGAGCACCATTTGCATTCCAGTCTAATGTAACCAATTTAACTAATTTATACATATAAATAATGATACATATGTTAAAACTGTATTTCAATTGAGACTAAAAGTCTATCACCAAAAACTGAATAACCCTGAATTAGTTAACTTTCAAAAACAAATTTAAATTGTAATGATTTCAAGTTTTAATCTCAGTGTAATATGTTGATATTGAAGCAGATAAGTAGGATTACTATCTTCAGGTTTTATTATATATTGTTTATATTAGTTGATTCCAGTGTAATCCAAAAACAATTCCAAAAAGGAGGGGGAAAAAAAAGACCTGCCCCTCAAATAACATCACGTGATACAGATCCGTTTTTTGAGTTCCTTTCTTTTCACAAAACCCATAACAAATCAATTATCTAAATATTTCATTGATACAAATATAATAAATCATATTACTCAATAAACTAGTACTATTTCATTACATTACGATCGGTAGCTGGATAGTTCGGTAAGTTGAAAGGCCGATACTGTGGTAACATTGATTGACAGTCATTGATTTAAGAGTTGTGAAACCGGCTGTGTAAAAAGAAGCACAAAAAGCAGAAAGAAGTTTCAAACTCCTTAAATCATGACATGTCGCACTTAGAAAGACTGTGTGTGTGTGTGTGTGTGGGTGTGTCTGTGTGTGTGTGTGTGTGTGTGTGTGCGTGCGTGCGTGCGTGCATGCGCCCAACAGCCTCTACTGCAAGCAGACTTTACAATCACTCTGCGAGATCCTTCGGCATTCGTGTCCATCCTCTCTCTCTCCATGTCTCTGTCTTGTCTTTGAACTGCTCCCAGTGACTGTGAACCTGAGACAGCCCCTCTGCTGGCACAGATGGGAAGTCAATAGAAGCAAGTGACCTATATTACAGGCTACTTTGCTAACTCCCAGTGTGTCTCCAGTGAGAGCAGAATATTAAGGATTGCACGTGTGCTACTCCAGTGCATTCCTGTGTTTGCGTGCATGTGTTTGCGTGTTTTTAAGGGGGTGTGCAACAGAGACCAGGAGAAGGTTAATTACCTCCTCGTCCTTCGCTGTCGGCTGGCTTCACCTGGATGGGCCGGTTCATCTGGAGAGAGAAGGAGTAGAAGGGAAATACTTGGTTAGTACGCAACGATAGGAGCAACTGCTGCAATGTGTGAAGTGAGAAGAGAACAGGTGATACAAGCTCTGTGAGCTAAACACAAAAATCAAACAGTGACAATGTCGTAAAAAAAGAGAAATCTGTGCAGTGCTCCATGCCAGCGTGTTTAATTAATCCAGGGCACTGGCTCTAGAGATGCCTGAATTCCCCTCACAGTTCAGCAGAATTAGCACTTTTCAATGACGGAGCCACACTGGGTGTCAGATGGCACTTGGAGATTAATGCCATTACATCAGCCACTCCCAGCCCCACGGGGAAAGGTCCTTTCTGGCTGGCCCTTGCTCTTCCTGTCCCCTCCTGGCTCCAGACTCCCAGTCACCAGCGAACATTCTGCTCATCCCTGACCCACAGTAATTCCTCTTTCTCTGACTCCATCACTTCCACCTCTCTTGCCTCTCTATACACAGACCCTCTTTGGCAACTCACGACCAGTGTCCCACTGGTGTGATAAGCCAACCCCACCCTGCACCACCAAACAGCATATAGCTTTGAAACAGCTTGTGAAAGGTTAACAGTAGGGAATCGATAAACAACCTTTGAAGATCCATTTCATATTGAGGTGAAAGCAAAGAACCCTTTTAAAAACTGCCTGCCTTGAATACAACAAAAAATCCCTTGGTTCTTTTTGCTCCCATGACAATGCTTTTTTTTCTTTTTTTCACACTTGCCAGAGCTTTAATATGAAAACAGAAAAGACACATTTTTGTACCTTATCTGAAACAGGTATGATTTTCCATCTCACCTCTGTGAAATGGGTGAGTGTTAAGAGCAACCCTTGAAGAAGACCCTTGCTTATTGAGGCTAGCCACTTTTGTCATACTTGGCATTGTGGTCTTCTGGGTTCAGTGGGCATTGGGCCTATCTTTCTAACTAGGCCATGTGGACAGCTCCAACATGTGATTGCCAGTGAATGGCACACGGTACTGCCCACTCAGATCTGTCCACTCCAGAAGTAGAGTGGGTGTTGGGCCCTCAGGCAACGCAGCACTTGACAGCAGTTGACATGAGCATGGACCATGGCCAAATATAGAACTAAGACTGGTGGACATGTATAGACAAGCGTATACATGGTGATACCCTGGGGACACAAAGTACTCAGCTGGCAATATGCTGTGACACTGGAACAAAGCTTTGAGAAATGACGGACGCATTACAAAGACAAGCACATGAAGTCGCACCGACACACACACACACACACACACACACACTGACTCAGGGGAAATAGCATCCATACAATGGACCTGCAAATACATCTCCAGATGTATATGCTAGCTGTAGTGTCTAAGGTAATAATACGTAAAAGCTTAGACAAATCGATCTACTGTGATTTGGTGCACAACGCTGAAAGTGTGCAGATGCTAACTAACAAAATAAATCCTGTCAAATCACATCTTGCTTAAAATAGTCTTCACGTTGCAATGTCGCAGGGTGTGTTGCTTTGTCAGAATGACCATCCTCCACATGCGCACAAATACAAAGGTCATATACTCAGTTTCTGCAGCTGTCAGTGTCAGATGAGATAAAGTAGCGCTGAGAATGACGCTGACCTGCTGACGCACTACCAGTCACTCTGAATAAACATCATCCATCAACACTAACAGCGCAACTCTGACATATTTGTCAATCCTTTAACCGTTATTACACTTAATTAAAAGGAAAGTAGAGGTGACTTACTTCTTTCAAGCCCAAACAAAAGGCTCGAAAGAGAAAATTTCCTTATGTTCTCAAGGGGGACCTTGATTCCAGATGTTTCTTCAGCTCTGTCTGACTCACTGGCTCTGGGGGATGGAGTGAATATGGAGTCCTGTTGGGTTGTGTTTATAGTGTGAATCCAGACTTGAACTCTGTCTAATTATCTATCTGTTGATAACAGCCATCAATATTACACTGAATTTTATTTACACGTGAGTCTTAGGTAAAGTCCAGGTGATGTGCAGCATTGCTGTATGTTGCTCTGTGGTAGAGCGTATTAAGGTCAGTTGGAGCATTCTAAGCAGTAAGTTAAGATGCTGTGCCTACACACATTACAAAAGTGTGTATTTGTGTGTGTTTGTGTGTGTTTGAGTGCAGCAGCTCAGGTCGGGGGCAGAATTTGTCTCGCATAAGAGGTTTAGGGTAGTCCCAAGATCCCTGCCCAGTGATCAGTCAGCATCCAGGTCTTTTTGCCAGTGATTGGTCAGGAGGCTTCATTAGTAGCCCCTGAGCCACTGCAGCAGCTAGAGTCATTAGACAACCCAAAAGTACACTTGGGGTTGCCAAGCAACCGAGCGGAGCTGACCGGCAGGCAGACGAGGCGAGCTGGCCGTCGGTCTGTGGGCTGTTCGCCAACCAATTGGCACTCATTTCTTTCTTGTCCTTTTTTTCTTTACTTGGTCCAAGGAGGTCATAGTGAGAAGGGAGGAAGAAAAAAGATTTCTCAACTCCAAACTCCTGGCGTGTCCCACTTTCATGTCCCTTTTTCAGTGACTGTGACAATGAGTTTTCAGTCGAGTCTGCTGTAACTTTTGCTCCATCTTCCTGCCAAATTATGAAGTTCAGCTCGATGCCAGACGTCGGAGCTGTGAGTGGCGCACCTACACATATGGCAGCAGTTATGTCGTCTGCTGATCTGTGCTACTTTTATTGTGTCCTCTACATATATTCTCTTTCACTAACAGAGGGGATGTTTTTAACTCAAGTTTATTGCAGAGTAATCTTGATGTTGACTTTACTTGTACTACTTTACTCTCCCTCTCTCACTCTTTCTCTCTCACACACACACTCACACACACACAGAGGCACAACAAGTCTTGGGGCTCAATAGCAGCAGGTGGCTTAGGTGACATTTTAATCCCTTATTACTGAGTGCAGGATTAGCCAACAGATCAAGGCAGAGTTAATTATATGAATTCATCAGAGGCTGGGCGAAGAGGCATCCCACTTTCCCCTAAGGCCAGGACCCACCCCCACCACAACCACCACCCACCCTTTGCGCACAGACGTACATGCAGACACATCGAGCAAGAGGGCAAGTGACATTCGGTCTGTCGGAGAAGCTACTTCCTTATTAGCATCGGAGCAGCAGAAAGCTAAGGTAGCACATACAGTGGAGCCTCAAGAGACGCTGTGAGACAAATGACATCCACTACCTGCCCGTCGGGCCACAGCTGAATGAACTGCATAGACATCGGCGAGGAAGACTACCGGCTTTTTCCTCCTGTAGACGTGTGGCTGCCGAGGCTGAAAGGAGTTCAACACCACCCCCCGTCTTGCTTTATCTTTGTCTCTCTCTGCCCCTTTGGCCTCCAAAACCAATATGCTTCCCACCACAGCCCCTTAATGGGTTGATCAATGCTGACAAATAGGCAGCTCATGCTGTCTTGCCTAGGCTCTCTCAGCTCTGTGCCTGTGTGCTGCTGCACTTAGAGAGGCCATCTCTCTTTCTCCTCATCTCTCCCCTTTTTCTATCTTTCTTTTTCTTTCCCTCACTTTTTTCCCCTCTCTCTATTTCCCCCTCTTTCATGCTCTACTTCCTTCATGTCTATACGTTCATTTTTTTTCTTTGTTCTAATCTCCAGGGGTGAATCTATATTTCTCATTCTGTTATGATGAATATAAGTCAGCTGAAGTCACGGACGAGTGGAGAACCAACAGTGTGGAAGAGAGAATCTTGCTCACAATTTCCAGCAAAGGACTCAGTGTGTAAGTTTCAGAGCATTGAGCTGCGTTTGTGAGTTTTTTTTGTGCGTGCGTTTGTTTGTGCGTGCGTTTGTTTGTGCGTGTGCGTGCATTCTTGTGTGCGTGTGTGTGTTCATGCATTCAAGTCCATATGTCTTTTGCCAGTGCATCTGATTGATAATAGTGCAGTGGAGGGGAAGAAAGACCAGGACACTTCTGGCCTTTGACCGCGTTTGACCATGCTGTGTAAATGTCACTGCTCACAAAGCAAGCAAGGAGAAATACTATCTATCAGAGCCTATAAATACAGAAAACTGTTCCCTCACAAGCACGACTGAGGGTGAGCACTGATACTCTTACCCCACTTTCACTGTAACTCTAACACTTTCTTGCTAGATGATTAGCATCCTGTGCAAAGATGAACTTATTTTTATTTCATATTTTCCTTGTTTGGTAACATGAGCACAAACACACACAAAATCCTTTAAATGCTGCAAGTGGAATAAATGTCAAGTCACTCAGAAAAACAGCCAAAGGAATAAGAAATAAAAAAATTGTAGGAACACACACAAACACATATATTTATGAATTTGCAATGATCCCTGTAAGTGTTGTGTCATGTGCACTTGATGCACATTGAAGGCGTATCCGGGCGCACCTGCTATTTTTGTTCTTCAGTGAGCATCCACGCAGGGTGAAGGGGGGTATTAATAGGAGGCTCTGGTGATGAATCATTACCTTCTCAGCCAGTCACATTACTCATCTTGTAACTTTTAAACAGCTGTGCCAATCACAGTGACACATGAAGAATATGGCTCATGAAAAGAGGGGAAGAGTCTAGACCAGTTTGTCTAAATAGGAGAATATTCTTGTGCAGTAAATGCAGAGGCAAACGCACAAATATACAGTGTCTTACGACAAACAGGGCACTAAAGGCAAATGAAATCACTAATTTTTTTCTTACAATAAAGCATGGTTTTATTGGGAAAGAGATGTTTTGAATTTCTACAGTAAAACTCTCATTGTCTGATTTAGTTTTTTTAATTGAGGAAGTTAATGAAGTTAAACTAATTTAGTTCTGGCTTCATCCAAACAACAAATGTGCTATTCTGCCAAAACTGCGATTGAGCATAAGTCTCTTTTGAGCCCTGCAAAAACTGACAATTCCCTAAAATAAAAAGTAGTACTCACAGGACTTTCTCTGGAGAATTGTGGAAATGATTTTGTTTGAAAACAAATCTTTACTACCTACTCTTTCTTAAGTCGCCAAATTCAAAATTGAACTGAAACACTTACACCAACATTTCTGTTTATCCACAGCTTCAGATCAATCTCTATTGTGATTTGAGAAAATTGGGAATTTAATCCAGGCTTCAAAATGCTTTGATTAAGAAGGTAATGCTACACTCAGCTCTTGCCTGATTGTAAGAATAATTTTTGATATGGATGAAGAGAGAAGATATTTTATATACTGGACTTTGTGGTTGCGAATCAATTCTGTTATGTTATGCAAATAGTGAACATTTAAGTGATACCTATGAGTACTTGACAGTTGTATCCCGAAGCTCTAACAGTGAAATTATACAACAAATGAGTCATGAAGAAACGAGTTAATTATTTCCTCTTTGCAGTTATTTCATCCGACTTCCTCTCGTTTCATCCCACACATCAAATACCGTTTGGTTTTCCAAGTCGTCGGGTACTATTCTGTTGATAAGCCATCTATTGTTTGATGCCTCTCATTATCATTCTGTAGTTTCACCGTCATTGAATTCATTGGAGCTGTTGATGCCATTTACAGCTTTTTAAGTGCTATAAAAGATATTTAATGCACACTGACTTTTCTTGAAGAGCCAATAAAGTCTGAAACAGGGGAACCTCATTCCTAAAGGAGATGTTCGGAGAGAGCCTGACCTTTACCCATTACAGAATCACAATACATGTAAATGCCCTGACCTCTGTGAAGTGTCTTTAGAGGTTTAGGAAGCATTTGACTGTTTCATTGAATGGATTTGGCATTTCTGTCAATACTAACTAAGAGCGTGAGTATTAACAGAGTGCTTTCAGTTTATGTCATACTTAACCCTTGGAAGGGAGAATAGTAAATACATACAGGACAAAATGTCTTGATTGCAATGATATGCTATTTAGGTAATGTTATCTCTTATTTAATTTGAAAAAGGGTTTTTTCTTTTTTTTTATACAATTATCGTACAATTATCCTGCTGGCGAGACCCCCAGATCCTGCCAGCCTGTGCTTTACCAGCCCATCACCAATCGCTCACATGTCAGGACATCCCGCGCCTCATTTCTGTACAGAAAAAAAAACAGGTCCAGAGAAGCGCAGCGGGAACAAGTCTTTCTCTTAAATTGGTGTGCAAGTTCACAGCGTCTTTCCTGTGAGGCCAGCGAGTCGGGAGAGGTCGAGCCTGCCCCGTGTGTTGGGAGGAGACGGGTTATAGTCGGAGTGATCATACACTTGCCTGTCTCCCTTGAAAACACAGGGAGGAGGGCTGTGTCTGCCTCGCTGCGAGGAGGAGAAGAGGGAGAAGGGGTGCTGACAGCTCAGCAGAGGGTGGCTGGCGGTGAAACGCTGCCTATTTTTAGCTCTGAACCCAAGCTCCTATTTAAAGACTAGGTACTTTGGGTCGGGTCGGAAAGGGGAGGCGGGCAGCAGCGGCAAAAAAAAATTGTCTTATACGGCTGGAACACTATTTCCTGGGCTGATGCTGCAGTTTGTCGAAGATCATCGCTGTGCTTGTGTTTTGTCTCTGGGTTCTCTGTTCCATTTTTTTTTTTTAATCGTTGGGTTTTAATTTATCGTTGTAAATCTATGTTTTAGTCTCTGAACCGGTCCGTCCCACCCAGCCCTGTCTAGTCTGGTCCAACCCAACCTTGTCTAGGGGACCTCTTCCCAGCCTACATTCATAATAGCCCAATCCCCCCTCCTATTTTTATTCTTACTCCACCGGCGCCCAGCAGGACTCCTCTTGAGGTGGGACAGTTTCAGACAGAGAGTGGATGAGAAATCGAGCCATCATGTTATCCTCTGCTCCATAAAGCCTCTGTTCTTCCTCTGAGTGTAGATGGATTGCTGTGCAGATCACTGCAACCAATGGGCAGCACACTACATTACATTTATTGCTCCCCCCACTCCCTCTTCCCCCCTCCCCATCGCCCTCCCTCTTCTTCCCGTGGATATGGGGTGGATGGAAAGAAGGACAGGGGGAGTCGGGGGTGGAGGTGCATCGGGGGAAGGAGGGGGTGACGATTCGACACAGTGAGACAAGACTAACAAATTAGTCAAAGTGACAGGGTGTTTTATGAGGTCTGCTCTTGTGAGGCGACTGCTGCTCTCCCCTCTCTCTCTGTCTCTCTCTCTCTTGCTCTGGGGCCGCAGGGACACCATGCCAGGGCGGTGTGTGTGTGTGTGTGGTACATATTTGTGCATTTGAAATTGAGAGAAAAGCAGCAAAGGAAGTGGTGGAATATGGAAGGAGCAGCAAGCAATAGTAAGACAGAGGAATAGAGAAGGGAGATATTATGAATACAAGAGGAGAGGCACAGAGATTAAGAAAAAAGGCGGCAGAGTTTCAGCTTCGCTTTAAGTTTTCCTTTTCATTTTGCAAGCTATGATATAACACCCACTCTTACACATAGTTATCTTCAGTCTTAACATATTGAAGAGGGATATTGAAGTATTTATGAAGTACTTAATTATCTTTTCATGTAGAGCCTGTAAAGTACATTAATGTCGCCATGCATCTATGAAATAAGTGCTCTTACTGTCCAGCATTTATTATCTATAACTTTGTGAAGTGATATTCAAACTGTCATGTAAACTCTTTTATAACTGGAGATGTTGGATGAGAGACTGTGAACTTGAAGATATTTTCAAAAGCAAAACAATCCAAGTTGATAATTACGCACACAGATCGCATTGAGGATAAAATGTCCACACTCGAGCCCTACACACACACACAAAACACCAGAATGGCAATAGCATCGAATAACCTGGTACCTCCCCGGGAGCAGCTATCACTCCGCGCAGACACAGTACAAATGTTTCTGTGTCGGGCCAGGAAAAACAGCCAGAGTGGCTCACAGTACAAAGCCGAGTGGGAGAATAATAATAAGTGGAAGGTAATGACATGCCATGCATCTATCAGATTTATGAGAGTCTATGTCCTGCTCTGCTCCTCTCAAACACCCGCCGGCTGGGTCTGCGCCGCAGCTAGTACAGACCACAGCGCTGATGAGAGGAGTCAGAGGTGAGCAATCATAGAGCAAAGAGCAAAGGCGAGAATGGAGCTGGACTCGCTCTGCTGTGGGCAATGACAACATCCGGCAATCGGGCTCTGAAGGCCCAGAGCACACACACATACACACTGACAAACAAACCAAAATGGCCTGCACAAATGCAAAAGGAAACCCTGGAAAGCAAATATGGAACAGGCATAGAGTAGCATTTAAAGAAAGTGCACACATACAGCTCTACATTAAAATAAGATTACTACACTGTGGCGGCCACTGTTAATGTTGTGGTGGTCAATCAATCAATCAATTGTATTTGTATAGTCCATATTCACAAATCACAATTTATCTCACAGGGCTTTAACAAGTTGTGACATCCTCTGTCCTTAACCCTCAACAAGAGTAAGGAAAAACTACTAAAAACCTTGTAACAGGGTAAAAAGAACGTAGAGACCTCAGAAAGAGCCACATGTGAGGGATCCCTCTACCAGGATGATCAGAAGTGCAATTGATGCCACGTGTAATGGAGAACATCAGAAAGATATGAGTATTTGCTGCATGGATTAGAATAAACAGATTGTAGCATAATGGAAGGTAAATTAATTGACGGATTATTGTCAGTAATGGTCGAGTATCTGAGTCGAAATATTGAATATCAAGCAGTCTTGTTGTAATCATAGTCCATGGTCAGCATTCAGTCCTTCAATGTGGCCCAGAACTCACTTGTGTTCAGACAGCAAAAATGCATTCACATCTGCACTTAGAGCTGTCCACTTCTGACCTGATCCATGTTTTTTAAGGCTTGAACTGTGATACAAATTCACATGTTTGTTGCTGTTGTTTTTGCAATATACGTATGGAGAAGTGTAGTAGTGGTGCTGCCACCTGAAAGTCTAAGAGTCAAATCAAATCATCAGTCCGAACCCGCTCAGTCAACTAGGATTCTTCAAGTTGAACCTTTATTTTGATTAGAAGTAGCTGCAGAGTGAGTGCTCTTTATCATTGCTCTCTGGGGTAAAATCATTCCACTACGTCAAGTTGGCTTGACCACTTGTTTAAACGATCTACGACCTGGATCCAGGGTGAGTCTGAGGGAGAGCATTTTTTGGCTTCCATTTGGTATTCAGTGTCAGCAAATATTGTGCACATTTCCGAACCGTTTTCAGCTCAGTTAGCGCACTTAAGCTTTGAGGGATGACTTGGCTTGATTACTATAATATGTTAACCAAGCTGTCACTCTAAACATTCTGCTACCACATTTAGCAGTTTAATAAAGTGTTGCTTGACATATATATATATATATATATATATATATAATCTCTACATGAATCGATTAATCGATAATATACATATGGTGAACAGATTGTTTTTGTCTTTTACTAGACGGTTAAATTGCCTTGTTTAAAGTTTTAACATGTGTTGGGTCAGGGAAGTGGATGAGTTTGTTTTTGATTGGACTCACTAATAAAAAGGCACAGTATGAAGAAAAAAAATATTTGTTATAAAATTGTAATTTTCAAGAACAACAGTCATTGTAAGACTTTACAAAATGAAGTACTTAATTTGCTAGATATCAAAATCATCATTTTCACATTACCATGAACACTCTGGAACACTGCAGATATTAATGTAATCTAAATGATGATCTTGGTGCACATGCACTTACAAATAAACCCCCCCACACACAGGCTTTCAGCAATGCAAATTATGGTGCAGTATCAATAACACATACACTCACATACTGTAATGAAGCTACATTACAGTACATTAGCGAACCTGTGCATCACATCACATTATATCAACCTGGTTTGAACATAAAACAACACAATTCCCCATAGGATCACAGCAAGAACTGAACTGTAATAAGTGTACAAACATTACACAAGTGTCAGATGCACATAGTGTAGGTAGTGTTGAGTTAATAACATGCATGTGTTGACCTGAGAGAGGGAGTCATTGCATTGTCTATCCTCTCTCTTTAAAGCAGATGCATGTACAATTACCAGGAGATGAAACATATCACAAGTTTACTTATCTAAACCAATTTTCAATGGATACACTGTAAAAAATCAAAGATTCATATTTTATCTTTTATTAAACTCGTTTATTTTCACTTATAAAATGTGATAAGGGTTTTGGGGAAATCTTAATGATTGTTATAAACACTTCAGATCTTAGTTTGGGAAATTTTCAGGTAGTCATACAAACCACTAACATGTGAGCCAATTAACATTACACCTATGAATACTGATTTTAATAGGTTCGGGTTGAGATCTCAGGGCGTAGACCGACTGCTGATAATATGAGGCACATATAACAAAATGTTTCATGAATGTGACTACACATACAAAAGAACAATAGACCACATACACACACACACACACACACACACACACACACACAGGCTGCTGATAGTAATAAAAGGCACAACCATGAAAATGCTCATCAAACACACTCAAAAACACACAACCATAGTTAAATGGTTTCATAAATAGACACAGCAGAATGAACACGGAAATAAAATAATAATAATGAAAATAAAACAGAAGATGTATTGTTGTAATGAGCATCAGAGGACTGTTATTATACACAGACACATGTGGATGACCAAGTAAATGCATACACACTAATACATACTTACTCACTTGCACACACATTCATGCACACATACACACACTCACAAGCTCAGATGCTTGCACCGAGATGCCTTTAGACGCATAGCAGCGGTAACATACACTCACTCACACACACACAGAGACACACACACGCAACCCTGCAAGTGTGTTCCAAGACACCATTAGCACAGAAGGCTGTTTGTGAAAATGATCACATCAATCGAAGTGATAGATAAAAGACTGGGAGCAATTGATAAAGTGCCACAATTATTTGGAAGATGAATGGCTGAATTTGCTTTTGAAATTGGACTGGATCTCAGTGCAATGGAACAGAACTCATCATCATCAATGAGTCTGCCATTAGATTGCTTTCTGTCACAACCCAATATCAACCCGGACAATTGGATCCATCTGCCGAATGGAATCAAATACACCTACTCACACGACATCAGAGTTGATGTATAGTGACCATGTGTGCTACATATTACATTGCAAATACACAATACATCACTGTATGTATGTTGTGTTGCGTGTGCTTGGGTATAGTGTTTTCTGTCACAGCACATGAGTATGCTCAATAGAAGTGATTTGAGATGCATTAAGGAAACACAAGTAGGACACCCAATGATGGCTAGCGATGCAAGGAGCAAAAAAAAGAAAGAAAAACAAGAACACAACTATAAATGAACCCATCAGTTCATCTAATGTGTGTGAGATGATTGTAAAGGCATGTTATAGTGTGAGTAGCCTGAGATAGATGTGCAGTTAAAGGTGGGCTGTAACAAGAGGAATCATTATCTCACACCACGCCGCTTCCAGGAAATTCTTCTTTTATTATTATTATTTAAAGAATAGTTGTAACTCATAAAACTTGCACTATCGTAGCACATCATTTATTTAAGCCTATAATTCCTTTGGCTTTCGCAGTTATACGCCTCATAATGATGCATTGGTTAACATGGCCTGAATATTTGAGCCACATAAAAATGGTAATAGATTAAACCAGGGGAGTGTATAGGGCTGCAGTGTGTGTGTGAGCGGAGCTATCAGTAAAGAAGTATTACTGCAGCTTACACAGGCCTTAGCATACAGAGGCGAGGATGTCTCTGAAAGCACTGTATCTTCCCTGCATACACATGCACAAAGCATCAGAAGAGAGACAGACACCGCAGGGGGTCGTAGGGAAACACACTAACTAATGCATTGTGCTGGGAGGGAGGCGACAGGGGTCTGACGATACACAGGAAATGTGTAAATAGGCTGCTGTTAAGGAAGAGGAAGGCTGAAGGATTGTTTACAGCCACAGATGTGCCCAGAGAAAAACATCTATGCACCTCAA
The DNA here is from genome assembly GCF_947347685.1 of Pleuronectes platessa. Taxonomy (NCBI): domain Eukaryota; kingdom Metazoa; phylum Chordata; class Actinopteri; order Pleuronectiformes; family Pleuronectidae; genus Pleuronectes; species Pleuronectes platessa. The sequence continues at coordinate 11,461,819 of NC_070626.1, forward strand.
ATCATCAGTCACCTTTTCCATCTTCTTTATTTGCGGTATCAATGGCAAATAGGGTGTCTAATTCGCAGGCATTACAAGTTATATGCACTTCTGATTCTACCTGAATATCTGTGAGATGAATCATCGTGTGTACTCTATAACTGTGCACTATATAATGTATTGTTGCTCCATAATGTCCCACTTACAAATAAAGTTATGTTCTGTCTAACTGGTATATAGCTGTAAGGTACAGGCTGACAATCTCTGTCTAAATCAGTGACAGGCAAAGTTAACTGAAATGCAGGTCAAACTTTTCCACGCGCAGACACACACTCATATAAACACCCACACTGTTCCCGACATTTGCAATAAAATTAGGTCTTTCTGCTTGTCTGTGAGGGAGTATGTGTACATTGCTTCTGTATATACCATTTTCTTTAATCTCATCGTCTCTGTCAACCTCCGAGTGCGCGCAAATGCAAACACATGAACATGCACACACACACAAACACGCACACACATTCACACAACTTGTTTCAGTATCCTGAGGGTGACTCTCATTGTCATAATGCATTCCCTTAACCCTTAACCTAACCCAAACCCAAACCTACCTCTAAACCTTAATTTGTGTCACCACGTATGAGTCCCCATGGGCTGGTGTGTATTCAGGTTGAAGTCCCCATAGGGACATGAAAAAACATGCCCACAGTCTCTCTCTCTCTCTTTCTCAGTCATACATGAACACACACAGACGTACACATGTGTATTCATGCATGTGCGTATGCATGCACTTGAAGCTTCACACACATTTACACACACTGTTCCTGTGCGGTAAGTGTCTGGGGGAGCTCTGCGGGGACCTGTGCTGTCAGAGAGCAGACCACAGAGTGTCCCTGGTCCCTGCTCCACCTGCTGTGACAGCTAATTAGGCCTGGCTACAAAGACTGGCCTGTCTGGGTGCTGGAGTGGGAGCCGGGGCATGGCATAGCAGGGCATGGCATTGGATGGCATGGGGATAGTGTGGCCAGCTGATAAGGTGCCCTGCCATGTTGTCCATGGACACGCTCAACCCGGGATCACCCCAAGACCCCAGCGGTGAGTTCTCGTCTCCCTAAGGCTCCCCCTTCAGTCATTAATTACGCTCACACACTTCTATTAGTCCTCCATTTAGGCTAATCAACAAGCCAGGCCCTCCACTGACATCATTAGCTCTCATAACAAGCAGCTGTATTTGGGGAGGGGCCCTTCAGAGCCGTTTGTGAACATTAACCCTTCCTCAGCAGTAATGAGCCGTCCTTATCTCGTGCTACACCTCAGGGCCTTTTGTCGTGCTCCTGTTGTCCAACACCCCCCAGCCTGTTCTTCTTGTGTGGTTGTCATTAGGAGACAGTAGCAGCTACAGCGCCAAAGCTGTGGTCGCTACAGGCAGACAAGGAAGCTTAAATAGCATGGCAGGAAGTTAACACAGCGGGGGGGGTGCGATGTATTTTTGGGAGGGCTGGGGATCAAAGATGCTGAGGAAATGGGATGAGACAGGGCAGCCTGAGCCCTTTGTGTGTGTGTGTGTGTGTGTGTGTTTCTGTGTGCGACTCAAATTAGATATGAGGAGGGGAAGGAAACACAGGTTAGAGATGGTGTCAGTGAGCTCAGCCGTTTGCCTGGACCAGCAGGGAGCATGGGAAGAAGGAGAAGCCCCCAGAGCAGCTGCCTAACCTCCTGAGGTTGGAAGTAATATTTTAAAAAAACACTCACATTTGTGTAAATACCAGACAGAGCTAAATATTTGCTAGTTGTCCTCGAGGAATACACGCCTAACTCCTCAATGTGTGTTTTGACTTTGTGATTGTCACACTCACACCCATCCATATGTGAACACATCGTAAAAAACACGTCTTAACTTCAATGTGTGACTTTTGTGTTAGTGTTATCAAGCTGGTATCAGTCATCCTCCTTCAAGTGCCATCTTTCACATATATTCAAATCCAAACACAAGTCAAACTCATGTTATCTAACATGTGAATGTGTGTGTGTAGTTGACGCCACCTCCCTTACATATGTATGTTTACCAATATGTGACTCATAAGTCAGGCAAGAGTCACAAATATGTTTACGGGTGTGAAGGCAGAAGATATCGTAGGCCCTGTTTACCTTGCATACTCGAACACAAACTATACAAATCATCTAAATTTACCTTCAAGCTTATCTGTGAAGTCTCCCTCTTGTTTGTCTTGTCTAACAGTGTGTTCACATAAATAGATTTAAAGTTATTGGCAGTTACTGGCCTCTCATGAATCTGAGGGTGTGAGCATCCACTGCTCCAACTGGACGGCTGCTGTTAGCTCTTGACTGACTGATGCTCCAACTGCGTCAGAGGACATAAAGCATAAAGTTGAGCTTTTTAAAGTTTTCCCTGTAGTACAGCTGGGTAACTTTCAGTCCGTCGAACTCAGCGTTGGGTACAACGCTGCAAAGTCAGTGCTCGTTAACGAATAGCTCTCCCAAATCAAAGTGCGAACCGCCCTCATGCCTGGTTTGCTGTAACTACTGCAGCTTGTATGAAAGCCAGGGACATTGTCAGTCTCAATGGCAATTAGGGTGTTGTGGTCAAAGTTGTAACTTTCCAGCTCATCAAAAACATTTAAAACGACAGAAAGCCATAACAAGATATCACGATGTCATGTGGGTGAGTATTTGGCGAGGCAGAGGCGGAATTGCACACACATTAGCGGCAGGGAAGCAGGAAGCAAGACAAACTCTTGCAGTTCCCTCCATGTGTTTGGCAAGCAGCTGTTATTAGAATGAATGGGGCGCTGTGTTTGAATACTTCATCCATTGTTTAATACACCCATAGTAGCTAATCACCCCTGGAGTAGAGAGCAAAGACCTTAGCTATCGTAGCCAGCGTTACGGACCAAAGAGCACATTCCATAATTTACCAGATGAGAACCGTGGAGCACCGATGAAAATAAGCAGAAAGGGTTAGAAAAGTACACAAAGTCAGAAAAACCTTCATAAGCTCATGTGCGTGGCTGCACATTGAGTCTGAAGGCACAATCCTAGCCAATTACTTCATCCCAAAACCTATCCTCACGGCAATGGGCAGCCCCGTCGGTTCTTTACCTATTAATCCCAGGCAGGCCTGCTGTATGGTTTCCTGATTGAGTGTTCATGTTGAAAAATTTATGTCGTCTCATTTTCAACCTGTCTCGCTCACCTTCCTTGTTACCATTGCTGACCAGTAACTGAGTTTTCCAGTCTCCTAAGCTGTAATTTAGAGGGGCATGCATGGGCTGCTGCTCTCTGAGGGCTGTTGAGGTTGAACTGTTTGAAACAAGGCTTGAATGTGGTTGTTGGTCGATGCTTTGTGACCCATAAGTTGCAGTGCAATTTTGAGGCATTCAACATGTGCTACTGACAAACAAAGACTGCACATCGGTTTTCAAGGCAGAAGAAAGAAACCAAAATACATTAGCTATGTTTGTTTGTTTTCTAAGTCATTTGTTGGTTAAATTTTCTCATTTGCAAATCCCCAACAAACAACCATATGCGCACATTCAATCATGCCTGCACACATGTAATTTGTGTCAAGAGAGGTTTGGTATGAAAGGGGTTAACACACTATTTTCTAGCTCTTATCGGTGCTTGTAAAAGGATAAGGAGAGGAAAAGTGAGAGAGAGCGGGGGAGCGAGAAAAATGCCATTTGGGGGGAGAGCCAAGTGGGTCTGCTAAACGAGTGGATTCTTATGCAAATACATGCTAATTTATGCGCACAAGGCAGTGGCAGCGCCCGAGGCTGCTTTGATTGGCAGTTGCAGGTCTGTGTGTGCTGAGGAGGGACGCTTGGCTCCGGGTGCTTCTGTAAAGTTGGGCACGGCTGCCTCTCCATGTTCTACATGCTCTGGATCCACCGACTGCACACGTCTGTAGACTAACCTCTCCACCGGACGAGTCCCAGCAACCAGCAGGGCTCCCATCCAAAATACTCTCCACACACCAAGAGCTAAGCGCAGCCAGCTCCAATTCCTCGATGGCTGGAAGCAGCCAGGGCATCATTATAAAATCAATGCCCCAGTTTCATAGTGTGTATGTGTGTTTGAGTGGAAGGGGCAGCATTATGGGCTTGTTTGTGTTGATTCTAGGGGGTGTTTCTGAGTGGCAGAGCAGCAGAGGCGCCGATGCAATGCTCTCCACGCTCACTAATGGGCTGACAGAGAGGCTCTAGGTCAGGGCCTCCCATTACTTCAGGAGGGAAACTGGCTAAATGAATAGGAACCTGCACCTAGCCACTACCCAGAGGAAATATAAATGCCATTTGTTTCTGTGGCATGGTGTTGTCATGCAGAGCTGTGGTACATCTTGATAATGTAAACATAAATTCCTGAATAAGGTGATGCCAGAGTAATTGGGTGGCTGCTATTTATCATTTTTTTGGCAGTTTTTTTATTTATTTTTTATTTGCAAGGCAGGAGGAGGGAAAACAAATTTAGCCTAGTGAGCATGAAGCCATTACGCTGTCTATTACTCATTCATACAGGCCCCTAGGCCAATAGAAAAACACTTGGAAATCACAAACATAAAATAGAATATATTGCCTAAAAATATTGTGCATTTTACACTACGTTATAAATATACTCTGCTGTGATGAGGTTTCTTGGAATGAAACAATGGAGAAATTTCATTTTTTTCACTCCTCTATAATAATATACAGTATATGCGTGATTGTACACAAGCATATGTGTTGTTAACATCTCATTCTAACACCAAACCATCCTTTGAACACACAATACCAACACAACTGACCCCCCCCCAGCTTTAACACGTGCCAAAGCAGAGTGGGCATTTTCAAGGTCTGCAATTATACCCTCTGCAGAGTGTAGGCAGCAAAATTACTTGGTTGGCACCCCCAGCACCCCAATCTCACACTCGATGCACACCCCATCTCAATGGAAAATAAGGCAAAACAATTTAGACAGATCTGGAACAAACACAGCCAAACCTTTTGTTTGTCACACCTGGGGATCACAAATGGATTCTCGTCATACAGTAGATTGGAAATTTATGCTTATTTACACTCTCATCGCTCTCTTTCCAAAATAACGCGGTCATTTTGCCAGCAGTGAAGTGGTCCCCGCATCTGCCGGTGTTGTCTTCCCTCAACTAATCTCCCCTCTCCAGCTTTTGATGACACCAGAGACATGATGTGATGTTCCCTCATCACCCATCACATGTTGCCCAGCGTAGGCTTTTTGAAATGGCACTCGTTCCTTGTGCATATTTCACCCTCCACCCACACTCGTCACTGTAGAGGCAATGAATAATACATATTTTATTATATTATTGCAAGAGATTTGTAACACTTGAAACAGAATGCAATATGCAGTTTATCTCCATGCATGGCGAACACAAGGTGCTTCCGTGGCGTCTGTCTGTGTCACCAGGCGAGACGGGAGGAAAAGAGGAGAACAGAGGAAACAAGCTCGTGTGACTACTGACAGTCCATCAGCCTCCCGCGGCAATTATTCTCCCGGCTGAGGGGTTGGATGCTAAGGCTGGTGACGGCCTTTGTGCGTGTCTACACACTCAAACAAAGGACATGCCATTTTTAATGTGTCTATGTGCTCTGCATGTGTCACTTTTCAACACAGCATATGGTAACAGCATCTCATGTCCTTATATGTATGGTATCAACGGCAGCGGCCAAAACCTTGTTAGCCAGTTCCGCTGTTCTACTCGCCATATCGCACTATAATATATAGTCTACACAACAAGGAAACAACAAAAGAAATTATAACATCAATCCAACTCCATTAAAAACACAAGATCATGACAGAAAAAGTTTGTCCGCTGCACTTTCTCAGGCTTTTTGTTCAATCCACTAACCTTTCAAGACCTGGAAATTACTACATTCATTCCCAATATTCTTCAGAACCGTGAAGAAAATCTGGCATTATTAAAATCCACCCTTAATCATCAAGCGCCTTTGTTTTGCTGCCGTAACCATGGTCCATTTAGAAATTGTATTTCCTGAAGTAGAGGGTCGAGAGCTGATGCCATTTTAAACGGAATAATTGAAGTGGTGCTTTTTTTCTTTTTTTTTTACCCCCCTGTATGTGTGAGCAGCGGTGTTTGTCGTGTGCCTGGCTCGTCCTCTTAGAGACGGGAAGGGGTGAACGTGTGCTGAAGGCCTGCAGAAAGCCCTCCAGCCTTTATCGTTTAATTTGACGAGGAGGCGTGAGGTGAGCTGGAAGAGGAAATGCGTCTCGCTGTTGCTGTACCACTTGAGAGCTCATTCACTGCCTGGGGCTATTGACCACACCGTGTCAGGCTCTATGCTCGAAACGCGTCCCCACACAACACTTAAATTGCATTTGGACCTTGGCTGGGGTGAGCAAATGCCTGGACAAAAATCAATGGGAGGATACAAGCCTCGGTGGACACGAGAAGGCGTTAGCTTACATTCCAGCTATTGATGAATGCCAGGTGCATTTCATCAAACAACTGTAGCTCACTGAGTTTTTGTTTACCGTACAATGCATAAGTAGAGATCGGGTAGCTTGGGTAGAGAGACTGCACTCAAATGAAAAGCCAGAGAATTATCGTCAGACTTCAGTGTTTTCCTCTCGCTGATATCTCAACCTATATCTGGAGGGATATGGGTTAAATGTTTAAAAAAAAGAAAGTAGATGGATAAATAAACATTGTTTCCTGGCCTTGCTTCGCTGGTCTGTGACTAACTGGATAGCCATTAAGGTTTAAAAAAGCCAGAGTGTGAAACAGACTGGAACACATTGAGCTTCGGCTCAGCAGAATAGATTTTCATTTCCTTAATCAACTTCCTTATTCCTGCCTTTTTTTCCAAGGAATTAATATAGATCAGTGTTAATGGGAGCCAAATAGGTGAGTGGCAGCATGTGGTGAGCAGGCTCAGTGGAGGAGAGCAGGCTTTTCTCCTTCACCAGGAGCAGCATCTGTTGCTCCCCTGCTCCAACACTATTTACAGATAGCTGCCATTATTTACGCCTGATGAGATTCTATCCAATTTACCAATCCTCCCTCTTCACAGAGACATGGACAACACGAGCGCTCTACAAGGAAACATTGCGCCGAGGCTTGTCAGCCGGTGCGTGCGGTTTCCAATTCAGCATCGGCTGGAACGAGTGTGAAAATGATTTGTTGCTACGCAGCGACTGCAGAAGAAGGATTATTATTGACAGGTCTTTTTCCACGGGAGACGTTTTTTGACATGTCACAGTAGGAAAAGCACACGTGTAAATAATGAAATTAATTACTGGGACGCTGCCGTTATTAATGGGTTAGATGTTAGGGAACATCTGGGCCTTTCCTAGTGTGACAAGTCAAAATGTCTGCTATGAAAAAAAAAAGTCTATTTTTGGGGAAGGGAAATTGCGGTGCACAGACGGTTGGACACATTCAAACTGATACACTGTTAATCACCAACCTTTCATTTCTAGCATTATCACAAAAACATATTCTTGCTTTAGTCACCATTCAGCATTCAGGAGTGGAGGGAAAACTGAGGTGCCCCCGTTAAGAGACAATATGTATACTGAGATAAGAATGACACGATTCTCGTCGAGTAAATTTTCTCCCTACCATGTAACTGCTTCACCCCCTCCACACATTATGTACATGTCTGCCTAACTGCTGTGCCTAAACCTCAGACGAATCCTTGGAAAGTTTGATGTGCCAGCTTTCAGCTCTAGGCTAGATGGAAGAGTGTTATTTTTCAAGTGAAATAACGCACTGTGAATAGTCTGTGCGACTGACACTTTTGTGTGGATTTCTGAAATGATTCTTTTTCTCTAACTTCAGGGACAACAGCAATTTATTTATGCCTTTTTTTTATGTGTGTGTGGGTCTATGACGGTGTGGAAAAATACAAGAGCTGGTGAAAAATAAGTGCCTGACACTGCTGAGAGAGGAAGTTCACAACGAAACAAGTGAACGAGAAAAGATGGAGAAGGAGAAAGTTACAAAGCTCAATGAGAATAAAATGAGGTGACAGACAGTAAGAGATAAATAATTATATAAATATAAAACAAGGTATGTCGAAAGTACAAAAATATAGGAAAAAGAGGAGCAAATGTAGAGTGGGTAGGACAAACAGAAAGAGAGAAACCTTAAGACAGGTTGGCTGTGGCGACAGGAAACGATCTATGATTGCACTCCTCTTTGCAAATAACATATAGTGTCAGTTTTAGTCTTCTTCAAGCACCAGATGGATGGGTTTTTTCCACATAAGGACAATTCAGATGTCAGGAGAAGAAAAAAAGACACAAAATTGTCAACTGTAAATAAATAAGTTGACTTTTCAAACGCTCTAAACTGTCATATCCCAACCCATCAGACTGGGAGGAGATTAAAACAAAACAAATATTTGGCTTTTACGGGGAGATGTGTACGTTGGGGCGCTGTCATCCATCTGAATTGCCTCGAGAGATATCAACAAAATATGTGCCTCTACATCTACAGTTTGTTCTTGCTTAGTTTTCTGTGGTGTTACAGCATCTAGACTTTGCTTGTGAGTAACCGAGATAGAGTCCAGCACCGGGTCGGGCAACCAGCAAACACATTGTGTAGTGGGTAAAAAATATATTAAGTATGATTTATTCATTTACAGGTGTTTGAATGGGTATCAATTAATAAACGTAGGCAGGCAGAAATGGGAACAGAAGTATGTTTTGTTTTTTACAAGCTTATATGAAACCTAGTCAGCCACATGGACTAGTTTTATTGTAAAATCCTATGACATCATCTTTGACCAGTTAATTTCCTCTGAAATAAATGTCTCTTCTGACACCAAACTAGCTAGTTCCTCAACATGGGGTCACAGAAATGGCCATTGGTGTTTGATGATTATAAAAAGTCCTTCGATGTTTTAGCTTTTAAAGCCACGCGCTTCTCAGCATGCCATCGCTATGGAAACACATTGACAGCTGCAGGAGTGCAGGTGAGAATTCGCTCATAAACTTTTTACAAGAACACAACTTAACCACCACAACGAGAGGACAAGGCTGCCATAAACCTAAATTTGATATTAGTGACTGTATGTAGCATGTGTCATCATGGGGTTATGGGTCATGTCTAACGTAATTTGTTAACAAGTCCAGATTTGACTTGGAGATGATTGCAGGTAACACGTTGGGTTAAGTTCAGAGATCTGAATGTGCAGTGGATTTGTAAAAAATGGATTCGTCCAAAACTACACCCACAAAGGGAGCGGCTTTAACACTGCTGTGATTTTTTTCTACTCTGTGCAGACAAAAGAAAAGATAGAGAAGTTGTGTAAAGTTACAGACTGTATTCCTTTTCCGCCTTTCACTATGCCTGTCACTCTGATGTCTGCCGTGCCTGTCACTGCGAAAGGACAAAGCACACACACACACACACACACACAGACACACACACTGCACATCTCTCCCCTTTTACCAGAGGATAACCCAGTGATGTTATACCCTTGCAGGGTGCAGCATCTATAAGCCCATTTTTTGTCTATTGAAGAAAAGCGTTCCACTCTGCTAGATTACGGTCAGGCGCGATTAAGATCTTTGCCTCACTGAAGCAGGGAAAAGGGAAAAAAGGGACGTGCTCTCTGTGTAACTTTAAAAAAAAGAAGACAGAGGAGATAAAACAGATGAGATCCTTCTTTGACTCCAGAGCCCCGGGCCGCTCAGTGGGCGTGGCGATCCCAATGCATGAGCGGCATCATTGGTTTCTCTCTTTGAATGTCTCTGTCTTTCTCCTTGTCTCTTTTTTTTGGGATCTCTCTCCCAACTGAATTTCCTTGTCTCACTCTCTCACCTTGCTACTCAAGGAAAAAATCCCATGTGTCCGTCCTTCAGTGTGATCACTCAACACTCAGAATATCAGTGCCCAGTGCAGCATGTCATGATGTTGGAGTGTTGGATTTTGCAGATCTAATATGATATGAGCTCAGTCTGCTGTTGCACTCTACTGTAAGTCAGACTGGATAAGTGTGAGTGGTGTGAATACAATTTGTCTTGTCCCTCTCAGACACATATTAAACAAGAATTCAAAACATCTGTATCTACATAGGTTACAACCCTGTTGAACATAGATTATAAAGGGCATGAGTATGATTTTAAGGTTGGTGGTGGTTTCTTTACGCAAAGATTGTGGGTAATTATGGTTAATAACATTTTCCTCACTTTAAATTTTCCACAATATTGCCATCACTTTGTTTTCTAACTAGACCTGAACTCTTACGCTACATATACCATGAATCAATTTCAAAAAGCGGATGAGTTACATCATAGAAAAAACAGAATAATCACTGAATATATTTGAGCTTAACTTTGTATTTCACAAAAGGTAGCAGTTGTCAGACCCTGGTCAAGATGCAGCCTGGTGAGTGTGGAATAACTGAATAACATGTTTTAAGTTAAGGGTAAGAAAATTTGCAGGCTGTCTTTTTTGATCAAATTGATCCAGACGTGTTCAGAACCTGGTGCAACTTCAGTAACTGATTTGAGTTGTCTGCAATCTGAATGTCAATTATTTAAAATCGCAAACCTCATACAGAGATGGAATCAGCCATCACAGCAAATTCTCCGCCAACATCAACAAAGAGCGAGTCTTTTAAGAACCTCGTCATCTGATTGAGGATGTTGAAAGCTTCAAATCAAAGGGCACAGTTGATTTTCAGCTCTTCCTAAAAGCCCATCATCTCTATTTGAAATTGAAATGAGTTCCACGATTCGTAAATCTTAAATTCACCTCATACAGCATGAGTAATAGAAAATATAAATGGCTACTTTGGTGTTATGCTCTGCTTTTGGTGCTCAGTAATTATGATAGAAGGGCACAACCATTTTAAGCTGAGCTGCCTAATGTCATTATGGGTAAAGAATCATGCAAGCGGTTGAAGAGTCAATTCTGCCAACTACAAATATCACTGAGTAAAGTTTATCGTTTCCCATAGACGAGCTACTGCCTTTTGAATGTCACTCCACTATTGAAAGTGCCCAATCTGATACCAATCAATCCAATACTTTCTATTGGATTGAGTTTTCAATGTCAGGGTATTTAACAATCCATTAAACCAACATTTGTGGGCGGATCACAAGGACCATCCATTTGTTTAAAAGGTTAAAACCCACTGCTGCCACCCCCTTTTCTGAAAGCCCCGTTGCTTCACTGCTGTCCTACACAGAGAGGCAGGGTTTTAGGAAGCATTACATGTTCCAGGCACGCTCTTGAAGAAAGTAAGAGATGGCAAGATAAAGGGTCTTTTTTATGACTCCCACCCTCTGCTTGCCTTTTAATGACCAAACGGAAAAAATAATGATATTAAGTATTCAATTTGACTGGGGTCTCGTGTTAAATCTGGTGTTTCAGTTGTTTACCGTTTCGTTAAAAAATTCATTGCAACAAAGTTCACGAGCCTACATTGTTACAAACCCAGATTTGGCGGGATTATGTCGGCTTTTTCTGAGAAAAGAGGTTGGATTGCATCAATTGAGATCATCTCACAATACCGGCAGCTTTGCCCCTGATTTTAAGGAAAAAGATTCTTTGAGCAATGGAAGATTAAATGATGATTAAAAGATAAAAAATTTGACATTTTGTCACATTGCTTTCTCTGCTTGTCTCTAGCGCCTGCACACCCTTAGCTCCTCTCTCCAAACTCGAGCAGAGAATCGGCCATATGGCAAAGCATCCCCTTTCTCCTGTGTGCTCTCCATTCCACCTCCCATTTTGACTCCTCACCCACAACACACACCCTCATGCATACAGGAAAAGAGTAAACCACAGGGATGCTATTGGTCCCAGTACAATAGGGCATGGCAGGGTGGGTGACCACAGCAGATGTCTCTCCCTTTCCCTCTGTCTCACTGGCGGTGTGCGGTGTCAACCCGTGCCAGGGCACTAGTACGGGCACCATGGCGCTCCACGTTGACTAAAATCTATTCATACAGGAGTCATCCGTGGAGATAAAGCACCTCTGCGCTGTCGGCAGGACGGGGTCAGAGTTGGCTGGTAACGAGGAGCGGCAGCACAAGCGCAGGGCAGGCAATAAATCTTTCCTGTGTGCCAGCAGACCCGTGGACCTGCAACTCACAGGATGCTTTGTTTTTTAAATGAGCCGAGTTGACCTTAGTGGTGCATTAATGCACATTTCCGATGCAAAGACATTCTAGCCAGGAAAAAGGGAAATGCTGCTCCTGGCTATATAAAAGAGAGAACGGAGAGCGAGAGAGAGTTTACTGTTATGACTGTTCACCTTTTTACCCTGGCTGCAGAATTAATTTCAGCGGTTGAATGGTAACGCTGATGTTTGGCTGAAAGATACTGCCAGTGCAATGATCCTCAATAAAGAGCTATGAGCGCTTTACATGGGAAGAGACATTTACCATTTGCAGTGGGAGGCCCATCGGATCAGTAGCTGAAGGCTTAAGAGAGAGAGAAAAACACTGGGGCTTTCGTAGGAAGCTGACAGAATAGCCTCAGCACATAAAAGCTCTGTCATACTAGAACAGGGGAAAAAAACTATTCTCTGTACTCAGATTATGGGTTGTTTACGCTCCATTTGGAATTCAAATGGCATTTCACACTGACAAAGAAACAAAACTGTGGAGATAAAGGCAGCTGGTGTGAGAGTTGTCATAGTGGCGGTGATGTTGCTAATGTCTATGGCAGGTCCAGCCGTCATGGGCAGATGGCTGCTGTACAGAAATGCCAGCATGGGTTCCCAGCACAGCGCCGCCTTCTGGCAAGATGCTTCATGCAGTTCCCCTGGAGAAACAGACTCAGACTGTGAAAAAATTGGCCACGACGACTCAAGCTGTCAACTTTTTTCATTAGCAGCTTTTGATTGACAGTCCTGTAAACTTTCTCGCTGCCTCTACCCAAACACCACCCATCACTCATCTTGGCCACCTTAGAGACAAATGTCCATCCTCCGAACGGCCGCGCTTGCATCAGCGCGTACAGCTCAGGACTGAATGCCAAGATGAAACGAGGGATGAAGGGCACACCAAAGGAGCGTTAGCTGGGGCCAGATTAGCCATTATTTGCCACACAAACCCTCATGACGAGAGGCCAAGGTCAGACAAGCAGGCGGGCACAGCTGGGCGCAGATATTGAGGCATCCCAGCGGCAAATAGCCAGCCTTTGATCAAACGTGTCATTCCTGTCATGAAGGTGACTCAAGATCAGACCATGTCGACTAGCCAGCTCCTGCGATTGTGGCGAGGAGTGATGGCTAACATTCATACTCTCGACTCACCCTCACAAATAAATCTGGAAAAGAAATCTTCATTTTGAGGCCATGTCGTCCTCATAACTTGAGGTCATGCTCTGAGAGAGATCCTCTGTTTTTGTGTCTTTCCAAAGCATATGCTGTCCATCCGCCTCGCTTCCATGCCCTAACCTCTTCTGAATGAGGGCTTATCACAGAGACAGACAGAAACACACTGAGAGACAGAGTAAGCTAAGAGGGGGAGGGGCCCAGCAGACAAAGCAGAGCAGTAGTGCCAGCCACACTAACGGTGCCCCCTGCAGCAGACTTGCAAGCATCTCATGATCGCCTGTGCCACAGACCTTCCTCCTCCTCCTTCTCCTCATGACTTTGCCTTTTCTACTATAGGAATAGAGACTTTAACGCAAGTTAATTAAGATTTTATTCCAGGGTGAGAGTGTCAGTTGAATACCACATATCGAACACAATCCCCAGCCTATCAAGATGGGTGAAAACTAAAAGGAGATTTGGATGTAGGCTATACAACATGACAATATTCCCCCGTCAAGCCAGAGGTCAGCTGGAGTCAGTTACTTTGATTGGCCCGATAAAAAGTGCTTGATATCTATGTCTGTTTCTCCAGGGCGGGGGATCTGTTCAATGCCATCTACAGCAGAAATGATGAGTTCATGATGAATGATTTCACAAAATGCGTAATCAAAAGCCATGTTGTAAACATGAAGAAACAAATTACCCGATATAGTAGGGGAGCGGCAATCCATGACTTACTAGAAGAAAAGGGGGATGAAATTGACTTGGAGAAATTTAAATGCCTCCATTTCTTAAAAACTATCTCGCAAACCCGACTTCAAAATAGGACAGCTTGCTACAGTTGATGTGTTCGGAGATGAAAGATAAGCTTGCATAAAGGCTGAGTCATTCCTCATGTTTTTTCACTTAGTTCCAAATCCGATTTGAGGACCTTTCTCCATCAATGCATCTCCGGGTTCAGAATAGCCAAGAGTAAGACCTTCTGGGAAATGTGGTTGGAGTGAAAATACGAGCAAACTTTCCCAGTGGCCTGATATTAGATTAGGATGCGGGCTTCAGGAGAGGCAGGGGCCTATCCCATATTAGGAGGGTTCACCTACGTGGCAGGATGTGTTTGGTGGAATAAGTGGGACAACTCCCAGCAGGCTGAGAGAGCACTGGCCAATAAGTGATAAAAGAGCGGAACTAGTCCCCATGCTGCCTTATTGAAGTTTACCTTTGTACATTTACACTGAATCCCAATTTGCCCTTCCTGCATTTTTTTACCCATACCATATCCCTCCTCTGGAAGTCAGGGGACCATCAGACACATCCAGACCTGTTTTACCTCACTGCCCTTTGTCACCGGAAAGATAAAAGAGGAGATCAAACCAAGCTACAGGATAACTACATTTATCCAGAAGCAGTTGTTTGTATCGAAACCACTAAATTTCCCTGCAGAGAAAAGTATGCCTTGGTTCCCTCTATTGAGCTAAAGCCTCCCATGTGTCATTGTACAATCCCTTAACCTCAGATCAAAGAAAGCAGACATTCTTTAGTCAGATGTTCCTGAGTGACATACGTAGCTTCCTGCCAATATGTGACTAATACTATAAAAATCTATTTATTTCTGATGGTTGTGATGGGGCAATTCTCTCCTGGAAATTAAGTTATAACCAAATTGCAACAGCACATACATTTTGTCGTGAACATTAAAGCTGGCTGGATAAAGTTCAGAGGTAACTTATTTATTTACTGAATGAAGCACAACCTTTATTGCACGTAGGGATAGATTGTGGTTTTAGTTAAAGTGAATAATGAAGTCAAGTTGATTTTGTTTTCTGGAATAAACCAGACTGTAGCCTTTGTCTAACCGTAACTGTGTTTGATAATGCTGGAGAAACTTTAATAGGATAATTAACTTTTACCTTTTATTTGCAGTATATCATCATGATGTTTATAAAACATTTCGTACAAAATTTACTGGAGCAGGTTAGTGTATTGAAATCAGGTTTCTAAGATGCATGATGGATAAGGTGGAAGAATATACAGCGAACTAAATTAAATATGTATACACTAATATAAATGTATCAGAGGATACTTCAGTATCACCTCTAACCCTAAACTCGACAAACATGCATACGTGTCTATTTATTCCATGACAGAAATAACCTCAAGATTATTAAACTGATTCTGTTTATGGTTATTCTTTTCTCAACTCTTTTTTATTCAGCAGTGGGTCTTATCCAGACAATGGTTAAAGCATTTAATTATAATAAGTAACCTAATATTAAAATCATTTAATGCAATGGGATAGATATTAATATGAAATTCATGATGATATTTTTTTAATCTTTCATCTGTAGCTCTATACACCATTGAATAAAGTTTTCAGACTATGTAAAATGGACGACTCTGTGCAAACTGCACTCTCCCGCTCCTCCCTCAGACCTGAAGCGACGTAAACCTGATAATACTCTGACCCACTCGGCTGACCTGAAAAACTCTAATCATATTTGCACTGATTGCAAAACATAAGCACTTTAACTTTACTCGGATATGCAAATATGGCTTCACACCATCCCCTACAAGACAAACTCCCGGTGATGTGATTTTTGCTTTTCCAGCCGGCTCAATACCTTTCCACTTAATATGCTGCCAAGTTAATCAACGATGGTTGAAATCCGAGAGATCACAGGCACTTTAGCTGCTGACGCGCCTGGTGTTCCTCAAAGGCAGAAGCTGATGGATCTCCTGTGTTCATTATGGAGGGAAAGGGTTCTCTTTAATCAGCCTGGGAGCCACTTATCATAAGGACGTTCTGCAGCACACACACAAGCGTGTACATGCTCACACACAGGAACTTCCACTCCCAGGCACGTATACATGGGCAAAACCTTCCTGGAGAGAAACACACACACAGAAACAAACACACACACACACAGACACTCGTATCAGGGTGCCTCACCACATAAACACCTCCAGTAGACATTTCTACCCAGACATACAAAGGAGGCAAAAGAAGGCAGATCATGAACATGCAGATATAGTAGATGTATCCCTCACTGCAACACATACACACACACACGCCTTAACCAGCAACACAGGGGCAGTCTAATAATATACACGTAAACAGATATTACAGGACCCAGAATACGCTCAATTAAGGCACTACACACACACACACCCACACTTACAGCTAGCTATACCTGGTCTCGATGTGACAGGCTGAGAGATTGTGATCTCATAGCACACCACATTTAAGACCGAATAAATATTTGACGCTTTGTGTTCAAATACTTGTCTCGGGGATGTGGGTAAATATATGCCTCTGTATAGTTGGGCCCGTACTGTGTCACCGTGTTTAAGCGTGTTTCCGTTTAAGCGACAACGCGGGTGTTTGTGGTGTGTACGTGTTTGTGCGCTTGTGTGTGTGTGTATATGACAATCTCTTTGGCTTGTGGACAGGCATACACTGATTTAATCACTCCCCAGGCAGAGTGTGGGGGAGGCAGAGGAGGCTGTGAGGCAGATAGGAACAGACAAACGCGACAAGGCGAAAGAGGGAGAGAGCATGCTCACCCTGCGGGCTCGGCTGCACAATAAATACAGACTTGTACACATACGACACTAAAGGTACACCTACATGGACACATTAATACAAACTGTGTGGACGCACGTCAACATTAAAGCGCACTGTAGATGAATGTTAAAGAATAAACCCTGAAGTGTATGCATGCAAATACTGGTTGCATGTGTTTGGTGTCCATGGCTGCTTATGCATGTGTTAGCATGTGCGTGGTTTATTGCATGTAACCTTCCCTCCGTGTGTGTTTGTGCAGTCTGGATGAATGCACTGTTTACATGTAGTACCAAGCAGAGGTCACTAATGGAGAACAGGGTGGTAATGGGCCTGGCAGTACAGGTTGTTCTGTAATCTCATCATGCTTAACTCAATAAGGTAAAGGTCAGTCTGCCCCCTGGTAGACGCCCTGTCCCTGCTTTGACCTGCTGAGGGACAGGAGGCATGGCACCCCCACCTCAGGGATACTGATGGAGGCTGCATTCAGACCTTTTTAGTAGACTTTGTCTCATTCCCCTGGTTTTAAAGCTGCACCAGGGAGTTTATATGTCGCACTGAATGGCAGCAACAGGAAATCTAATACAATTGATTCAGTATACTACAGCGCAGTCATTTTATAGAAAATAATTGTATTCCTAAGAACAGGAAAGGGTTGGCAACTTTAGTTCCCCCCCCCCCCCCCCCCCCCCCCGCCCGCTTTTTAAGAGAAAGATTTATTTTTGGCCTATTGTGGTAAGATCATTTTAATTTAGGCACTGACACTTATTTCAGGATAACCAGATGTTCCTATCTGTTTAATTTGTTTTTATTAAGACAAATTTAGCAGGATTATTGTTATATTAAATTAATTTCATCTTAGATTCAAGTTTAAATTGCTGAGCAAACATGTATGTGGTTAGTTCTTATTAGCAGTTTGTATCTATCTGTTAATAATAACCGACATTTCTTAGTGTAAAGATTTTGCATCAATACGGTTAACATAAACAAACCATGTATTTCGTACAACTGAGATTTTAGAAACAACTGTAAACTTACGAGCACGATGTGATAGCAGTGAAAATACATTATTCTCTCTTCATCTCTCACCATCTTCTTCTCCCTCTCATGGCAGCGAGTGGGTTTGAACTAGTGTTTGACAGAATCAGACCATGTGATCAATCAGAGCACAGTGGTGACAATGAGGACCGACAGGTGAAAAATTGCGCACACACACACACACACACATACACACACATACGCACATGTTGGGAAACCTGAGTCTAACAGAGGTAATTAATTCAGAACTTTCTATCACACACACACACACACCACAAAATGACTAAAAACAGAAGTAACCTAGAGATAACAGCTGTACAAATATGTCGTTTTCCTCCGGAGTCATCTCCCTGAGTCTCGGGTGTCTGACATGGCAGCCTTGCAGGAGGGGGAAGCAGCTTAAAGAGTGACCTGGGAGTCTCCCAGTGAAATGCCTCTAATCAGCCCCGGGGGATAACATCCTCTCTGGGCTCTGGCTGAGCTGGGTGCCGCGAGCTGGCACATGGCAAGTCTGACAGACTCTCTTCCCAGAGATCAATACCCAGACTCCTTTTAAAATGTGACAGGTTGAGAGGCAGACAAGGAATTCTACTTCTGAATTCCACGGGAGGAGAGTTTTTTTTTTTACGGGAATTTCTGGTGAAATTGCCTGACATACAGCAGGTGTGTGAACATCAGTGCGGGGCTATGGGCATTGTGTTGCTCTGGATTACATCAGCCTTTTCTTCATTAAGGTGTGTGGATGGGAGGGACCATGTTTGTTCAATATGTGCACAGCTAATACGACCGGTGGGCCATTAGTCGACTCAAATATTCATCAAACTAATATAATAATTAAAAACGTGCTGCGACCTAATCAAATGTCACTCAGTGGATCGCTTGTGACTTTCTTTTTTGGTCTTTTGAGTCTGGCCACTGAGACCGTCTGTGACGAGCGGTCAGTGCTCTGCTGTTGCGCCTCACTTCCCCCTGTTGGCATTAAAATAGCGTTGGCAGCACTTTGACGTCACAGGACTGACAGCAGTTCCCCAAATCCCAAACAAACAAGAACAGGCTGTCCTACTGAGACTGGCTAAATGACTACAAATTACAGAACAACACCCAATGCCTTAGAGCGGCCGTATCTTCAGGGTATTATCTGCATTACACAGATTTATCTAGAGCAAGTGAATGACGGCAAATCTGCATGGCCGCATTGACGGCAACTAGTCCACTGTAATACACAATAGTGAATCCAAAAGGTGGAAAAGCAGCACTGGCATCCACACTCCTCTTCACAGTAGGTGTGTTTTGTCTATTGCTCATACCTGATTGCGTACACTGATGCATACAGTCTAAGTTCCTGAGTGGCAGAGGGTTACGACCGTTAAACCAGGACTGGGTGTTTGCTTTTATTAACCCATTAAACAGTATTCTCCATTGCTCGTGTATGTTTTAATTACAAATAATGAATTTGACATGTTTTGACTTGTTTGATGAGTTGAGTTGATGTTGTGGTGTTAAAAAGGGAAATATGGTATGTGGTGATTTATCACCTAAATAAATAAAAAAAAAAAAAAAAAAAACTGTTTTTCACACAATTTCCTGTTGATGTTCTCGCATCCTGACACTTATATATGTGTTGTCTTACGAGGCAAACAGGCGACACCCATCTGGCTCCAGAGTAGGCAAACTGTTAAAAAAAAGTCTCTGCCAATTTTACCTGATCCAGGCCCGGTCGTTCCTCTGCATAACTATCTCTGCCATCCATCCCATCTGACATCTGGCACCGGCTGACTGGGCACAGCTCAGCCCAGCTCGGCTCCATAGCTTTAGGGGAGGTCAGTGACTGGGGGCTGAGCGCTGGGGCCGTTGGGGAGGTTGTTCTGCATACTGAGTAGGCTGATTAGGCGGAGGAGCACAGAGGGGCTTCAGCGTGAGAGGGCCAGTGGGGAGACAGGCGTGACGGCACACAGCTCTACAGCTTCCTGCTGCCACTGTCCAGGTACCCGATGACAACTCACAGACCGTCTCCCCCTAGCACAGAGGATGAATCTACAAATTCTCCAACTCTGCTCTGGTTTCTTGGAACCAGCAGTGCCATTAAGGAAAAAAATATATACAGTTACCATTCTGGGATTAAAAGTAAATTGATTGGATGATGCTTTGTGAAAAACATCTTTGGGGTCTGCTCCAGATTCACTGTTATAATAGAGCAATGCGTTTGTGGTTGATGCATCTCTGCATGAGGCAGAAATGCAGAGGGGAGAAAATATCTAGGACTAAATGGATATGTTTGCATACTAATTGAGGGTACAGCATATTATACTCCTGAGAGATTCATCTTCTGATCTCACTACTCACTACTGTCCCTATAGTAAGGGCAAACTGATAAAGATAATGAGCGTGTAGAAAGGCTGGCTCACACCGCGCCCAGCACAGTTGACTGCCCAGAGCGATGCATCCCCCCCCTGCTTAGCCTCCACGAACACGTTGCCTGTGTGACGGATAATTTGTGTAATATAGCTCCACTCATCCTGCAACGTACCAAAAGTTATCTGCATGGAAAAGGCCCAGGTGCATTGTGGTAGATGATGAGGGTTATTTCGATTAAAAAATAAAAATCAGAGACACGGAAATCAGAAGATGATTGGGAGAAATCATTCCTGCAACACAGACATAGGGTTTATGAAGCGTCCCTGACATACACTGATTACTTTTGATTCTGTTTGCTGTGTCTTCTTTTCCCAATGAGCTGAACAATGGGGGGTGATGTGCACGGGATTGTTACACTATAACTATAATGGCTGATATGAAAAATAGGTGTTCAGGGAATGAGTCAGTGGTTTTCTCACATCATTCCCCATGGCTCATTATTGTTTGCACTCAGAGCAGCCTGCCATGAGCACAAACATCGCCAGCATAAGCAAACACACATGTATTTTTTTTCCACACTACTACCTCAACCTGAGCACACAGAGAAACTCACACACATTAAGAAAACGAGGGATTCCAACACTGCCAAGAGCAAGAGAAGGAGAGAAAGAGAGTGAGAGCAATTGAGGTAGAGGGGTCAGCCATTTGCTGAGATGATAATGGAAGAATAATAATACAGTACAGGATGAAATTACTGAGCTTTACCCACAATATCTTCTCTCATTAGCACCAGCACTAATGTTGCCGTTTATGCTTGTGTTCTACACCAGCTCCCCCTAATTAGGCATGGGCTTCTAAAAATAAACAGCAAACTAAATAGTGGCGTGAAAGTACATGCAAATCTGTTGATGTACAGGAATAATGGTGGTGGAGTGGAGGAGCGGCGGGGTGGGGATTAGTGGTGCGCTGCAGACTAAAGTAATTGAGTTGGGTAGTGTTGACACCCAGGCGCACTCAGAGTGCCCATGTTGTGGAACGTGCTGCGTACGTGTGTGCTACAAGGCTGAGCCGACGTTGTTTTGTGTGTGGCTGGCGACATGGTAAAGGTGTTTGTGCTGGATAAAGAGGACACACAGATACTAATCCTGGTGTTTCTTTGTAAGAGACTGGCAGGGTAGCGTCTTCCTCACCTGAGCTGGACACAGCACCGGGCTTGGCAAGTAACTGACAGGTTTCACTCAGATACAACTCAAAAAAACATCACAATCATAGAGTATATTATCATATGTAAACACATAATCGTCCAACCATAGTCGTATTTCTCAGTTTCTTCAGTGTAACTAGAGCTGCGGGTCTTTGGCCTGCCAGTAGCCAGAGCACCCTGTGGTGTCATTGGAAACACAATAAAAATGTACAAGTGCCACGCTGAAAGGAACAGGGCACCTTCCTCTTCACCGTGAGGGAACAGAGCTAACCACTGAGCCACCGTGCGTCATCCTCTGTAGTTTTTACTGAGATGAACTTACCATAACAAAGACTTAGAACCCTAACAGAACCGAATTCAAATTCACTAGCTCTCAAATAAAATCCAATATAAATGAAAATGGGGTAGAATGTTGACAGTTTTATGATATGGGGGAGATAAGGTAGAGAATACAGTGGCTTAGAGCAATTTTCACAGCAAAGTGCCCGTTTAAGCACGACAGGGGCAAAGTAGGGCCAGACTCATCTTGATAATTCCTTTCTTGGCCTTGTCACTCCAGCTTTACGACTTAAAGGAATTCCTTGATCTCTTGACATTGACTTGGTTAGTTTTTTCCTGTATGGCATTTATCGCATGTTTTTTTCACCTTGGCTGAAATGATTTTTTTCTACTATAGAATAACACTGCTTAATGCTTTCCTCTACTTATCTGCTCATGTTATTTTTTTTAAACCAATAATAATTTGTTACTCAAATATTTTGTCGCCATTTTAAATGCAAGAAAAACATATACTACATACTACGACCCTATCACCAACCACATGCACAGTGTATTAGAACAAATATAAATAAAATAGAAACAACAATAACCGAATAGAATGTAATAAGAAATAAATTACATTTATTACAGAGACTATGGCCCGATCCAATTTCACCCCTTATCATTAATCATCAGAATTTCAGATTGGAAATTCAAAGTTAAAATTGTCAAACAAATTACCACAAGTCACTATAAAACCGTTGGGTGGATCTTCTAGTTGAGTATTTCAACTTCTCGGTTTTAAATGCACTACCACCTCCACAATCCAGTGCCTGTGTGTAGGAGGGGTGGATTATTTTTTAGAAGACTGTATAATATGTGCATTGATCAATTAGACTCTCATATTTTGAGACATCATGGTCAACTAACAATATGAGTTAAAAACTTAGTATATGGCTGAACTGTGTATGGCCATGTCAAATTAAAGATCCCACAGTTTGTTCCTCTTTTTTGTATTGACGTCAAGCTGGCATCTTGGTCGCAGCTCAGTTATTAAATCCTACACCACCGCCGGAGCTTCTCTCCCGCCGTACTGCTGACAACCGGTGTTAACTTGGCATAACACTAGTCGTCAATTTAACTGTGTGTATTCCTGTGCATGCAGTTCTCTGCAAGCAGGTAGAACTTTGCAAACACATGAAACCAGAGCTGAGAGTATCGGAGCAGCCAAAGTAAATCAATCCCACTCCCTGAACATGACACTCCAAACCACAGCCTGGCCAACCAGTGGACATGATACATGATGGACATGATCTACCTTCGAAGAAGTCCGGTAATATAAGAATGAAACAAATTAATAAAGAAATTTGTTCTAAAATAATTATCATCTGATGTTAGTGAAGGGTTCAACAGTAAAAACGAGATCGGAAAAAGAAGAAATTTGGATTGAAAGTAGAAATTCTCACCTTTGGAATTAGAGTGAAGATAAGTCTGTAACTACTTTGTGCCTGTGGTTCTTTAAAAGGCACTTTGCTGTGAAAATAACTCTAATCTGCTGCATTTCCTACCTTATCTGCTGCATATCATAAAGCTGTCAACATCCCGACCAATTCTCATTTATAGTAGATGTTATTTGAGAGCTATTGAGTTTGAATTTGTTCTCTGAGCAATGTCACTGGAGGACATCAAATCTTTGTTATGGTAATTACAGCTCAGCGAAATTATGTAGATGAAACAAATGAATGGGCCAAAGTTTCAGCGAGCAATGCACTTGGGAAAACGCTGCGTTTTCTAGTTAGTAATCTTCGATGGGTAAACACAGCTTGATAATAATTCAAATCAAAGCAGAGCGTTGGGACAATATCAATTTGAATTGACTAAAAATTGCTGTGAACTTTTTGCCAGGGACATCTGTGACATCCCAGATGGAGACAGATCGAGGAAATTACACTCAGGCTTCACTTACATGTGATAATAGGTGAAATAATCAAATCGTTTTCTTTTCCTCTGTCAGGAACAACCTTTTAACTTCCAACTGCTACAAATCCTGATAGGGTCAATGGGTATTTAAAACCTCAACTGGATAAACTGTGCTTTGTATTCACCACTGGCAAAACTCACTTTTCTGGTCAAAACTAGTCGCACCATTGTGGTGTGCTCAAAGCCAAAAGTGTGGTGACTAATATCTGCCTTGAGTGCAGTCCATTTGGCCTTGCATCCAGCCAAGCTCTGTCTATTCCTGCAGCTCTGAGTCACAAACCTCCAGACCTGAAGCTCTCAGCAAGAGTCACCCTGGCGGGGGATCGTTTAAACACACAGACATTCGCTCCATGTGATTGTGCACACATACACACACTTTCCGCCTACTTCTCACACCATCGCACACACATGCACACAATCTTTCTCCCCTTCATTCTCTTTTTCTCTCTCACACACACAACCTTATTTCCACAGGAATCCGATCTTTTTATAGAGCGGCTGTGTGTTGGCGTGGGCGGCGGTACGGCCGTGCTGTTTCACCCAGCTCAGACTGGAGCTCAGATCAATATCCTGTCCCCCACTGGCCAGCTAGTTCAGGCCGAACAGACTGCTTCTGAAAACCTGTCCTTGCTCATGTCTGCCATTTTCATAAGAGAAAAAAAAAGCCTGGTCATTATTTACCCACTTCTAATACATGCAGCTCAATTTCCTCAAATCTACTGGTTGAGAATCACGACTTGATGTTGGTGGCCTCGAAAGTTAATTGTGTTTTTTTAGTTTATGTGCTGTAGTTTTCGAAGTGATATTAAACCACTCTGAATACGCATAGTATTGATTTTCCAGAATATAGCTCAGTCATGGACACATACAGAGACATACTAATGTCAAAATAGGAAATGAATTTAGAACGCAAATTGCATTTTGCTTCTTCGGCTGTTTATCTTTGCTCATTCAGTTCTTTTTGTCTTGTGTTTATTTTTGCCTCAGTGGCATTATCATCAGTGTTGATGCAGAGCATACGCCTGTTATGTCATTTTTTCCCTTCCCCCCAGTTAATAACTTTGTAATATGAACATTAAATCTTAAAGGTTATTGATGGCAGATATTTTGACAATAGAACCAGATAGATATTTAAAGATAATGCATTACTTTTGGGTCTTTACAAATCTTTTTCAATGGCTGTTACTTGGCAGACTATAGCCACCTTGACACATTGAATTAATACTGTACAAATCTGTCCTGCTTACAATTCTACATTAAATATAAAAAGGACTTTAAAAAGCATATTACGTGTATGTGGAGTAATCAACAAAGCCTGAGCCAGTACAGAGATATTTTTCTGTTCTTGCTTAAAAAAGTTCACCATGTATGAATATGAATTATGTATAGTTTTTGTTGCACGTGTGTGCGAATGTGAAGTTTTTTCAATACAGAAATGTTTGTATTTCCCGATCAAGGGTGATACACTGAGACTAAATCCAGAATGTTGTAGAAATTAGACAGGATAGCTGATTCAATTTCCATAATAACATCACATTTTAGATCATGAAAAACCAGAGAACCAAATAAGCCAAACAAACAAACCACACAGATGTGGGTACAGGGCCTTCAGTGTGAGCACCTGAAAATGGATGTAATAAAAAACAGGAAACAAAACTAAAGCTCTTTACAGAAAACTGATTTCAGTTTGTATGAGTTACATCTGTGTAAAAGCCCTTGAGGTTGCTAACAGGGCATCCAAGGCTTACTCTCAAATCTCAAACCCTAGGGTTGTCATGAGCCTGGGTCGATTGTGCAGCTAAGATAATCTGAGCTCCGGTGATCTCTAAGGCTACTTGGGCCCTTTCACTACCCTGTCAGACCCTGACGGCCCTTCATGATCAAGGTGACTTATGGGGGAGCGTCTGATGCGATGACATTGCTGTTGGGATCTCATTCCCTGACAGATTACAGTGTTGGACAAGCTGCCACTCGCAGCAGTGTGGCTGTGATGGCTCTGATAATTGAGGTGCTCAAAGTTGGATGGGTTGGAAAAATGAAACCTAGCCAGTCAATGGATCAATAGAGTAATCGTTAGCTCCATGTGCTGGAGCTAAATGGACCAGTTGGACTGTGCCTGAGCAGGAAAAAAACCCAGGGAAAAAAGGTCACATGTCCTTGTTTGTCCATATTCAATCATTTTTGTTAAAAATCTATTCATCACCCGCCAAATTTTGCCATTATGGGAGCGAGATGCATGGCGCTAATAAATCCCATTGAGCCACAGGTGCCCCAGGCAATGTCTATGATGTACAGAAACTGACAGCAGAGAAAATATACCTTTACAAATGGTTTGACAGCCAATATCTTCAAGCCAGTATGTGGCATTTATAGAGTATTGGTCGGGGTTTAGCCTTTAGATTCTGCCATTATTGTTTTATCTCACCCAGTCCCATTTCACTGATATAACCATCTATTTGGTTATCTTTTTCCTGGCAAATAGACAAACAGACTGCTTAGCATTCATTGTGTGACGGCAAACAGATTTCATCATCGTGACTGGCGCTGCTCACAAGTCAATAGCTATGACTTTATCAGCAGGAAAACACACAGAAGGTTTGTTCATGGACTTAATTGAAAAGGAATAGCTGAGCCCCGGCGTGATGCACGCAAAGTCATTTTCATATCGCTCAAATGTCACCAGCCGAATGGGGTGACAGGCTGGTCTGGCCACCCGTCAGCCCTCCTTGTGACAAGTACCACCAAAGAAAATACCCTGGGCCTATCAGACTTCAGCACAGAGAGAGCATCAGAATTTCTGTATTCATCTTCTATAAAATTACTTCTTTTTTTTACGGCACAGAGGAAGGGTTATCAACTGACAGGGCTACAAATGCGTTTGGTCAGATGTTGAACAGGAATGACAGCACCGAACATCCAGCTCAAATGGACAGTGCAGGACAAACAATACATTGTACACCATGAATATCACTTTACAAACGTGTCATTCAATCAGTAGGTGCATTCAGGCAGTATAGCGCCTGGGGAAAGATGAGAAATATTAGCTTTCGGTTTTGCCAAATGGAGGTGCGTATAGGGAGAGCAGCTGCAAGGATGTGTAGGAAGAGGACAGAGATGATGGCTGGGCGTGAGAGACACAGGGATGATGATTTCTAATCCATGGAGGTCTCTGGAGAAAGAGGATCAGTGGCCAGGAGGAGATGGGCCTAACCAACTAACCGTAGCCCTAACACACACCCCCACTGGTAATTTACACTCATCCACTCCATGACTGAGCCTGAATGAAGGTGAAGCGCGCTGCGATGTGTATGAGAAGGAGATTTATCCCTGTCTTTAGATGCTAAGATGATGCTTGGTCGGAAGGACAAAGGATTACATTTGACCTTTCACATTTACCTGATGCTCTTAGCCAGGGCCACCTATCAGAATAAGCTTATATTGTTATATCACCAACATGACAAGCCAGCAATATTAAGTACAGTGTGTGCAAGGGTCAAAACCACTGTGGCAGAGCCCTGGAATGACAATATAAAAGAGTTGCGCTATAGAAAATGAAATAAAGAGGTAAAGGAAGAAGGGACTGACAGGGTCGGATGAAGATAAATGCCAAATGCTGAAGGCCAGAGTTGTGGTTGGGCTCCACAAAAAGTAAAAAAGAGTTTATATAAAGGCGAGAGCAAGAACGTGTGAGAGACAGAGAGCAACAGTGAGTGCGAGTGCGAAACCGCATCCAGGTTGTGTGTGACGCAAAGAGGTAAAGAAAAGAGAGGCAATCCAGGGAGGGGGTAAAAAGTTGAAGCAGAAACAGGGAAGTGGTGAGAAGAGAAATAGCCAATTAGCAGAAAGCCAGCAGGTGTGCTTTCTCTCTGGAGCCCCCACTTCCCATACCCCACATCCCCGGTATGGGGTGGGGGGGGGGGGGCGGGCTAATGCTGTGCGGGCCTTAAAGAGCAGGGTGTTGCTATGGCAACCGCCTGGCACGCTCTGTCTCCAGGGAAACAGAAATGTCACAGCTTAAGAGGTCTCGCAGAAAGCGAGTGAGGAAGAGCGAAGCGGAGGGAGAGACAGGAAAGAAAAGGTACGAGGGAGAGAACGCAGCGACGTGATCAACGCGTTCCTTCTTATCTTTTAGCAACTCTGTCACATTATCGGTGTTGTCTCTGTGCGGCCGTATTAATCATCTGCCATCGCCTCACTATCCTCCCACAGACTTCTTAACTTACTTTACAGTCTGAACAGGTGACAATGTAGACGCTGGGTTATTTAGAGACGGTCCCCGAGTAAGACACTGAAACCCAAGTCGCCCGCTCCTGAGCACAACATATTCTATTTCCAGACCTTTGAGAGCTAATCAACCTTCATTTATTTAATCAAATATTTACTGTCATAAGCAGCCGAGGAGCCTGAGGGTGTGGCGGGAAGGCGAAAGTCTGCATTGGCAGCGTGTGGCAAGGTTGAATGTGACCGGTGTTTGCCGCTGAGCTATGGGCTGACCCTCCAAATCACACATTAGCCAGGGCCTCCTTGCTGAAACCCCATTAACCTGAATGGCCGCTGATTGCTCCACTATTAACACAGTCTGACTCCTCTCCTCCAGGGCTGTACCCACTTACACAGGTGCTTCAGCACCCCTCAAGGTCTTGGCTTAATCAGGGTAAACAAATGTTGTTTCGTTGTCATGGCACTGCCACAATGTTTGATGTATGCCACAAATTACAGCTTTAGTCACTCCCAGTTTTCTCCATGTACTCACTCTTTTAAAAATGTATTTCTAATTGTGCCCATCTGGTATAATTGACCTTTCGTGTGTAGCCTGGCGTTATTCAGAAAGGTTGTTTCAGTTGTACCAGAAAGTCGCAAAAGAAATGAGCGGTGTGTGTATACGTGTGTGGTATGTGAGGACAGTCGGTTCTCTGGGAACGGAGACGGCCAGCTAAATGGAGCATTTCTCCAGCATGCTGCTGCGTGCCTGAGAGTGTGGCCTGGCCATGCCTAATTTATTTCCTTTTTTGTCGTTGTTGTCTCCATTCCTCGGTTGATTAAACCAACCTCATGCAGCTATGCTCAACAAATAGCCTAATTGAGTACGACCTTGGCAAATGATATATCAGCCCTATCCTCCAAAAACACCACCTGCACCAGACGCCCATCTCCCCAGCCCATCGCTCTGTGGGCCGCCGCACCAGGCACAACAAACATAAGCAGGGGATTCGCCTCCTCAGCCAAAGTCATTTCTTGCACGACCTTTCCCACAAATCACCGCGATGGCACAGGGCTGGATGGATCACTGAAATGGGACACATTTGTATCACTTAGACCTTTCATCAGATGCAAGCAGATACTCATCTATTATTCCCCCTTCCATTTACAACTCTCACCGCACAGCCTACACACGGAGGGCAAAATAAGTGAACAAAATATTCCTATCGCTGTTCCACGCAGTAGCAGCTGCAGCAGGCTTAAGCAGCATGGAGCAGGGAGGGGGCTGAGCTGTTGCGTTCAAAGGGGCCTGCTGTAGAAGATCTGATGGCTCTCTCAGTGCAGACTCTGCTGGGATCTCTCACAGGATACAAATGCCTGCTCCGAGATGGCTTCATACCTAATGAGTCTGAGCTCCAGCGGGGCTGCACACAAAGCGGCGCTGCCCTCGTTTCCCTGTTTGTTTGCCACCGCCAGCCCCACCCTAGTTGTCTCGCTCGCTCGCTCACTCAGCACTGAGCGATGTGCCTGCCCACAGCTACTGTGTGACACTGATGTGTTTCTCAGGAGGGATGCATATCCTGCAGGTAAACACCTGGAGGCTGAAAAATCACTCTCCAAAAGCAGGCGATGGCTGTAGCAAGAGACTGTTCACAAAGTGAGACTCATCCCTCTGCCGTTCCGTGTGCCTGCGTTTGGCCTCGCCACAGAGGCACTGGACAACAAGAACCCGTTCTGTGTGGTGGAAGGGGATGAGGGGAAAATGTGTTAGATGCTCATATCTGAAAGTGTAGTTCTTTGAATAGCTTGTGTCTTGAAACAAATGGGGGATAAGGAACCACAAATTAACAATACGTGCTGAGAATTTTCTACCAGGGTTTCGCCAATATCACAACTTTTACTACTTGACAGTAAACAGGCAGGAGCTAACTATCCGAGGGGACCAGGATAGTGACTGTAATTATGAGGACTAAAGAACAATAAATATTATATTTTCACCATGTGTACATGTACAAGGATGGTAGTTAAAGGAATCATGTTCAAAATCCATTAAAAGCCCATGATTTATGTTACAGGTATGTGTCCTAATAAATGTAGAGCATCTGTCCTTCAGTACTTCATCATACGTGTGTCCTTGTTTGTGTGTTGGCGGGATTGAAAGAGAAAGAGAGAGCCTGTGCTTTGGTGACCTCTACTAAAGACATGGAGGGGACAGAGGCTTGGTAAACAGCTCATCCTCCTTTAACGTCCCTCAGAGCTGTGTTGCTTCTGGCCTAGAGGTGGGATTGGGACGTGTTGATGAAAATAGGTCACACTGCCAATATACAGCCTGGGAGGATGGCAGAGGTTACCACAGCAGGGAGAGGAGCTGGACGGATGTGTCGCTCTGTCAGTCATCCTTGGCCTGCTGGATGATTAGAGTAGAGTTGCAGGGAAGACGAATTTGGAGAAACAAAAAAGAACTCTCGTCCACACTTGCCACTACACAAAGGTCAGACACTGTTTTGAACAGTTGATCCCTCAGCACTGCTGATCATTTAAATGGCAGCATCTGCAGGCATCCACTTTTAGAAATCAAATGGAAAAATCTCACTGGGGGGTCATGCCTATACTGTAGCTCATTAAAATTTCACTTTAGAGCTCGTTGACGAGCTTCAAGACTCCAACACAGCATGTCATCGAGGGCGTGTGAGAATAAGTCCCTCAAGGCCACTCACACAAGACAAACTGCAGGGGGTGACTATATTCTTGGCCATGCATGCGATTAATACCACCACATACTGCACTGAGGGCTCCATACAGTCCACGCTCCCCCATACCATTATGAGCCCTTCTGCAGTGAGCTGTCATCGCATAGACCCTGGCTGTCCCAAGGCAAACTGGCTTTAATCAAAGCTTTGTGATGAGCCAACAGTCACTTGGGACAGGTTTCATTGGGAGTAATGTTATAAGAATGAAAGAGCTATGCAATCTCAGCTCCTCCCAGATGGGACAGAGGGATTTAACAGTGAAGAAGTGGCGAAGATGGATGGCGAGAAAGGGACCTTCCCTATATCGCGATAGCCGGCCCGGCCTGCTTATTTATTGAGAGCTTTCATTCATGCGCTGACTGAGTGGGAGCTTTTAAACAGACCTGGGTTTCCGGCCCTCGGCGTGCCCTTTCTTCCGTTTTAAGCGGGGCCTCTTTCATAACCATCAATCAGCTGGTAATTTTATCATGCACCCCACGTAACTGACAGTCCACACCAGCAGGGCTTCACCAACACGTAATAACATATTCCTTTCACCACATCACTGCAAACGTACCTAGGGATTTATTAAAAAACTCTTCACATGGTTAACAATTTACATATGGCCAATATCACAAGACTTCATTAAATAAATAATGTGGGATCACGTCTCTTCTCAGATGTTTGTAAATCCAATTATTGCTTTATCAAATTGGATTTCGCCATTATTATTTTTATTTTGTAGGGTGTGGTGACTGGCAGTGGGATGATGAAATTGTTGCAGTTTAATATCAGTGCTGCTGATAAATGTGTTTGGTTTCATCACTGCAGCTGTAGACAGTCCAAAGGGCAAGCGCAGTGCTCTGGAGCATGGGCCACTGCTGGGACGACTTCTGCGTTAATCATATTACTGAACAGCTCCAAGGTGTGCAGAGGACATTTGCACACAAGGAAATGTGTGTAGGACAAAACTGATAGGCTAGGCAGCACCACGAGCCACCGCGGGGATGCTATGGCACACAGCGCTGCACAAACAGGATAGTTGTGTTTACTGTTTAAAGACGCAGAGAGACCATAACTTTCTACAGGGAGCGTAATTAGCTGCAGAGCGTCAAGTAGACAACAAAGAACACGACATGAAACTGCCTCTGATGCATATCCTTGAGCTCTCTCAACAAGGAGATGGCATCTTTACAGAGCAAAAAGGTCCCACGTCTTTGTCTCTCATGTCCTCAAAATAAAAACAATAGGGAACAGAAAAGGGAGGACTCTCCGCGGGACAGGTCTGATAAAATAATTCTTCAGAAGTTTTCCCTCTGGAAGCAGGGAGACGGTGTTAGTCCCCAGAGTTCCTGTGTCCACTCAGAATGACACTCCAGCAGCCATCATCTCTGGGGAGGTACTATTCAGAAGGCACAGGATAAAAAGGAAGAAAGAAAGAAGGAGGGAAATATATATATATAAGAAAAAAGAAAAAATGCTCTCTTCTCTTACAAACCTGGGTTTTCTTGCTCTTTGGAACACCATGCAAAATAAAGAATAAAATATATGAGGAGAAGGAGAGAACATAATGATCCCTAAAGAGGAAAGAGAGGGTCGAGTGTGACGAGGGGAGCACTGAGGTCATTTACAGTGAAGCAAACAGAGATGTGGAGCGTCTTGTTAATGTGCTGCCTGTACAACCTTGCCCCAATACCTAATATTCCCCCATGTTGATTGTGTATGTTTAGTGCATGCATGTGCACACATACACACACACAAGTCTTGCATATATGAATGTACGAGAGGGACCTATTTAGCGACCCGTGCTGACCTATGAATGAAAACGCTGAACATAAAATGGATGGGAGTTGTGGTAAGTAATAAGCTTGTCATCTCAAAGTCCCTGGGACTGAAGGAGGTGGGCAGGAGGACACACAGGAAATAGCTATGGTGCATGGTGGGCACTTACACGCTAATTGTATGGAAATGCTAACAACTGTTGACTCTAACTGCAAAGTATATTCTGTCCCTTGACGGCAGAATATGTGGAGTCTATATGAAATATCATTATCCCCAAAAAAACTTCAGGTGAGAATAAGGCTGTAACCCCCTAATGTCCTTTTTTACCGTTTATCTGAACCTTGCCTCTCTGCAAGTATCTGTCACTGATTATTGTACTGTTTACTCCCCTGAACACCAACAAACAAGTTTCTACTAATGCAGATGGCAGCTTAACGACTACATCGGCCCAGGAGGTTGATTGGCTAGTCATACCAGCCATGGCAGTATCAGCATCAATTGGATAGACCACAAAAACAGTGTCATAAAGGGCTTAGGCTGGGAATTAAACTGGGACTAAGGCACAGCAAAGGCAAGGGGCATGACGGTTAAAGGAAGCAACAGTTTAAATTCAATGAAGAAACTGCAACACTTCTAGACAAATAAAACATCGTAATAGCATCATGGGATATCATGGAAATGGCACCCAACCTCATTCCCTACTTTAGGATTATCGAAACATCACTGATGTACAAAAGTTAATATACAAGAAATGACATAACAAAATGTAGCAATAATGACATATGTTGTGTAGCAGGACAAGCAAGTCCTTTGGCTTTACCAATACCCAAATATGGAGCAGCCTTATGCCGTCCTGTGCCAGCTTCTGAGACCTGAGCATGTTTATGATATGGGCACCTCGATCGATCTGCCATCTCCTGCATTGGGAGCGGTGACAATGGGGTTAAACTGCTGGTGGCAAACAACGGACCAGAGGCCTTCATTGTATAGCCCACAGGTGCCAATACACTTAGGCCCTCCTCCATGTCCTCCTTCTGTCTGCCTGCCAGACTTCCCTACAGCTCAGGGGCTGTATACAAAGGGAAGCCTACAATCGTATCTGTCTCCTCTGCTTTTCCTGTGCCCAGTCCGCCACCATCTATTTATTCATCACGATCCGGAAAATAAAGAGGGAAATGAAAACACACCTTTTTCATTATATTTTTCTTCATTCAAGTGCTTTCCAGCTGACTAAAATTCATATTTATGCTAATGTGCAGCACCTCTTTCCGCCTCAGCCTCGCATGGGAGATGGGAGCCAGGCTAGAATTAATGACATTGCATCGGCGGTAATGTTTGCCGCGTTTCATTAGCTGGTATATCTTTAATTTCCAATAAACACAGTAATTAGGGGAGGTATCCGCGGAGACAGGCCCTGGCAGGCTGCTGCCGTGGTAACAGCTGTAACCGAATCTGCACAAAGGTAACAGCAGTCAAGGAGGACTTTCAGCTTAACCAAATCCTGCCTCGCAGTGGGAAGGGCCTCGATTCAATTATATGAAAATGAAGCCCACCACAGATATCAGCCTGGCCGTTCACAGAATAGTGAGAGGCAGGGGAGAAAAACATATGCAGGAGCCTCTGCAGAAAAGAAGGATTCACCTTTATGTATGTATACCTTATCAAATAAAAATAAGAAATACTTGTACTTATTCTACTTATATGAATATCAAACACTGACATAAACTTTAATTTCTCTTTCTATTATTTTAAAACCCCTTTCAAAGAAGGATCTCCCTTTGCTTCATCTTTCAAAAGCCCACTCTTTCAAAGAGGACTTTAGAGGGAGGAGAAAACATTCACAGAATGTTCCAAAAATCAGCCCCTTACATATTACGCAGGCTCGTGTTAGCTGTGAGCACAAAGGGCAGGCGGATGGATTAATCCTACACATTATAGTCAAAGGACTAGTCAGACTCATGTACAGAGAGGCAATTTACCATCCTGACCTTTCAATCTTTAAAACGTTCCACATATCCCATTCCTCCCCCTACACACATACTTTTGAATGCTCTCCTCCAATGCAAGTGCCGCAATCATCTGAGGATTTCTTCATCTCAACGTGACTTGATGAACACAGTGAGATAAAAATGGAGGACAAAAGAACATCAGAGAGAATAAAGGGAGGGACGAGATAGGAGAGGGATATAATGATAGAGACAAAGAACTGAGGATTTTTCCCAGAGAAAGGATACGGGCCATGCAGGTAAACGAGTGGCTGCGCTGCAAAGAGAGACGAGAGCTATAATTGAAGCTGACACCGCCTGCATTCCCAGTTCTGACCTACCAGTCAGC
Source organism: Pleuronectes platessa (assembly GCF_947347685.1). NCBI lineage: Eukaryota > Metazoa > Chordata > Actinopteri > Pleuronectiformes > Pleuronectidae > Pleuronectes > Pleuronectes platessa. The sequence goes on from NC_070626.1 coordinate 11,496,511, forward strand.
GTCTCCTGTTTACTTTGACACAAACAAATAGAGAACCGCAAAGAGCTAATATTCTGCGCCGGGTACTCAAGCTCAGTCACACTGAATGGCACCCATCTCACAGGGTCTAAGGGTGACAGGCCTTAGATTTGTCAACTTATTATTCTTCCACTTCACACAGCAGATTGCAGTGTGGATTTATAACGTGCTTAGATTTATAGTTTAAAATGCTGAATGTTGAGTCTCTTGGAAAAAAACAGATTTAGCCATTTCGAATGTGAAAATGGTAGTCTTTAAATCTATATTAAATATGATTCTTAAGAAGAAATATAGAGAGAATGATGTCCTTTATTTTATAGACACTTCTTTGTTGCATGATTGCTTTTATTTGCCATTTTCAACTTTGTCTGTACTGGTGCCATCTCTACGTTCACTCCTCAGATCTAATCCCTGCTCGTGTCTGTTCCCCCTCCTTGGGCTGAATGTCTCATCAGTTTACCAGGGGCCAAGGAAAGGTCATAGCTCACTGGTAGGTCCCTGACAGTCAGCCCATCCTGCTGCTCTCCATAGGATAGGGTTATGGGGGGGAGCAGACTGACTTCCCAGTATGCTCCATGAAGCCCCATGCCCAGTCTGGTCTCCCAGCATGCTGAATCCATAATGTCAGACATCTCCATATCCTCTTATTACCAGATCAACTCCAGACTCTGTGTGTGTGCTGGTCTGTGATTAGCGACAGTGGCGTAACCGTCCTGTCCAGGCTTTGCACAGGAGAACAATAAGAGTTGACGTCTCCATCTGCTGCCATGAATTATTGCCGCTGCCCACCTCAACGAGAGAGAGATTTGCAACGAAGGGAAAGAAGAGCTCACCCGCTTCGGAAAAGCTTGCATCGTCGCCATAGTCAGACAGCAGCATGCTCAAGCTGCGTCTCCTCGCTCTCCCATCTCTGTTGATCTTTGGGTGAGCATATGGCCTGAGTGTCGAGAAAGTGCAGCGTCTCGGCAGGCTGGATTAGGGACGGAGTAACAGGCTGCGAGGGAGTGGTGATGGGCGCTTTGGCTAGAGCGCGGCATAATCTACCCAGCAAGGCAGAGCACAGATGCTGGGCCAGGCAGGGAGGCTCACTCCTCGTTAAGGGTCTATTACAGAAAAGTCCTCGTTAAAGAAACACCACTGGGAGGAGAGACCATCCGATAGATGAGCGTGAACATAGAGGAGAAGATTTAATTAAATAATGAAATAACGGCCCCACCGTTTTCATTGCGATCATGTTTCCAATTCCCTCATTAAAGGTACAGCAACCTGGGTGGGAGGATCAGTTAAAGTCCAAGCTCATAAAAGCTTTTCCCAAGAACCTGTTTAAGTTTCTGTTGCAAACTCTCCCACAGCCTCAGCCTCACCTTTTAGTTAGAGTGAAGCTGCCTTCCTTTTTCTGCTTTTGAGATAAAGCGTTTTGTACGTAAAGCAAGGAGATATGTTGAGGGTAAGAGAGGGAGAGCAGCCTAAGGAAATCTGCTCAATAGTGCACTGGGGAAGGTGTTAACATTGGGCCTGGGCACCTCTGCCAAAATGAGTTAGCCTTACTTGATGTTTCAGTGTTGATTAAGAGACGGAGATGGGAATAGGTTTCAGCTCTGCTTGGTAAAGAAGCAGCAGGTGCACCTGGAACAAGCCAAAGTGATGACGGTGATGTCTAGCGTCAGGCTGTACACTGCAAAAAAACTCATCCCTAACAAGTGATTCATCACAACACAGCCACATATCATTGTTTCTTTTTTTAAATACCAGTTTTTTATACAAATTGAACAACATATCTTTCTTATTTTGCAGGGGTTGTTGTAAGAAAACGCATAATTTAAGTCTCGATCATTTTATCACAACCACACATTTAAAAAAAATTAAAATATTTGCTGTGGAAGCTTGGCCTCAATGTATTATTATGTATCTTTGTAAATAAATTCCAAATAAAGTTGTTATTCACTTATGTGAACGAATCAGGTATCTTTAAATAACCTTTATAACCTTTTTTTATTAAATATTCAGCATCTGCAGAAAATACAAATTCTTGAAGTGACTGCATTGAAAGTATTAAGTGATGTCCCCCTAGAATCCAGTTAGTTGACTCCTTTTAACAACATAAGATTCATTGATCAAATGTGATTCAATAACATTTCATATAGACATTTTCTGCAGTGTGGAGGCTGTAGATGCTCTAGAGAAGCACGTAGGCCGAACTGATGTAGGGAAGATTTTTCCTCTCCCTCTTTTTCACTGTAACAACCTCCCTGAGCATTTCATAGCTGCATATGCTGCTGCTTAAAGCACCACTGAGATTTATGCCGTTGTCAGCTCACAAGGGTGCAATCAGGAATAAAGATCCCATAAACCCCTCTGATGTGTCCACAGGTACAGCAGTGCCAGGTTATTGCTGATGGTGGATAAAACTCATGTAACTGTAGGTTTGGTATTCTCTCCTGTTCCTATTTGAATTGAAAGCTTATACATTGTTATGTTTATAGTGAGTTTCATGACCCGTAGACTTCTGGTTCCTTGATACACTCCATGGAACACTTTTATATATACGTCAACACCAACAAGAAAACAAATTTAGCCCTTCCCTCCGTCATCCCAACCGCAGAGATGAGAACGAGCGAGGGACAGAGGAGAGGAGGAAGCAATACAGATTGCAGGCTGCCAAAGAAAGAGGAGATTAGGATGGATGGGAACACATGCATGTCACGTCAAAGCTTCAGGGCCCTTTGTTTTAATCCTAAGTAATGCTGATTTCCTCTGGGTTGCCGAGGTTGCCAAGAGTGCTTGTATGTGTATGGGTTTGTCGGTGTAACCATGTGTATACAGCATGTGTGTTTAGATTGTTTGTCCACAGGTGAAGTCCAGCCAGGTTGGCACCTAATGCGCTGTGTGTGCTACTATAGTGTGACGCTGGATGAATGTGTGAGAGTAACACTTGGACCGACAGATTGTCCACTGTGTGTGTGTGCGTGCGTGCGTGTGTGTGTGTGCGCCCTCCTGGCCATCTCTCAACGGGTTACATAAGTATGTGTGAACCCTTCAGGGGACTCCCCGGCTCTGGGTCCAGCTGGCACCGTGCTCCAGCTCCTAGCTTTGCCTTTCAACTCCATCAAGCACCTGATTTTATTTATCTCCTCCTTCACCTTGACAATAACTTTTTGTTTGTTTTCCTCATTTTAATTGATTTATTTGTTCTCGGGAATGTCTTAACTGGCGCGACTAACAAGGCTTGGCTGACATAAGCCCACATCGCTGCTGAGACAATTCCTTTCTTTCTATTCTGTTTTTTTCATGGTGAGGTTGTCTGTTGTCATGCCTGGCTAGATCGAATCTACTCAGTCCTGCCTGGCTCGAAATATGTGGTAAAAACTGTACCGCTATAGAAAAATACGAAAATATCTGTGACTGTCCATATGCCTGTTCAGTGTGATGATTGATGGAAAAAGTATTTGCGTGAAGACCAAGGTATGAGAGGTGTCTCAGTCCTGTCTGTAGGAGATTGCCGAGCAGTAATCAAAGAGGTGGCAAGGTGTCATAGCCGTCCGCGGGCACTTTTTTTTTCTGCTCCCGGGGACAGACGAGACCATTTGGACAAAGCTTGGATGTCTCGGCCTGAGCTGAAGTTGCACTGCAAACAGCCCCTCCGAGCCCCCCACCCCCCCGGGCTTCTCAAGGGCCATCTATCCCACTCCATCGCATCACCGTAGCGACAGCTCTCCCTCGCCTTCCCATCAATCCCCTGGCCAGTCGCAGCTTCCTGATCTCACTGCCAGCTCCTCAGCCAGTCAGCAGCTGCCCAACAACGCCAGGCCTGACAATCGCTTACCCGGCCGCCTTCAAGTCTGTCAGCCCCGGGCCTGTCAAATTACTGTCAGCGTAAACAGTGGGGGAGGCAGGGACGGAGGGAGGGAAGGGAGAAAGAAAAGAGGAAGGAGTGGAAGTGGATGAGAAAAGACTGGAGGGAGCAGGGTGGGGCATGGAGGGTGGGGTTGGAGGGTGAGAGTGTCATGCACAGTCGCATGTGGGTCCCCTCACACACACATACACACACACACCAACTCTGACATGTATATATATATACATCACTCTTGCCCCATCTTCTTCTGACGCTGGCACTCGCTCACTCCCATCAATGTCCCCCTCCCCTCTCTTCTCCACATCTTTCTTTCAGGTAATTCCCTCGGTCACATCAGTCCCACTCATCTCTGTGCTCCCCCCCGTTCCTCCCTCTATCCCTCCACCACACATGTTCCATCTATATCCCCCAGTCTCAAAGCACCAGCTCAACATTACTTTGATTCGGAAAAAAAGAAGGAAAATGTAATGGGCAGAAAAATAAAATGACTTTCTGGGCCCTCACGTAAAAGCGTGGCTCGCTCTTGGAGACAGGCAATATTCCCTCAATTATTGCCACTCACAGAACCCTCTTCGCCGACGGATGAAGTTTTAATTCCAGGCCTCCACTAAAATGGATGTCCTAGATATAATGTGGGAATAACTGCTCAGTGTTTCTGGATTTGCATGACAGTGTGCTGTACATGTGAGTGCTGCACACATGCACTGCACATACGAGTTGGTGTTCTCACATACTATAGATGAAGAGGAGTGGATGTGGAAACTTTATATTGACCTGACACTAGCCATGGGCTCTCAGCTGTGAACTATATAACCTGCTTTTTTCTTCAGAACCAGATTTGTTTTTATTCTCCGTGCGTCACATATTTAACGCCACATCTTCAAAGACCTATCTGATTTCCATAGAGCACACTATGGACAGTTTTAATGAGTACTATTGCCATTGTAGTTCCAGAGAAATTTGGGGATGTTGATGTTGAAGCTTCTAAAGATGTTTTTTTATTGCTGTATCACGAACAAAATTCCATCCGTCTACATTATATACTGTTGGTGAAACTTTAGCAGCTGTTATCTCAAACTATCTAAATGGTCAGATACCATGAGGGAGAAGCCAGGACATCTTAACTTTATTCTACTTCTTTGTTTCTTGGGTAGCAGGGGGCACGGCATGTTCTCGTTGTGCTTGTGTGTGTTTCCTCCAGGTACTACGGTCATGCAGGTTCGGTGTAAACTTACACTCTCAATCAGACCTTTCTTTTCATTGGATGTATGGCTCCAAAAACACTGACATTTATAATTAGAAATAGATTGAACCTGCACTAAAAGATCTACAGTTTCTTAAACATACTTAAACAAAATGTTCTGACTATTTCTTTCACTATTTTTCATTTAGTGATTTATTTATTATTGCAGTCTCATGCTGGCAGTAATGTCATTGCGCCAAATGTTGTTGTTAGAAGTGAAAACTCCCTGTATCAATCTGCTTGGCAATACTTTGGCAACAGCTTTGATGGCGCTGGACTCATCCTGAGCGCGGCCGCTTTGCTCCGATTTTTTTCAGTGTTTTAAACAATTTTTGAAATTATGTTGCAAGCCAAAAGAGGGAGAGTTGGCAGAGCAGTCATATTTTGTAGGTAGAGCTGAGAAGCTAGGTCGTCCAGGTCGGACAGGTCGTCAGCCTTTCACAGGAGGAAACAACCGCTCACATCCACACTGGGCCAGTCGTCACTTAACCTAACCTGCGTGACCTAGGTCTACGAGAGTTATGATTCTAGTTAGCTAGGGAGCAACAATACTTTGACATTTGACATTTGGCATTTGACTCTAGACTGTAAATAACAATGGATGACATGACTGCTAAAGTGTCTTGATTGCCACGTCAACCTCACAGCTCCATCCCCTGATCACTAAGCTACGCAAACTCTAGCACCAAATTCGCAAGAAGGTGGCGATCTTCTCATGGCAGAGATTTTGGCTTAATTTCTGGAGAGTGGGAAGAAGTGGTAATGTGTCATCCATACAGTCTATGGTTTGACTCTGTGTTGGGACGCTGGACTAATTTGCCATACCGACTAACCTCAGGCACTCAGGTTTCTGATTGGTCAAGGGATGGGAGTGGCCCCACTGTGCATAGATGAGTGCTCAGATAATTGGTTGAGAGAATTGGGAGTCGTCAGCGGCCACTCTAACAGAAATGGGTCTAGCCAGCTGAGCTCCCAGCTCCTTAAGTGCCATATTAACACAGTCATTCCCCCCGCCTTTTAATTGCAATCAGACTTGGAGGGCATAGACATGGCCCTGGCCTTCCATCATAACCTGACTCACATGTGCAAACCTACACATTCAGGGGGAAAAAATGTGTCAGACTTCTCCTGATGAGGCACACAAGACACACGCTGACAGAAATCTTTCAGATCCTCACTGCTGACACACCAGGGGGAGTAAACATGGCAGAGAATTCAGCTTTGTTTCTGTCAAGCTGAGAGAGCGCGAGGAGGAAAGAGAGAGGCTTTGTCTTGGGTGTAGCTGTGTGGCTGTGGGAATCGATGGGTTTAACCAGCAGGGGCTTGGGTCTGTGGAGCAGGAAGAGACACACACAGGAGGTTAGGTCTGGGCAGAACAGCCTGGAAATGCTTTATCACCACTACCAGCAAGGCACAGTCTCACATCCAGGGCAAAAGAAGCTTAGGAGCTTGAGAGGCTGCACACGTGTGTGTGTGTGTGTTTATCTCTTTGCCTTTGAGGGAAAGGCCTGTGTCTGTCTGAAAGCGTGAGCTGTGCATGACAGATATTAAGCTATTGTCCAGGGTGCTTCACTTGCATGCTGATATTGTTTGATTCAACCTGGCATCTGAGAAAAAAACTCAGGAAAGCCCTTTACTGTTGTTTCTGTTTTAGTCCTCCCTTAGCCAACCAGGTTCCGATTGAGCGATCAGAGAGAAATAAATCTGAAGTGAGAGGAGAGGAGAGGAGATAAAAGACAAAGATAAACCAGCAGGAAACTGTAATGTCAGGAAAGGTGTGCGGCTTCTCAATGCTGACAACAGCCCAAAGATGGAGAGAAAGAAGTCGAACAGAAAGAAGAAGAGAAAGAAAAAGAAGAAGAGCGAGATGAATGGGAAAAAGACGAAGAAGATGAAGACAAAGAGGGAGAAGACGAAGAAGTACACAAGAAAGAAGAAGAGAAAGACAAGGAAGCAGAGAAAGAAGTTGAGGAAGATAAAAAAAAAGAGGAGAATGAAGAAAACAAAGAAGAGTAAGAAGAAGAAGACAAAAGAGAAGAGAAGCAGGAAGAGGTGGATTAGACCGCTGCACGGTAGAAAAGAGGAAAAGACGATGGATTTGTGGAAGCCAGCTGAGGCTGATGCAACATGCTGACCTGTCACACTGTAGATTGGTGACAATGACATCACCCGGCTCGGGGCTAAGAGGTGCAGCTGAGTACAGATGTTCTATTACTCCAGCAGTGGGGCCAAGATGCTCTACCAGAACAGCGCAGGATGTTTAAACGACTCTATAGGCCGATCACAGCGTACACCTTCTGATGTCACATCCCTGCACTTTGTGCACATTGTTTATTTATTATCTCTAATGAGCACTTCATAAATGTAATTGTGCGTATAGTGAGTTTGAGCTCAACAAAAAGATCACTGCGTGTTGAAGAAACTCGAGATGACAAATTAATCCCCTGTGAGTTATTCATCTCAAATACCGACAGTTTTGGTCTCTGACAATTTCGTTCATTAAGCCAGGCGAGTCGTACAGTAATTGAGCTGAATAAGTTGGCCTAATGTCTTCGCCGTCCAAACAAACAGCGCTGTCATAATTTGCCTTTAATCGGATTGCATTGTTTTGGCTGATAAAGTATGCTAACTTGCATTATTATGAGTAATGAGAGGAGTGGAACTTGCTGAGCAGCGTTCCTCTCCCCAAACAGCTAGAGAGACTGATTGTGTTTGTACAGTAGATGCAAATCAGCCCGTCTTCCTGTTTATTGATTCAGAGGACGTGGTTTGAAGTGGATGCTGCCGTCTTCACTGTGAGTTTTGTACCTTTCACCTGCATCAGAATGGTTCTGTACCATGATCCCTGGGCTTCAATTGAAATGCGATCCTCAGCTCGGTATTTGGATTAGCTGAGGTTTAAGTGCATTTGGGTTGTTCAAAGTACCTTTTTAAAAAGTGTTCTTTGTATATGTGCAATGTTGTGTATTCGCTGGTGTGCGGTTGATCAGTGCTCTGTGCTCTGTGAAACCTTATTGTTGCTATTTACCGAGGTTCTGTAAGGACTGGTGATTCCTGGAGATTAAAGTAATACTTATATGTATTCACTCAAACACAACCCAATAACTTCACCATATTTATTACCTCTGCCAAGGAGCTGATGTTTTCACCTCTGGTTTGTTTGTTTGTTTGTTAGTAAACAGGATTACGCAAAAACTACTAAACGGATTACCTTAAAGCTTGGTGGGAGGAAGTGGTATGAGTCAGGGAAGATCTGGATCTAGATTAGGGCGTCAATCCAGGAATTTTGAATCCCTTTCGTAAAGTTTGCAAAATAGGTTGTGACTCTACTGGGTGACTAGTTTTCTAGTCTCTTGTGTTTATAATTTTTGTTTTATTAAACGTGTAGATCCACTTAATGACTTCTGTAATTATGCTGAGAAAATATTCTCGGATTAAAACAGCAAAAATTTAGTACGGGTAAGAAAAACAGTAGCTGCAAAGCTGGGTCAAGTAAACAGTTCATCCAATTTTCTGTCTGTGCAATTTCTATTTACATGGTAATAGTCTGTCAATTCATGTTTACAGAGGAAGACGAGGATATGAAGGTGCACGGCGCCAGCTTATCCTGAATATAAACTACATCAGGTAATGAGCTTTACACAACTACAACACTCCAAAAACATAAATTGCATGTAAATGTACATTACGAGACTCCAGCACTTGATTCCCTTTTCCAAATGAGTCCCTGCTGCGCTGGAAACAACTACACAGTTGACTGAATGTGAATGAATCAACAAGTGTCCGAGCTGTCAAAGCTTTATAACACTGGTAGCCTGCTCAAACACAGACATGATTGACTTAAAAAGTGTTGCACTCCGCTCAAATTCCCTTTTACTGGAAAACTAATTAACGCGATCAAGTGCCAGTGTTGTTCCTGTCTGTCTTAAAACGGCACAAGGTATAAAACTAGACTAACAGATGTGTGGGGGAAAATAATGTATTTCCTCCGTCTGCATGAGCATGATGATTTGAAAGTGTAATTTTTTTTTTTCTTTCTTGATCCATCAAAATAATGTTGGCACTAAAATATATGTGCTGCACAATCAGGGGGTATTGTACAGCTGCTGCAATCTAAACAGCATTAAAAAAAATAGTAACTGTAGATTCCTGCTCATACACATAATCTCTCACAGTAATATAATTTAGGATTGCAATCACTTGACCACACACAGACTATCAATCATCCAGGCTGTTAAAAACGTCCATACTACTGCAAATGAAATGCTGAACAATAAGAATAAATAGTAAATCCAGACAGTCCATATACGTATTTATATAACTAGATATATTGTTACACCAAAGTTTAGAAAATCATTAATAAGATTAAGTTGAGAACTCAAGTAGGTTCCTTTTAGTGTTTGTCTTTTCTGTAATAAGACAAAGCTTAATCATGACATACGTGTATTTCCCCTGTCTTCAATGAAAATTTATCTATGAGCTAATTAATCAGCGGAAAAAAGAAATGAGATGATAATACGACCTTTCCAGTGTGCGAATAGCCGAAACTAAAATGGGTCTAAATAACTCCGAGGTAAGGCAGAGATAGGACCCTGGCAGCTTAGAAGACTGATAAAGGTTTTACCTCCATTACGGGGGCTAAGACGAGGCTCGGGCCACCGCGGCTCTGGATTCCAAGCACGCCTCTGATTTGTCAGCTCTGGGAAAATGCTGTAATAGTGGACGTAATGGTACAAGGAGGTTTTTCAGTGTGTGTGTGTGTGTGTGTGTGTGTGTGTGTGTGTGTGTGTGTGTGTGTGTGTGTGTGTGTGTGTGTGTGTGTGTGATAAGGTGGGATGAGGTGTGCTGTTGGGAGACAGAGGGAGTGAATGACGGTAGAAAAATGTCTGCAGATGGATGCTGAAGCAGCCATACATCCTCGTTAGACCCCCTGTCTCCCAGCGGCCAGAAAGTCAACACACACACACACACACGCACATTCAAAAGCAAGCATACATACACACACACACACGCACATTCAAAAGCAAGCATACATACACACACACACACTCACACACACACACACAGACACACACACAAACACATTCTGGCATCACTAAACTACATTCACTAGGTTGAAAAAGTCCTACTCTGGTAATGCACAATTAGTGCAGCCCTGAAGACCAGTGTGTCGTTGACAAACACGCACTATATATGGGGTTGGGTATAAAACCTGAGTTGTTGAGTGTGTCCACAAAATATATCAAATGTCGCTATTTCTTTCAGAATGTTTTCTTATCCCTTGATTTTTTCGAGTTTAATTTATTTTTAGTTAGTACAGTGCCTGTTCTAAATGTGTCTGTTTGGAACGGCCTGTTTGTTTGGCCTGTGGTTGCAGTTTGGACCTGCAGTTATCTAGCCAGTACAAGTAAAGACCTGCTGTAGGACTCAGTCCACAGAACCCTGAAGCTGCACCACTGCTGCACAAAGAGCTGTCCACCTGCTTATTCAAAGTTCATTGAAGATCAACTCAGTACACTTATAACCCCATATTGGAGAATCAGTTGTTGTTGTGAATGCACCCGTTGTCGATCACGCCGAAACTTACGCTGATGAGTCCCAGCTGCTGCTGCAGAGCGCTGGTCGCCTGTTTATTCAGAGTTTATTAATATTGAAAATATTGGCTTATTTTTGACTGAGCCATGAAAAGCTCTGTGAAGCTGTATCTACGCACAGTAGTGATTTGGTCAAACTGCTTAGTGTTGACCCGAAAGTACAGCTGAGGCAAAAGTACTTGCAGCTTATCTCAAAATCAGGTGTAGTATTTGCATTGCTATTAAAGATTAGATTAGATTCAACTTTATTGTCATTGCACAGTACAAGTACATATACAATAAAATGCAGTTTAGCATCTAACCAGAAGTGCAAAAAAAGGCAGTAAAAGTATATGGTAAGAGTATTGTGCCTAGTGGAATATGTAAATAAATAGGCAGTACAGTTAGAAATATAAATGGAATATGAACAGTATTAAGAGGTAAGGTATGATATAAGAATGATGAATACACTATGAGCAAGATTAATATATAAATATGAATACACTATAGGTGGGATAGGTGGGATAATACAGTAGTAGAAAAAATAACTCTAGTGCAAATGCAAACAGTAAAGATCCCTTCACATACTTTTTTTGCTGGAAACTCGCACATTAACGTAAAAACAATTCCTACTGTTCTTTTTCCGTGCTTTCTGAAACTAGGACAAAGTTGTCACACCAACTGCCACCAATCCCACAATATCCACTTTCAATCCGCCCACCCCACAAACATCACGCACAGCCCACCACATCATGTCCTCTCCCATGTTGTCACCTCCTCCTCTGTCCACCTGCAGCACATGTCACTTGGCCTAAAGGGAGCTGGCAGAACTACAGTGAAGCAAACAAAGACACAAATGGCCGCCCCGCACGCGCCCGCATTCATTACCTCTCATTTCCCTGACACGCTAAACCTCTCATGGAGCCGACGCCGCGCACGCTCGTGACGGGGCTTCACGGTGCCGGCACACTGGCCTTCGGGGCCGGCGGCTGCCACGGTCGAGATGCTCAGAGGTCAGTAATGAATATACATGTGTGGTCTGCAGCGGGGATGATACTGGGAGAAGTAGAGCGAGGGGAGGAAGATGAATATTGAGTTAATGTGCTGAGCAGGATGGAGCTACACTTCCCAGTTCCCCAGTCACGATGTCCTCTGCTGTTTGTCTCAGTCTGGCTTGTGAACATAAATATTTACACGGCTGTCACGATCGGATTTATAGGACATTCTCTGCTCTTCCCGTAAGAGAAATACAAAGTATGCCTTATTCCCTCTTTTCTTTTGCAGAGGTAACTTTCCTTTTGCACAATGGCGCTGAGATTGGTGTTTGCTCTGGGACGTCTATGCAACCGTGTTTACTCTGTATTGTACACTGAGTGCACGGGGTGTGAATATTGTCTCATTATATTGACAGTTCTCGTCCTTGCCAGTTTCAATAACCAGCATTCAGCAAAAGAAGTGCTGCAATATAAACAGTGTGGGTATTTTCAACTGGTTAGGGAGAGGCAACCGAGGTAATAAAACACAGACAATATTCTTATTGTCTTTCTTTGTAATACTGGATGCAATAAAAAATACTGCGGGCTAACCTGTCTGATGTGTGTTTTGTGCAGTTGTGTGACCATTTCCCGGATTATTCTCGACGGACGCAGCACAGATGCGAAGCCCCTTCCCGTCTCCCTCTCTCTAATCTCCTTCCTCCTGGTTCCTTCCTAACCTGCCGATGCCAAGTCTATTTTGTCATGTAACTCGTCTGATAGGTTGGCATGTAATTAACTCCTTGGCATGCACTGTGGGTTGTCATTTGCATGGTAATAAATCTCTGCTCTTTTACCGTAGGTGTGTGTGTGGGGAGGGGGGGGGGGGGGGGGTTATACAGACAGGACTTTGCTTTTAGCTTCAGCAAACATCGTTGTCACACCTTTTATCAACCCCCTGCGCAACTCCCACCTGTTCGGTCCGAGAGGAGTCGTCATCATTTCAAGGTGGGGGCCCAGATTGATTAAACACTGCGTTTAGTCTCTATGAATGTATGGAATGACGACTGACAGCTATTCATCTGATTGTATTTATTTGATCCCTACGAGTCTTGCCGTCATTTCCCTTTGTTCACTTTATCAATTGTGAGCTTCATCTTCCTCTTCAATACTGGTTCAGTTAAAAGCCATTAAGAAGAGGCAAAACATTAGGTGTGTGTGTGCGGTGTGTAAGTATGTGTATATTCGTGCCCAGGAGTGCACTTTACACACACAAATAATAAGCCAAAGTGATGAGCCATTTGGGGTAAGGGGTGTGTGTGCGAGTGTGCGAGTGTGCGAGGGGGTTGCAAGGTGATTATATGTGTGTTTTGAGAGATGGATGAACGTAGTGAAGATTGTACTCATCTGTCGTGGTACAGTGCTCCCATCAGGCTAATGAGTGTGCTGAGGTGACCTCAGTCTCGCAGGTTCACAGGCCTGATTAAACATCGTCTCCGAGGCGGCTCAGGGGATGCCGGGCGGACTGGCACTTGCTCGGCGCTCTCTCCCCCTTCTTTGCTCCCCTCCATCGTCCTAATGGCTCAATCTGACCTAACCCCATTCATCTCAATGCCCCCCACCCATCCACCCACCCACTAACTCACCCACTCACAAGCACTTCGTCACTCCCCTGGTTTCACTCTGCTAGCGGTATTCCCTTTGTTTGAATGTCATCTGTCTTTGTTAATATTTGTTCTCTTGGCTCGTGTGTGTCTGTATCTCGAATGTTCTACACCTACAAGTTTCCTCTTGACTGTCATCAAAATATATGTGTGCGTGTGCGTGTACGTGCACGCTGCGTCTGTGCTTCTGAAGCCCGTCCCTCATATTTTCTCCAACTACCATCTTTCTATGTTTATTCTGAGCTAGTAAGCCATAATGAGGCTGAGGTTGAGGGATGATGATTAACTGCAACAGGATCCAGGAACTGGCATAACTCATGATAAGACAGCCCTCTGCCGAGACTTTGATTTATTTGGCTGTAAGGTGCAAAATATCGTCTGTTCTTTGGAGCCGGGGGCCGCGTGGGGTCATGAGTCGGAGACGTGCAGTTAAGACGCAGCCGGCTAGTGCGTTTTTAATCTTTCTCTCTTCACTTTGATCTGAGTAACTTCACTCGAAGCTTGCTCAAATCATCACCTAAGACATTTTAAAGGGCTGCAATTAGGGCCAAATAGCCTGCCATTTATCAAGCTCCTTTCATGTCCACCATTTTATTTTATGAAAGCAATCGATTGTCTCTGTGGCGTGGAGGCGCAGCCCAACCTCGGCTTGGTGAAAGTGATGAACGCAGTCAGGCCCATTGCTCCAGCAGTAAGTGAGAGAAGGAGTGAGAGTGATTTGGCTGGGTGGAACACCATGACCAGTACTTCTTCCACATTTACAGCAAGTAATCAGACATCTGAGTAATCAGACAACCCAGTCTGCTAAAAAGCGAGACAAAATATAATATAATAAATATAATCTATATATATATATATATAGATTATATATTGACAGCTAATTTTAATGTCAGGGGCAGCAGGCATCTATGTTGCAGTTGCTGTGTTTGCATTCTGGGTGGGGCTTAGCAGTTTGGAGGGATACTGAAGACTAAAAGGAACAAAAACGACAGAGGTCAAAAGAAGGAGAGAAAAAAGATTGAGAGAGAAATAGCAGTAAGGGAGCAGAGAAATCCAGCTCGTTGTTTATTTACAGGTGTGCGTTACTTAGTCTTCGCTCCAGGAGAGTGCTCAGCTCCTTTGCAGACAGACGGCAGGAGAAGGACGTGTGGCTGACTTAGACAAAGAGAGAGGGAGACTTCACACACACACACACACACACACACACACACACAAACACACTAATACATACACTCACACGCAAACATAAAACTGACTGGAATTTGTTTATCATAGCAAAAGCCTGTTTGGAAAATGATGTCCAAAATGAGCCCCATTCATCAATATTTAAATTCTCCAACTATGTAATGAAAGGTATTTAATACATAAAATATGCAGGCATTCTTTCAAGATTTGGTCTACAGGAGATGTTTTTTTTTTGTCGTTGCAAGTATTAAAATAGCCTTTACATGCATATGTATTAGCAGCCTATATTATCGTGTTAATTAGAGGAATATGCACACACTCACATACACAAACGAGCAAATTATCTCATATTCACATAGTGTGTAAACACACATACACACATAGAGACAAACAGACGCAGAGCAGAGCTCCAGCAGTGCGGGGCAGGAAAGGAGGCTGCAGGGCCCTGACCACATAATCATCTCCTAGAGAGTGATCATCAAGGCCTCCAACATCACTGCACAAACACACCAACCCCGGACCCCCTGGCACGAGGGGAGGGAGGAGGGGGTGAAGACAAAGAGTGTTTACAGGAATAAAAGGGAGGGAGAGAAAAATGAAAGGGTGTAGGGGGAGAGAAAGGAAATTAAAAAGTGGAAGGCAGAAAAAAAGAGAGGGAAGAAGGGGGTCTGGGTTTATAGGGGGGGAATGGGAGAAAGACAAAATTAATGGGGAGAGGGAGAGAGAAAATTGAAGATTGAAGAAAGACTGAAAGAAGGCACAGGGGGAAGGGAATAATAGATAGATACTGGGATGACAAGGAAGGTAAAAGGAGAGAGAAAATTAGGAGGGAAGAGGGATGGGTTTTGACTGAGGGAAGGGAGAAAATTGGGAATGGAGAGAGACAGGAGTGAGACGGCGAGATGGGGAGGAGAGGAGAGAGAGACATTAAGAAAGAGAGGAGAGGGGAGGAATTGGGGTGAAAATTGGGCCGTGTTGACAGGAAACGGCCGAGGAGGAGAGAAAAAAGAAACATAAAGCAAGAGACAGAAAATAAGGGAGCGAGTGAATCTGTTTGCCACGCATGAGTGTACGGCAGTGTTGCCGTGGAAACGCGTTTGGATTATGAGCTGATTAGTTGCCCTCCTCCTTGAGCTGCCTCCACTCAACAGTGGTACATACTACCTGGGACACGGTCTGATGAACACACACACACACACACACACACACACACACACACACACACACACACACACACAGAGTCTTCATTCAGACACATACATACAATAAAGTCAGTCTTCACTCTTGGTTGACCATTGTATTCGCTGCAGCCAATACCTCTCCGCCTTAACAACTCAATCTTTCACTCTCGGCTGGACTCGGCCCCTCGGCCTCGCTGCCTCTCTGTCTCTCCCTGCGTGTGACGTGGCAGGGTGCTAATCTCGCCCCCTTATCTTCGCCTGCAGCTCCACTCGCATTCCCTTCTCCGCAAGCACCTTATCTGCCATCGCTGTCAATCAGAGCAGATCAGGCTACCTACAGCTGAGTCCGCTCAACACCACTCCCCCCCCCGCTGCCCCCCCGCCAACCAGTCTCCCTGTACATGTCCATTACCAACACTCGCATCGTGCACGCTCCCGCCCGCAGCGTCTCCCACACACATGCCCCAGCAGCATTGGCATCTTTTGTGCGAGTTTGCCTTAAATTGATGTCCCCTCGTGGCATCTGTCTTGCTCAGTGACCACAAACACTTCCATCTTTGTTAGGAACCAATTAGCATATTTGATGACTAAACTCTGTAACTGCTAATTACCGGATCCCTTCTTGTACCTGCTTATGGCAAATACACGAGTGAAATTTAATTTTGATTAAAATGATCCTCAAGGGAAAGGAAGCAAAGTGCTGCAATAATTCAGATGTAAATATTCTAGCTTTACAACTGTTACTTTGCAATCACCATTTACAGTGTGTGTATCACAGGATCAGCAAAGAGCTTTGTTTTTATTTTCACCTGTTGCACATAAAGAAAGGAAGGAATGTTTCCCAAAATAAATTTTAGGGGTAATTTAAACTTGCGTTGTTGGTCATATTTTAGAGCATTAACCCGTGGGTTAAATAAGAAAATACAAACTGTATGTTTGTCATTTCGTAATGTAAAGTAATTTTAGTATTAGTCAATGAATTTTTATCACTGTTAAAAAAAAAAAATGTCATTCTTCTTCTGTCCAATGCTTCCTTGAAAGGACACCAACCCTAAAAGTGATATGTAAATAATGTTTTCAATGCTGCAAACACCATTTCTCTTTTAGTCTTACATATGTACTTACAGCAATGACCTAAAGGACGGTCGCACACTCCAGCCCAATGTCACCCTCTTTCAGTCAGGCAGAGCCCGTAACCTCCCATCTGTAATCGTGCTGGGAAACCAACCCATCTCAATACTGTGCACACGGCGCATACACACACCCACCCACTCAATAATCAGAAGCTCTCATCTAGACTGTAGGAATTTTCGGTTCACAGGCTCATCGCGATGGCAGCCACAAAGCAGGTACAACAAAGGAAGGAGAGAAAAAAATAAAATAGCACAAATCCCTTTTGGGCAGGTTTAATATTTTTAGGCGAGGGCACTTTTATGTGGGGGCAGGTGTGCTCTGACTCCCTAATGCTTGAGTAATTGTAGATAATGGAGTTTTAAGGACAGCTGCTGATGCAGGTTTAAGTAGGATTTGGGTAGAGATTTATGGTGGAGGGAAAAAAGGGCGGACGGGCGGAAAAGTTGGCGAGGTGCGAGTGCGAGGGAGTGAAGGAGGAGGTGTAGAGGTTAGGGGAGAAGGGCAGGGGCGGGGGGGGGACGCCTCAGCTTATCCCAGCAAAGGTGAGAAGCAGGAGGAAAGGTAAAAAAAAATAAAAAGATACGGCTCTATCTTCTAGCAGGAAAGAAAAGCTCTAGGATTGAGGAGGTAAAAAATATAACTCATTCGTAGTTTAGTGTGAAACGGGAGCCCGTCTGGCCCGGTGCTTTTTGAGAAAAGGGGGTTATAGAGGGCACAAGCTGGATGACTAATTGGGGAGGATATGAAATGAGGCTTGACTCAATCTACACCCTTGAATCAACTCTGCCCTACAGTATGCATCAAATGGGCTCCCTAAGTGGTACTTTTCCATTGATTATACTCTTTCAATGTTACGCTCCAACTCCTTGTTGGAGAAATTTGACAGAAAAAAGAGAGAGGAGGATCCGAAGGGGGCAGTTGAAATACCGGTCAATACTTAGCAAGGGGCAAACCAGAAAAGTAGGAAAGCAGAGAGTGAGTAATGTCATATAAACAGATATTCATGGGAGCGATCAAGAGCTAGAGAGAGAGAGGACAAGGTGTGTAAAAAGTGCATTTGGCGCGCCGTAAACGCAGCGGTGCGTGGCACTTCGCCTGGCATGGCACTCACACTTTATGAGGTGTGGAGGGGCCATCTCCCTCGCCTCTCTGCCCATTTTAATGATACAGTTTAAATGGAAAAGCTGGAGCTTCAGCCGGCACCAAGGACTCCACTCCCTCTACACACACACACGCACACACTCACACATCCACGCACGCTCACACAAATATATACTTTTATACACTCACATCAGCATGATCCCCGAAAGTTGAAATTTTTTTTAACAAATAAAGAACTGTAACTTCTCTTTTAATTCTATTTATCTATCTATCCATCTATCTATCATCTATCTATCCATCTATCTATCTATCTATCTATCATAGACATGCTGTACAGATGATCATAGGCTCGATTTAGAGCTGTGGATGAGACAGTGTTGCGACAGCGATGAAGGCAGGAGGTGAAATGGTTGTCTGAGCTGTGAAGTCTCCTCAGATCTGCCCTGTGTATCTGCCCACTGTTCAGACAGCAGAGAAGATTCTTACCCACACCCCTCACCTTTCACTGTAACCTCTGAGAGGAGAACATACCTCAGTAATGCAATATTGATCTGACAGTGTGTTGTGTGTCTATGTGCGTGTATCTGTGCAAAAGGTGTGCAGGCATGTGTGTGTTTGGGTGAGATTTGCTCTCACCAGCCCTGTGTACAAGTGTCTGAGCTGTGAAAACTTTGTTGATGTGTGTTCCATTGTTTGTGTCTGTGTGTGTGTTTGTGTATATGTGTGTTAGGTTGCTATGAGAGGATGCATTAATAAGCGGGAGGAGAGGTGTTAGCCTTGGTGCTATTTCTGACACCTCCCTGTCAGAGCCTTCCTCTGCAGTGGCAGGCCCGACTGATCAGAAACATGCAGGGGCCTGTGCACCCTCATTTCACCTCGTCTGTCTCACTACAGCCTGTCTATGATGTGACAATGTTATACGAGATTTACAATATTTATTAAATATATTACCAAGTGAGTAACATTTTTGAAAATTAGGCCTTTTCAGAAATGCATTGCGCTACGTACATTTTCCCAAAATGTTACTTGAGGATTCTTGAGGATGCACATATTCCGGAAACTTTACGGCCAGCCCCCTAGTGGAATGTGTGGGAAATGTCTGAGTGAGTCCATGTGAGAATACTGCTGAAGCGTATTGCTTTCACTTAAAAAAAAAAAAAACTTAGTTAGAAAAAAAGATCGTTTTTTTCTAACTAATATTTTTATCCCTTTTTCCGAGATAATTTTTCAAGTGCATGCAATACGCTTCCTTTAGCCTGGACGAACTTAGCCCCGCCCACAACACTTGAGGTCGGGAAGTTGGGTCTGGAGTCGCTCCGTCGCTCCGTCGCGAAGAAGATGGTCGCGAAGAAGATGGGACAAGGGAATGTCGTTTTCCAACCGTGTTATTAAGTTCTTACAGGACCGACAAATGCGATACGATTTGTTTGATGTGTTGTGGAGCTGTAATCCTAAACGGAGAACTTGTTCGTACGTGCATTCACCTTTACTGTAACTGTCTGCTACACCTGCCACTTTATGCATACTGTTTTAATCCTGTTATTTTGTGTTGGGCTTATTTTGTTTTACACGTAGCGACTCCCCTCGCATAAATACCTGCAGTTTAAGGAGCGGACCTTGTTAATAGACGCACCAGATCCCTCGCTTACGGACCAGTGCAATAAGACACCAGGCACAAGGATAGGAGCAGGAACAACGACCGGACGCCCGCTGTGCGGCATTTCTCAAAAACTATAGTTTAACACCCCTCGCCAACGGAACGAAGTAAGGAAGCTGGTCCCATTTACTTTGCTGCAGGTAGCGTGGAACGGGAGTCGCTGTCACGTTAACGCAGACTTGTCTCCTGGTGATTTGTTTGTTTATTGTATTTTAACGTTTGTGTTTGGTTTTATGGATTAAAATATCGTATACCTAATGTCATTCCAGTTTTACGGTGTATTTACGGCTACGATGAAGTGAACCATAAAGTGCTGTGTGCCATCAGTAGGGAAACTCTGCGTCATGTTCGGGGGGGGGGGGGCTGTTACATTAACTGTTTCTCTCAAAAATGCTGATCGTGTTGGTACGATCTCCATGTATCCTTAAATTATTTTTGCAACCCCGGCAAAAATCGTTTTTACTGATCTTCTTCTACTTCTTCCAGCGTGCGTGCAGTTGAGTTCTGTTGACAACAACTATGCGTCGCTTTACATACGTCACATACTACGTTGCTCTGATTGGTTGTAGGTCTATCCAATTGAGCGAAGAGGAATTTTATTTCCTGGTTCGGTTGAAACACGCCCCATAATCACAGCCCAATGGAGCGGTATCAGACTCACATTCTGACTAGAATTGTGAGTCTGACAACGTCAGGCTACGCTTCCGTAGAATAAAGCAGTGAAATGTCCAGAAAATTCACAATGAGCGATTGGGCGTGTCAATATTTCTAACACATGATGGATGCAACACTGAAAACATGAGAACTAATACCAATATCTCAGGATAAAAAGAGAATACACAGAAGATACCAAAGACAACGTCAAATTTGGAAGACAACAAGACTGTCTTTGGAGAATGGTTTTAGTCATTTAGTTATATGGGGCAGCAGTGGTAACACCTTGTGGTCAACAAGCAACATGACAAAAAAAAAACACACACCTTTCCTCAGAGCCTTATCAGACATGTTCAATGTCTTTGAATTAACCAAACAACCCACAGTCATATTTGTAGATGATTAGTATAAGAAACTGCTCCAATTGTTCCCGTAAACTAATGTTACATCAATAATTGTCAATTTATCGTGATGAATTGACAATTGAATGAAATTATCGTGAATCTCTCAGTAGCAGTTGATCCAATTCTGGATGATAACGTTTTGAGCTGCTCGTCTTATTAATAGAAACCTACTGACATAATTCATACGAGTCATGTTGGTCAGCTTTCCCTTGAATGCCAGCAAGAACGGTGGGTTGCTGCCGTCGCGGCTCGCTCTCATTAGCTCTACTGGAGGTGCTAGCGAGGTGCTAGCGAGGTGCTACTAGCGCCAGCTGAAGATGACACACTCGGGCTCGGAGACCACACAACATTGAACGCTGTAAAGTCTTTCAGATCGACGCCGTGCTGCCTTAAATGAATCGTGAGCTTCCCACATGCATTGCACTGTGCCTTGTCGTCACTGTCTTTTTTAAAGTGAAGCCACACTTCTGACCGTTTATCGCGGCTCATCTTAGTTTTTCTTGTGCAGTAAAACAAAAAACCTGTGTCTCTGTACATTTTGCTAGACAGTGTAACTGCTCTGAGCTGCAATGGAGAAATAGAAACACAAAAAAAAATTGGTTACTAAGTTTGGAAGATCTCCACTTTTATTTTACTTTAGGAACGACTGAATACTACTACATGAGCAGAAGCAAGAAATACCTGTTTCGGTGTTCATCGATTGACCTGTTTCATAACTGAGATGACAAACTGTGAAGGTATACCTGAAATGTAGCAGCTACCGATGTAGAATAACCATGACCCTGACTGATTAAGTCTTAGCCTGAGCATGACTTCTTATCCCACCAAAATCTGAACGCTGCCTGTAGTGAAGTTTAACAATCAATTAATCATTGATGGTCGATCGTTGCCAGAGGTACCGGCAGCATCTCGTTTTCTCGATGCTGGATTTTTGCAGTGAGACTCTCTGGCTGGTGCTCTGATTGTAAAGCTTTACTGCACAAAGGGCTTGATGGCACACAGACGTACAGGCTGAAGCTACTCCAGCGCGAACGGATAAAATAAAGTTGCACTCTGTAGTACAGCAAAGGCAGACACGTTCAGAGTGAAAAAGAAAAACACCAAAGAGCAGAAGAGGTTTCAGGAAACGTGGCCTTCATTTTGAGAAGCATTTGAAATAGAGACTTACGAGTCTCGGTCACATTTTCAGACGCTCTGTTATTTTACTAAGAAATACAAATTATATATAGCTAAGTAGAAATATCCAGGTCACTCCTTTTAAACCAAAAAATAAGAAAGAGATAACTGCCATGAAGAAGCCACGTATGCCTTTGCTTCAAAGGTATTACATTTTGGCTGGTAGATAAAAAGGAAGAAATAAGAACACACACACACACACACACACACACACACACACACACACACACACGCAGAGTGTGTATAGACTGACTCATAGAAGCCCAGAAACACCAGCTATTCCCAGTGCAATAAAACAGGCAGACTAACTAATGGTACCACCCACACGCTAAACATACTTTTTTTATTGCACACCACCTTCACAAACAAACACACACACACACACACATACACCTTCCTTGGTCCCAGCCCACTCATTGCTTGTTAGCTGCTCCATCGTGTGTGAGTGAGGGTTGGGTTTGTTTCGCGGTACTGCTCTGACACAGTCTGGCTGCTGCTTGCTGTATCTGCTCAGTGCACACCACCACCGACACTACTCCACTTAACAAACTCTTCTGATTACAGTTTGACTTTCTCGCTGTCTCCTTCTCTCCCTCCTGTCTTTAATCAGCATGTAAACAAGTGCAAGGTCATTTTCTTTCTTAAACAAAATGGGCGAGATAAGGGGAGCGCGCCGTAGTTAATCCTTTGGACACGCTGATGGAGGAGTTTGTCCTGGTGATGCTCGGTGGTTAATTATGCAAGAAAGTGTGTCCTCTCGTTCTCCCTCTCCCTCTGTCTCTCTCTCTCTCTCTCATGATGAC
Source organism: Pleuronectes platessa (assembly GCF_947347685.1). Lineage (NCBI taxonomy): Eukaryota > Metazoa > Chordata > Actinopteri > Pleuronectiformes > Pleuronectidae > Pleuronectes > Pleuronectes platessa. The sequence goes on from NC_070626.1 coordinate 11,519,131, forward strand.
TCATCATTTTTTTTCTTTCCTCTATTGCTCTCTTTTCCTCCCTCTTTGGTTCTCTACCCTAACCCTTGTTTCTGTCCTCTCCCAAAAAAACGTTTTTTACAAGATACCATGTGTGTGTGTGCGTTTGTGTGATCCAGTTATTACTCATGCTGTTTGGGGGGCGGTCTATTTACACAGTCACATCATGGCTACTTGTCTTCCTCTAAGGTTTGTGTGTGTATGTGTCACAACATGTGGAGATGATTCGTGAATCAGCACGACGGTTTACACTTGTCCCTGTGTGATTAACTGCAGAGTTGGTTAACTCTTCACCCCCTGTTTTGTCTTTGAACAAATGCCTGCAGGTTGTCCTGCACGTCTTATGAATTGTAAATGCCAATGAAATGCTTCTACCTTATTTGACAGGAAGTCAGAGAGAGGTAGAGGGACGGATGGAAAGATGTGTATACAGTCTACTTAAAGAGGAAACAATATCTGAGATGTAGAGAATGAGGTTGTAATATTAGACTAGGTGTCATTTTGGAGGGGTAATATAAGATTAGCCTCTTGGCTGCGTTAAAATTAAGAATATAGCATATCTTGTTACGATTTACTTTGGTACTGGTTTAACAAACAACAAAATTATCATAACTAATAAAGATTGAGCAAGAAACTGTCTTCCCTGTAAAACAAAGAACTGCACAGACTTTGAGGATGCTGCCCTTTTCTGTGGAGGAGGAAATGTTTGGTTGGGCTGGACTGTATTCTGTGTGATATTCATAGAGGGTTCATTGTATCTCAAGAAACAGTGAGATTGGTTCTAGACTTTAGATCTTTGAGTGGTGAACACGGTACTTATTTGTTAAAGAATACAAATATTCTCGTAGTGTTTTGGCTTTTTTCTCATTAAATTACAACTATATTCTCGTAATTTTATGACTTAGATTTTGTAAAATTACGACTTCATTCTTGTAATGTGACAACATTATTCTTGAAATCTCATGTCTTCTTTATCATGTGGCTGTTCTGTCATAGAGTGGAAACAACAAGAAAGAAAAGTTAAGAAAAAAACAGTTTTCATTGTAGCTGTCTAAGTACTGACAGCAGCCAACTCATTGTGAGATGTCAACTCCTGTTTCTATCTATTGAGAAGTTACATTGTCTGAAACTAGATGAAGACGTCTCACAAAACTTTCAAAGAAGGTTTACACACTGATCATCTAAATATGAGACTGATGGAAGTTTATTACTCTAATCAGCAGCATTTTGATTATTTTGTTTAAAAGAAATTCAGCATCAAATATTCATTTTTTGTTTTGTTTTGGAGTTTCCCTCCCAGCTGTTGTTTCCAAAACAGCCTGATCTTGATGCGACAGAAACTTTGATGTTTAATTGGTTTAGGAAATGTCATATTGCAACGTGCAGCCTAGTAGACAGCAAAGGGAAAAGACTGAAATCATAATTCTTGGAGGTATGACAGCACCCGGGCCTCATTTCCATCCTTCTCCCACTATTTGTCAGCCTTCTCCTCTTCCCCAGTGAAGCAGCAATGTTAACAATGCTGTCCCCACATTTACCAGTTCTGCCTCATTACAGCTAAAGAAGTGGATAAATTAGTGCAAGAGAGCATGCACGGCGGAGTCCGACTCCACCTGTCAGCGAGGGGGAGATAGTGAATGTGTCGATGTGGGGGAAGGGTGTAAGGGAGCTGCTCAGCTTTCAACACATTAAAACAAAACCAAGTCAGTGAGGCTGACGCACGGCAGACCGTTCAATGTTTTAGAATGACGGCATCTACGCAGAAAGGTTTTCACATTTTGTCAATCAAGGATTCCCTGTATTCATCATCTCAAAACTTGTATAACCTTGTTTTGTCTTTGTTCTTGCTTTCAAATTTTTGCTTTTAGCACATCAGCATCAGCGATTTTTGAAAGTGCAGAAGTAATTTGGGATCTTATTTTGAAGAAAAACGCACAGTTTTGTTTTGTTTTAATGTTGGCTACTTTGTCCATAGATCGATCTTTCAATAAATCGAGAGGCTGAGGTTGTTTCACTCAAACAACCTGGGCCCCAGCCTGTTTTACTGTATTGCAGTATATGTTCGAGATCTAAAGGACAAATGGGCCTTGGTTGTGGCAATCCTCTGAACACCAAAACTCTGCTGCCCCCACGGCCTTTGAGAAGCCCCATCTCTCCTGCTCATATGGCTGGTGCCTCTGGCCTGCCATCTTTATGGGCTGGTTAAGAGCTCTCTCACAGACAACTGTGTGTGCCACTCCAAAGTCACCCGTGGAAAACGCCATGCCTTCCACAGTGTCCAGGATTAACAGTTTGCACTCTCCAAGGTTGAAAATCCCATCAGATGGACCAAAATTAATTTTTGTACAATATTCAGGGCCACCAGCCACGTAATAGAAGACAATGCCGAGTGCATCCCTCGATTGTGATTCCATTCACTCCCTAATCGGCAGGATGGCCACGCACGGTGCAGCAGAGTAGTAAATGCTTTCATCCCAGGGGGATAAGAAAAACAATGGCCCTTTTTAATTTCTTTTCTAAAGCGGGCAACAAAAAGAAAATGATATAGACGTAATTGATGATGAAGGGAGCAGGGGGAGCCTCAGCAGAGGTCTCACGTCCAGTGCCCGGGCCTTTCTTTCTTTCTTTTTTTTTTTTTTGCTTGATAATGGCAACTGCTCAGGGGCACGGGAGGTTGACAAATATGGCACGGAGGACAAATTGATCGGCAACAGAGCACAATTTGTCCCTTAAAAGAACGGGTAAAGTCCTGTGTGGCCTGAGTAATTAGTTTAACCTGCAGCATGTCTGTCTAGAAGTGGACCTGCTGTAGAGGAGCTTTGTGTGTCCTTTGATAACACTGTGACACACACACATATACACACAACTGTATTACGCTTCATTTCATACTTAATATATCAACTAGATAAATGAGAATAAAGGAAGAGGATCGGGTAACCACCTCACAAGTTGGAAGTCAGTGAAGAGGAGTTACTCCTCAGTGACTAAAAATCTGCTTTAATAAAGGGCTAAATTAAGTGATAAACTATTTGAGAACACATTCCATGAAATGATGTGTGACTCATTGTATGGGTTATTTTTAAGGGGAACAAATACTGGTTGCTTTCTGTCAGCATGCACTGAGCCCCAGACAAAGACATATGGCAGGTCCAAGATGGCCACATCTGTGGTGCGATGCAGAGAGAGGGTGTCGAGAACACAGATGCACTGGTCCATGGCAGAGTGCTTAGTGACACATAATACTAGTGTTGCACAATGTCCACCCTGACCCATTTTTGTGTGACACATGCTGAAGTCAATTTACTGCACTTTTTTAATGCACAGAAGAGGGAGAAGAAGAAAAAAAAATTGGGAGGCCCGAGCATTCTTGCGACTCACTTTGGCGAGAGCTGAAACCTTTAAGCTTACCTGCTCAAATTTGACGAGAAACACTTGAGAAAGTAGGAGTTGGTTACTGTCTCTCCCCTATCTTCTTCTTTGCTGCGCTTGGCTGCCTTGTCATTTATACAGGGGTCAGGTGCTGGGCTGCTGGTGCTCTCACTCAGAAAACCAAGGAATCTGGATCCCTCCACAGAAAACCATCTGCGTAAATGACAAGTACGGTTGTGGCGCCATCGCAAACTCAGCACATTCCTCACAGAGAGGGTGGAAAACGAGAGTGGGGGAGTGAAAGTGGTACAGATTGATGATGAGAGAAGACGTTGGGGAAAGGGTAGGAAGAGGAGAACGGCCCGAGTGAATGAGAGACAAAGAGAAGCTGGATCTTTCCTTCTTTTTTTTCTTCCTTGGAAATTTTAATTGGCTTTTGGGCTTCACTAGCACCCAATTAGCATGCTTGTTACATGCGAACACCAAGAGCTAATTGGCCTGAGAGGAGAGAGCAGCACGATCCAGAAAGGAGAGAGAGCAGTATTCATCTGAAGATCTGCGGCTCCAGTAGCAGCAGGCTGGGAGGCTATTTGGCTAGTTGGAAATAACATTGTGGTTCTGCGACTGCAAATATTCTTTCTTTCTTTCTTTCTTTCTTTCTTTCTTTCTCTCTTTCTTTCTTTCTTAACTCAAACAATATCTGTCCACAAAAGCATTTTGGCTCTGGATCAGTTGGTATCCCAGTCCATCCAACACACCTGAAAACACATATCAAGTTACCATTCACAGTGAGTGCTACAATAATAGCTTGTCTCCTACACGTTAGCAGTTGTATCATTTTAAAATGCAGAACTGCAAAGACAACAGGGTCAGCAATACTTGTAATTGATTATCCATGTGGTTTTCTACACTAGTAGCCCAGGCTAATGCCGGTGGTTATCATGTGATCAGAGCGTCATGGCCATAAAGACCCAATCAGCAAGCGGTTGTGAGTGTCTACGTCATTCAAACATCTCTGTTTTGAGTAATGAGGAGACCAGGCGTATCCATAGTAGAGTGTGTTTTCAAACAAACACATATTGGTATATATAGAGAGAGAGGTGTGTGTGGTCTTCACAACTGTGTGATCATCAATTTAGCTGGTCTACACAAACTGTCCTGAGGTAAAAAGGTGAGAGCGAATGGATCGTGCAGAAGCTACAATTTGGCTCAGGTCTGTGTGTTGACATCCCAGGTATTAATCAGATCCAGGGAGAAATCATTCACGGGCATGACCTAACCTGTCCCCATACAGCACCACACTGCCCTACATTGGGGAATATGCTGATAGTGCACATAAACACATCAACAACTACGAGCTCACTGAGGGCAAGAGGCTGAATCTCTGATTACATTTACTGTACAAACTGTAGCAGCAGGATCTGATGCACAGGACATCAAGAGCTCATTATGCTCTTTACATGCAATTAATCAAACAATGTAAACAAAGCCCGCCTCATCCACAGCAGACAGAGCCAGATTCCCTGGTGGCAATTCAGATGCAGTACAAGATTTAGTAAATAAAGGGGATGTGAATTATGGGAGGTATGAGACTCGCAGCCAATCTGGAGATGATGTAAGAGTCGTAGCTTCCTGCTGAGACCTCACACTCTCTCACTAACACATACATATTTCTGTCTCTTCTCTCTCACACTGTTCTTCACTGTTCCTTTTTGTGAAATACACACATTGCGTTAAAATGAAACAATAAAATATTGCACTCAGGACAGACAAGTAGAAATACACTCTGAGGGAGATACTCAGGAGGCTACACATGTTCCTTTCGATTCAATTCGTAGCAAGTGAACTTTTTATTTGAATGGTAAATTTCAAGATACAAGCTTAAACTTTTCAAGGTGTTAATGTAAAAATCATGAATTCATCCGAATCAAATAATTTATATTGTGTTATAACAGCAACTTCATTCACTTTGGGTTTTTAGTTAAACCTGAATCTATGAATTAGCTACCGTGCTACATTTTACACCATATATACAATACATCTTCAGTAAAACAACATATCGGATCATTATGTTACTGTTCATGAACAAGCTAAAGTGTCGTGAGCCATGAAGAGACAACGGGAGTTTCAAGTCTCCTGTTGTCAGATACAGCTGCACTGACAGTGTGCACATGTCGGAGAGCCAACCACTCGATCTTATGTGAAATCATTATCTCTCTTTATCTCAACAATGTGTATGTGTGTCCTGTTTGATACTTTTTCAACACCTGCAAACCATACTGCTGCACATAGACCAAAAAACTGGAAACAAGAATTGTGAAGCTTTTATCAACTCTCTCTGACAAGATTACTTTCCTTTTGACACATGTCGTCCAGGACAGGCCGTAATCACACCGCCTGTCGCACACCAAAGCCAATTGGTAAAAATGACAATGGCTCATCAAACTCGCATACACCTTCTCACCCACTCCACTTAAAGTTTGTATGGATTGTTTTGATGTACCATATGAATCCATCAAGGTGGTAGCATAGTGTTACTCCCCCGCTGGTCATTCTAAGTAAACTTTGTTTTCATCGGGCCTGTGAGGGTTTCCTCTAACTGCTCCTCTAACTTCTGCCTGAGGCTAAGATGAATTCGTAGTTTCAACATCTGCCAGTCCACTGGGCTATGGTCCTCAAGAAGTAAATGTGGTCATCCACTAATGTCAACTAGGGTAGCCCAGACCTCTATGTGGATGTCTGCTCGCAGCCCCAAATTTGTTGGAACCCCCCCCCCTACCTGAATGGAACGCCAGAGTGGAACCCTCATTTAGTGTGGGCATGCATGTGTGACCTGAACGAGTATGCAGTTCCTCAGCGTATGGTCAGCCAGCCCTCTGGCTGGAGAAGCCAAATTGGCCATAATTATGAATTATTGTTTGTGTCTGTATGTCAATATATATGAGACGACCTGTGGAACCCCATCCAATGTAAACTGGGATTGGATCTAGCCCTCCTTCTCCCACCATAAAAAGCTAAAAGATGGATTGTCTGGATCAAACCTGGCAGTTAAATATGTAATCTGCAATCTTACCTAAAAACTATGATTAACTAAAGGATGACACCTTCATCTATAAATCATGGTAAAAGGTTTAGTTTGGCTTTACCCAAATGTCTCCTCATTCACACAAAGAAAGAGATAAACATGATGAATTAGTGTGATGACTGTCAGAGTTCGTTCAAAGTCAATGCACACTCTACTTTACAGTTAACCTCATGGCATTATACTATTATTTTAACTATGGCTGTTATTGCAAATGTGATTTACCTGCATCAGATTATTGTTTGGCCAGTGTTTGTATTATTTAGTTCGTCCCATATGTTATTCTCACTTTGTCTCTTTTTATCTCCTTCTGATAGAAAGATGTTGATGTTTTTTGAATGGCCGATGTCTCATCGTTTAAAGAAAATGTGTCTTTAAGTTTCTTGACAGGCACACTGCACAGTCGTGTCCACAGTGCTGTGTAAAGAAGCTCCTGAAATGGCAGCATTATGCGAGCGAGCATCTCAACCCATCAGGCCATGACAGTGACAATGAGGCTTGTCCAGAAGTGTCACCTCTCCCAGTCTTTGTCTGTCTCTCCCTTTCTCCCATTCACATTGTTTTCTCTCTCCCCTCTCTCCCCCTCTCTATCCCCCTCTCAGAGAGACAGAACATCTATATTAGCCTTCTGTATGCAGGCTGTGCTCAGCCGGAGATTGCAGGCCTGACCCCTCGCTGTGAGCTCTACAGGGGAAATGTTTACCCAAGCCCCACGGAACATGCCATTAACCTCTTTCCAGATAGAAGACAAACAAGAATGTGGGCAATAAAGCGAGTGAACACCTATCCAGGACCATCACGACAATCATCTCATTATGGAGCTGGGGGAGGTGTAACGAGCCAGGGAGCCTGATCTCCCAGGAACTCTTTCGCCACAGTGTGCCAGTGTGCTTGACATTCATTGAAGTGCAAACAACATATTAACACAACAATAAGGAACAATATGAAGCTCCGCAACTCCATCACCTGCCTTTGCCACCTCTTTCTTCGCAATGCATTCCCTATCACGACTTTTCTCTTTCCTACCAATCTCTTCCCTCCTTTTTTCTCTCTGTTCCTCGGGCTCCGCTTAAAGCCCCAACCTGAGAGGATGTCTTGGTACGTTTTGAAAGAAAAGCAGGGGTGGAGGGGGCCCGTAAGGAGCTTGGGCACTGGAGCAGCTTCTCCTTCTCAGGGACCCGCAGGGGTAATTCAATCACACCTCGATAATTCCCCTGATGAGGGAGACGAATCCACCCTCACACACATCAAGTACAGATAGACACCACAAGCTCACGCTCATCCCAGATTGAGGGTCTCCTCCTGGGTGGGCTTAAGAGCTATGTGTTACCTGTGTTGTTTGAAGAGGCCATTATATTAATTGAAAAAGTTACCTGCTCGCTAAAGGCAAATGGCAGAAGACGTGCGGGGGAGAGAACCGGGGAGAGAATTAAAACAAAAACACCAGATGGTGACATACATGGTAAAAATGATTGTTTATACTTACTGTTTGATTATACGTGATAATGAGAGTGGGATTCCTCAAGGCAATTAGTGTCTGCAGCAGCCATATTGTGAGAGGACAGGGGAAGGACGGCATTGGCTGCTATGAGGGAGCGCTTATCAAATATCTCCGCCGGGGTGATTAGTGTAATAAGACACTGCAAGGTGAGATAGGCCACTCGCTCTCTTCTGTGTATAGGTGTGTGTGTGTGTGTGTGTGTGTGTGTGTGTGTGTGTGTGTGTGTGTGTGTGTGTGTGTGTGTGTGTGTGTGTGTGTGTGTTTGCGTTTGCGTGCGTGTGGAGTGAGCAAAAAAAGGAGGGTAAAAGAGGGAGACTGCGGAAATGTGAGTGACTGTTTCCATCTGTTTCGAAATCTGTGTCTTAATGTAAACTGTGTCGCCATGTGCATCAATGTGCAACAGTTTGTGTGCGTGTGTACGTGTACTGTGTGTGTGTGAGAGAGCAACTGTTATATAACTTCTATGTTAATGCTGATCCCCTGGTTGCCCCGGGGGCTTTGGCCTATGACAGAGGGCAGATCGGGGGCACTTACCCCTGGCAGAGTCTTCTGTTCATGGAGGGCGCTCTGGGCCTTCAGTGCTGACTCTCTGGCACAGTATGTTAGAAAGGCACATCCTACAGGGAGACATGAGAGACAAAGGGTAATTCAACCAGACAATAGTTATGAAACAACTACACACCACCATTAATGATAAAAAAGAAAGATAAAGTAGAACGAAAATCTGGTGACTGATAATTTAGGGTTGTGCCAAAAAGTACAAGATATTTTAAAGTCATTATGATTCTGTAATCTAAAGGATTTTAGTTTTTAATATCCATAATATTAAGAATGTAAAAATACTGATTATAAAGGAACAAGTACAAGCCATATAAAGGACATAAATGGAATATGAAACTCATTTAAATTAAAGTCAAAGTTTATTCATATAGCACATTTAAAACAAAATGAACAGACTTAAAATGTAAATAAAATAATATTTAAATGTTTAAAAGCAGAGAATGAATAAAACATACAAAAGCAATACAAAGTCAAACATCATAAATGATTGCACAGTAACAAATGAAATCAAGGTCTCAAAGTGGATGTGAAGGCAGCCTCACACCTCTCTCCCCCTGGCTGTTTGTTCAGAGATGAAGTGTTTCTGCAGTCGTCTTCCAGAAACCACACTGTAGCCTTCCAAACGAACCCAGAGACTTGTGACTTCACTGAACTTATTCCAATCTACACAAGGCCATCATATAAGTCTAACTGGAGTTTTACAAGCTATTGCCAAAAACATGTATTATATTACAATGGAATTCATACACTGTGCTGACAGCTGGAATGTGGCTCCCTGACGTTAATAGCTCTATACTCTCTGAGAAAATAACGGGCTGGTTAGATTAAAATCTTACTCTTTCTTTTCAAAAAATGAATACAGCTTCAGATTAGATTTACTGGCCTTGTGCATATCATTCTTTAGTCTTTCTTTCGTCAGAATAAAGCATTTGCCACAGACCTTGTATTTTTATAATTATTATTATTATTTGTCATCTAATATAGTAAATTTAATATAGTAAAATGATATAAGCAAAGTAGAACAGAAGAACATAGACATAGTGGTGTGATCTTGGAGGAGGACTATAAACAGAGGGGTCATGGAAAATGCTTTCTCACTCCAGCTTCTTGTTTTCACCGTCTCAAACCCTTCATGCTTCTTTCTAATGAGTTGCTGAACAGGACACTGGAGAGAAAAGTCAAACAGCATGCTCATGTTTTAACTGCCAACATATTAATAAAGCTCTGCTGATGAGCTGAAACGGTAACATCTCTGGAGACTTTTCTTTAAGTTGGAAAAATTGAGGAAAGCAGAATGAATATGCATCAGTAAATAAGTCGGCTTTTATTACAGACTGAGTGGTTGCTGTGTTAGGTGCTTGGCAGCGTTGACAGTGGGTGACCCCGTTCAGAAGAGATTTTGCACTATGCAGCATAATTTCCCATTACTACATGTCACACCTGCTGCCAAGGATTCCCACGGGAAGACACACACACACACACACACACACACACACACACACACTCAGACACACACAGACAAAACCCGGCGTGCAGCACATAGCACCCATCAACCCCGAAACCCAGCGGCACACTCTGGCGCTCGGCCAAGAGAGCTCCCATTCACGACAACCTTCAACCTCCTCCGCAACTAGGCAGTTACTCAAGAGGAAAAATCACCTAAATGACAATGATGAAACAGTGTGTCACACAGCAAAGCAGAAAAGTTTGGGGGCCTGGGGTGACACTCTTCATCCTTTGTGACATTACAAAACTGTGGGACATGAACCAAGGCCCCAGGGGGGCCATGTCCTAGCAGAAACTGGAATCCTAGGCTAATGCTGACATTCTGCTACTGCCCTACAAGGTCTTTTTTATATATATTTGTCACCTTGCTGCTTTGCCAGTGATTTTATATATCTTAGCAAGATTTCATCACATGATTTTACGTGGTGCAAGTTTATAAACAGAAATCAGTACAACACTAATACAGGAGCAACGGCGATTTACCAGTTAAAGTTTTGGGGCCATTGTCCTTCTAGGAAAGTTTGATCTAGATCACAGACTGTATATAAAGATGGAAACTTCTCAGAGTCCTGCCCCTATCGACAAATTCAGCCAAGATATCCCAGAGAGTAACAAAGTCCTCTTGTGCCAATGTCCTCAGTCTGAACAGTAGCGATCATGTGATGGAGTCATGGTAGCATCAAATAAATAATTAATTTCTTTTTTTATTAAACATGTGTTTTGAGTTATCGGTCCATGTCCAATCCACAAACATGGTGGAGGTGGGATTTATAAAATAGCTAGCAGGGGGCGATGGAGAGCCTTGGCTTCACTTTTGGGGAGCACTCATTTTGTCAATCTTTAGATAGAGTATTTCTCAATCTTTCTCATTTGAAATGAAGGAATTTTATGCTTTCTCAAAGTTATTGGGGTGAAAACCCTCCAGCTAAGTTTGACCTTTTATTTCCCTGCCGGGCTTCATCCCTCTTGTGTGTTGTTATGTTTCGTTTTGTCATGGCTCCGGCTGTCCCTCCAATTCACCTGCACACCTGAGCCACCCTGTCCAATACGTCCTGAAGCATTAGAACCGGTTCATGTATCAAGACTCTGCCACATCTTCAGACACCGTTAGTGGTAGACACGCTCCACTTGTTCTTGAACTTTGAAGTTCGTACTCTTCTTCAGCCTATTCTGGTTATTGTAAAAAACCTAATACCTGAAATTTCTGCCATGCTCTGCTGACCACTTCACTCAGATGCCTACTTGTTCCGCTGCCTGTCCAGGTTGGACTCTGGAAACTGGATCTCTGAAACTCTCTCCTATACCAGAACCTTGAACCTGACTATCAGCAAACCTGTTCACAGTCAGATTAGTTTTAATTAAGGACCTGAAAAGTTATTTTGTCTCATCTTCCTTATTTTTGCCTTTAGAGTCCAGCATTTTCCTGAAACCTCACAATTAAAAAATAAATCGTTTAACTTTTTTTCTTTTGTTGTTTACTTTCAAGCACTGTGCCTAAAAACAGTTGATGTATTTGTTCCTTATGAAGCTTTAAACTATACACCACCAAGTTCTTTTAGGATTAATATTTTACATGCAAAAACTCTCCATAAACCAGCGCTTTATGAAGCAGTTAACATCAGTTTCACCTTGAGCAACTACAACATTTAAGTAGCACTTATATATTAATCATATAAAAATAAAACCACATATAATGTAAGCCATTCTGTATAATGAGTACTTTTAATTGCTGTACTTTGCAGAACATTTACTTTTAATGGAGTACTTTGCTACTTTTACTTGACCTAAATACAGATCCAACACTGACTCGGTTGTTCCAGACACACACTCTCAAAGCCAATGGCACCGCATCTGAAACAAGGGAAGCAACATCCAGCCACTGCAAATGTTGTCCTGTTACTTCAAGGAAAATAGCATGTATCTACCTATTAATTCCATAAATGTCTCATGTCTGTCTGTCTGTACTTGTAATGCATCTTGAGCTAACCGTTCATCTTATTTGCTTTACACATGACACGTGTATTGTAAATTACCAAAACGATTGCAGTGCTGATTGGTGGTAAGATTTAGACACATGATACGTTGAATAATAATAAAAATATCATAAACAGTCAACCAGCGCGCTATAGCAGTCAACCAGGATGAGGCAGCTCAGTCTGGATTGAGTTTAACAAGTCCTCTTCTACATCCTCTGATAATCTACAACAGTGGCTGAATACTGGGTCAAACCTTAGGTCCAATCTCCAGCCAAATCATTTAGATAATTTAATTTATTTCACCATATCAGGCTGACACATTCACGAGTGCAGATCTCTGTCATTGCAACAACATTCATGGAATCACCTTCTCTCTCGCAAGTTGTATTCAAAGTAAGAACACAACGTTTACTTTAATCACAGATCTTTTATTTTGAAAAGTTGAAAATCTGAGTTGATTGGTTCACAGTAAATCATTCAACTTATATACAGACTCCCCAGATTGTGTAATAAAGCAAATTCAGTTTCATTTCAGGAGAAACATTGACAAAAAAAATCTGATAAACCAGGTAGGATGAGCACAACGTCTTCAACTTCACTCTGCACCATAGACTGTTTATATAAAGCTCTGCAAACAACTGCAATACACGATCACTAAACAAGCATATTGTAGAACTGTTTGAGGAGGACTCACTAATGACAGGCAATAATTCAGAAGTATCTCCGGAGCTTTAACACAGGCCAAGAGAACAGACCACTCCAAGCAGGCAGCTTGAGACCGGGCACTGGACCTGTGAGTTTAAATGACAGATCTTCCGTGCATTGCAGCCTTTATATATTCAGACCGGCAAGATGAATGCCTCTGCTTCCTTGTGGTGGTGGAAAATCAGCAGGAGTTTAAGAAAGCTTCATATCCGACACTGCTGGCTCAAGGGACATGAAGCCCAGAGGAGCCGGAGATTGAGAGAGCGAGTTGTGGAACAGATGAGCATTCAGCTTGAAGAACATGAGAAGAGGCACAGTGATATAATGTGAGGAGGGAACAGGGACATAGCAGCTGGTAGAAAGTTAGCGCTGTCATCTTAAATTTTAGGGTCGGTTAATTGGCATGGGATTACATTCATATTACACATTATCATTGTTTTCCCCTCGGTATGGAACCGTGCAAAATTGCAAGAACAGTCAGTTTGTAAAGCAGCAGAAAGTGCAAACCGATTTCTGAACGGTGCACTGCAACAAAATAATATTAATTGTAAAATAAAGACATGGTGTTCTGTGTGATGTGTAGTGATCTAAAGCAAGATCTCTGTAATGTCAAGTACACACTATTTGTAGTGAAAAATAAAAAAACATGGTAAAATTTAAAGGCTTAAGATTTCTTCATTTTCAGCCAATACTTCATTTAATATGTCAACTTTCCACTGTGATCATAATTGTTAATGAAGCTAATGTTCTTAAGACTGGAGGATGAGTTGAATGTGAGAAGAAGAAATAAGAAGGTGAAATGGGACAAGGTTCTGAAACCAAGACTGAGCTCTGGGGGGGTCGAACAGAAGGACTGTTGGCGTCCTGTGATGAGCAGGTTAAGTGGGGTGAAAATAATACTTTGGTAATCAGAGACGATTTAAGACACTATAATTACAGCAATGGACAAAAGTTCAGCAAATTATATTTGAAGGAACATGAAAAAGTAAACCAAGCAAAATGGTTCAAAGACAGAAGCAGGAAATGTGTTGCTGGGTTTGCGAGACACGTTCCGGGTAATTACTTAAATAACTTTTCCCCCTGTAACGCTTCTTCTTACAATTTGTTTTAAAATGGAAATTAGTATGTGCTCACAATTACATGCATTCAGGCATTAAAAGTAAATTGTGCTTTTTAAAGCATCAGGTACCTGTAATTGAAATAACTTTAGGGAACATTTGTATAAAATTTGAATTCATTAGCAGGGAATTCATGGATCATGAGCAATTTGCTCGCCTTTGCTCTCTTCACACATGTCTGATCCCAGAATGTTCATTAAACCGGGAAAAGGATGCAAATTAATTTCTGAAAAATATCCAGGCACGCTAAAAAATATATGTAAAACAACAGGATGCTGCAGAGTGTGATGGACTGACCCCCCCACGGGACCTGAGACAAATACGATGTGAGGATTCAGCCAGCGCTTCAGGTTTCTTCATGTTAACCACGGTGTTACCTGCAGAGCCTCTCTCAGTCGTTCTATCCATCTCCACTCGGAGGGGGCTGCTCAGCTGTCTGCTTCACACACAGCCCCCTCGCTAATGATCAAACAGGTTTCCTGTAGACTTAAACTACACCTGTCACTCAACTTACACAAACTGTCAGTCACTGCCCCACGCGTCCTCTGAAACACTCACCCGGTGGATAAAACCCTACAGAAGCATGGATCTGTAACTCAGTGGTCATTACTATAAGTCAACAGAATTGAATTCAACAAAGAAACTGTCTACAAAGCGTCAGGACACCTTCAAAGATTTGTTGTTACAGCCTAAGAGTCGATTGCGAGTAGATATTAGTGCCCTGCTGAGGTTTACTTTTGACATGTCAGAGCCCGTGAGGGGTTTTTATGTCAAATTGTCTGTCTATTTATAGGCAGTTACACTGCATGGACCTACAGAGGGGAGCAGAATGGATGAAGATATTTAACAAACTCTTTGTATCTCTTCCTCCTGGCTGTGTGCTGCGGCTCAGTGTCCCACCTCTCAGCATCAGAGACGGATTGATAGATTACGCGACTCAAGCAATAGATTTGCCCCCCGCCAACATTCAGCATGTCTGAACAATGCACGCGCTCTGGCACCGACGCTAAGTATTATGATAATGTAGTGCTCGCCGAAATGATGGATGTTAAACAGCACGACCTGGCTGCAGCACACAACGAGGAGCGTCGTGCCCGCCAGTAGTGTCAAGTCATCCTACGCATAATCTAAGGCTCCCTGACGACCCACAAACTATCAAAGCCACATTAAAGGCAACAGTGTTGAACAACTCCAAGGTGGGATGTAATCATTGGTTTAAGGAAACAAATAAAAAGATTTTCTCTCTGAAATGATTCACGGTTTGACGCGTACAGGAATAAATGTAATTCCCCAGATATTCAGACAAGTCCCTGGAGGCAGCTCAGATGCCTAAAGTAGGAATTCACAAAAAAACGTGTGTTCAAACTGATGCGTCACGGTCCACCGGAATTAGTCGTGAGCAAACATGACATATTTTGATCTGCTCTTAATTGTGGTGCGGTTCTATGTCACGGGTCTGTGGAAGAGAAGATGCTACAAATCATCCATTACAATATGTTTTACTAACTGATACCTACAGCCATATACATCATCTGTGTGGAACAAATCAAACCGTTCTCAGCCACAAACTCGTTTTAAAGAGGCATGTGGAAGTGGTAGTCAGACTAAATTTACAGCACCGCACTAAATCTTTATGAACTTTCTTTTTTTCTTTCTTAAGGGAAAGTCGATCCAAGCTATATCATCCGCCCATTCTTCTGTTGTCCTGCTGTGAAAAATGTCTTTGTTGCTGTTTATCATAAAAAAGAGAATTGACTGTGATAATGCTGCAACATTAGATGCCTCCCAGGCCTTTGACATAATAGCCAACCACTATCCGATGGCACATTACACATTTTTTGTGAAGCGAACAGAAATGAAACTACTTTTTAAACCACAATGTAATAGATAATCTATGGACAAAATATTATTACCAAACTTTATTTTGTGTAGAGGCGCAGGGGAAATGACTAAACATTGTTGATGATGGTTCCACAGCTACAACCCTGTGCAGATTAATACCATTCATCCAGGCAGTGCAACATCGGGTTATAATGAAACTACCCACAGGCCTGTGGCTGCAGATAAAGAAGCATCATCACTGATACGAGGGATTTTTTCATATATACACATGTGACTCCGACATGTGACCAACCCAGAGGAATTCAAACGTCCACTTTTCACCACCAATCATCATCATTTGATACATGGTTGTTAATTTACATATCTAGCAGACACATAACTATTAGCATACATTATAATAGGAGTCATGCTTTTGACCACCTGTTGAATTTGCACTCTCCCTTCAGCAGCTCTGTTGTTCTGCTCTGCTGAAAAGGTGTGACTCTCTAGCTGCTAAACGCTCCAGTATATTCATCGGCTGGTCCCTAATGCTCCACTGTAGCTCGGCACTACATGACTTTCTGTCATCAGTGAAAACAATCAAAACTGAAAACCAACACAATGAGCTGGAAGATGCTTCAAAGCTCATTCGGCCGATTCTCTGTGGTTCCATCAAAATGATCAATTATATAAAAAATGATTTTATTCCATAAACCTGTGTAATAAATAATCATACCTGAAAGCTGAAGCAGAGGAGAGTCTTTGATTTCCGAGGTATCGACATGCTGAGCACACTCTGTGATATAGAACCTTTAACCCGAGGGAACCTGATCGCGTTCTGCATTCAGCCACAAGTCAAATAGGAATCGTCAGATATTCCCTTTGTCCACAACACAGCCGTGTCACAGCTCTGCAGCTACAGCAGTCTGACGTCCTGATTCATCAGTTCAAATACAGCAGATACAAACTGAAGAAATTAAACTAGGTTTTACATCACAAAAGAGGGCGATAATATTCACCAGCATCATGAGACCCAATGTAATTGTTCATGATTTACAGTTTGTTCCTATAATTACTATCATTGTAAATATTATATTTCTGTTTAGTTAAGTGGACTTGTGTAAGACTTGATATAAAACATAAATTACAATTTAATTTAAAAGTTGTAGACTAAATCTAATTATATGGGAGACTCAGTGAGTTGTTTACAAGAGAATTCACTTTGAATAAATGTGCAGCATTTAGAAGTCACAGTTAAGTGATACATTTTACCTTCACTTCCCCTACAGAAGCTTTCCTCTGTTTCAGACTGGTCTCTCAGTCCGTGTTTTAAACTGCTCTCCTTGACTGACACAGCTAATGATTGCACTCTATCTACTTATGTTTTGTTAACGACACTAATCCCATTTCCTTACTCTTGTCCCTTCTTGCTTCGGTCTACAGGTATCATGCATGGACGCGGCAGGAGGCATGTACATGGTTTAGGTGAGTGGCCAATAAGAAAAACTCATCCATATAATGCATTTGTGAAATCGTATTAAAAGTGCATGCCTGTGCTCCCAAAGTGACTTTGAATGTCATGCGGGATGAAGTGGGCATACTGCATACATCAGAGTGGCCTTGGTGGAGGATGATTTGAGCGGGCACACTGTCTGGCTTTGGAACAGGATTATCCTTCCCGAGGCAACCATCCTCCAGAGTGTTGACATTCAGGGATGGTTGAGGACAAGCGTAAACAACATGAACATCAGAAATATTGTTTTAATCGATCACCGGGCGCCAAGGAGGAACGCTGGGAAGACGAGGAGCGTGTTGAGCACCAGCAACTGATGGCTGGAGGAACAGGTGGTGCACGGAGACCTGCAGGGCTGCGTGCACGCACAGGAAAGTAATGCTGAGCCCAACACTCCTTTCCCCCCTGCAAGAGAGCTTTCCTCGTGCTGATCGATGAGATCATGAACTGTAGCCAATGACTTACATATCATACATAATTTGCCTGCCCTGTAAATGCATTATTTTTTTACTGAGGGCGCGCTGATTGTGAAGTCAACGCCGCTGATGCTTGTGTGCAAATGTGAACATGTGTTATGTGTGTTTGTGTGTGATTCGAAATTAATAAAAGGATAAAAACTAAATTAAAGATGAACTATCTGCAGAATACCATAAGTCATAAGCAGCAATAGCATATATATATATATATATATATATATATATATATATTTTTTTTGTTTTTATAAAGCACAGCATTTTAACTGGTAATAAAACAAAATAAAAAACCTGCAGCTCAAGACAGCTTGCTTATAATGAGACAGATAATACAGGAAATGTGACCTTATTCTGGATTTTGGGCTAAATTATTATCGTTAATTTAATAATGATATTACAAAATAATAGCTTGCAGTTACATTTCGATAATACTACGCCCATAATAGAATAAGATAAAACACTTATAGAAAATGAATAATAGATAAACATCTTAATTCAATCGTCTTCTTTTAAAATTAGTCATTATATCTATGCTACTGTATAAATAAATCGGTTGTAGCAGTTTCTGTTTTTGAAAAAATTGAATAAATGTAGAAGTGCATAAAGTAACAGAGCTGGAATTCTGGACCTGGTCTTTTATTTTGTAGCTAAAACATCCTCCAGCCCTATAACCACACTCTGACATCCATTATTACAACTATCATTTATAATGATAGCTATTGAAGTGATCGATCCCTGATTATCAGTGGCCTGTCTGACTAATTACTAAGTGAACACAGCTCCCCGGACGTTTTAGACAATGGGTGTGTGTGTGTGAAGTGAGGGGTGGCAAGGGGGGGGGGGCGATGCATGCTGGATCTCAGCCTCCTCTACTATCCTGCTTTGTACTTCCTGACTGCAACCCGCCCACGGAGCAGCAGCATCACAATACAGATGCCATGCACATAGTATTTTCCAGCGCTAATGACGTCTGAGAGCGTGCACGCTGCATATTAGCCCGCTGAAAAGGTCAAAGCAGCACTACAGCACCACGTTAATCACCGGTGCTGATTGCCCTGATAATGGTTTTGCATTTTCCGCTCCCCTGAAAGCATTTTATTTCTCTGAGACTATATGTACAGCGGTAAATGGACTGGAAGGAGAGCAGGAATGGGCTGCTTCCTTTTTCTTCTAAGTTGTCCTGAAATGTGTGCAGCTGCAGAAATAACACAGCAGCCCACAGTGCCTGTCCCGCCCCCCTTTAAACCGGGATGCTCGGCAGCCACATGATCGTCAATGTAAACACACAAAGGCGTTTTCAGCTGTAGTATTCACGTGGACGGGCTGGACCATCAAGCCTGCAGCTCGGGAGGCAGTGCCCCTCCACGTGTGCTCCCTCCCACGCTTCATGTATATGGCTGTGCATGTGTGTGTGTCCCAAACATCTGCAAATTACACACTTGTCCTGCGCCCTTCCCCTGAACTGGGACGTTTATGCCCCTCTTTCTTCTAAAGGAGCATAAAAGTGACATATCCCAAATAACAAGAACCAACCTTTATGCATTCCCGTGAACCTGTCTTTCAGTACAGTGAGTTCGTATATCTTTCCGAATTCCTCAAACAGCGGTTTCAGGTCTTTTTCCTCCAGGTTTCGGGGGATCTGGCCGATGAAAAGCTTGATGGCGTCGTGGTCCTTCATTGGAATAGTGTTCTGGCCGATGGTGAGCCCGTTCATCCTGCCGGCGCTGTTCGTGGTGCTGAATCCATTCTCCTGCTGCACTCCGTTTGCAGTGACTGTAGCCATCTTTCCTCAATGGGCCGGCGGGCTGCTCTCTCCCTCTCTCTCGCTCTCTCACTCTCTAACTCTCTCTCTCTCTCTCTCTCTCTCTCTCTCTCTCTCTCACTCTCCCTCTCTCTCTATACTTATAACTGCACAGCGCACACTGCACCCCCTCCCTTATATGTCCCCTCTTCTCTTCTACACTCCTCCTCCGCCTCTCCCTCCCTACTACCCCTCTTTCCTCTCTTGTTTTTGGAGATCAACCTTAGTTATTTATTTTGTCATATCCTTTGTGTTTTCATTTCTTTTTTTTCTTTTTTAAAGTGCCCCCCCTCCACTCTCCGCTCAGCCTGCCACTTCACACTGTGACGTCAGGTCGTACTCTCGGTGAGTAGGCCCCACCCACCTATCACATATTTGCATAATGAGCGCGTGAGAGTAGGATGGCTGAGGGCCCCACAGCGTAGAGTAAGAAAGCAAACATTTGTGTAGAGCAGAGAGAGCTCGGGACGTTCAAATGGTGTGAAGGCTGCATCTGCTCCGACTGTTGTGTGAGGTCATTTAGGTTTGTTAGAGCAACGAGGCAAAATGTGGATGGAATAGTAGCTTTAATAACAAACAATCTGTATTTATGAAGCGCTTTTCTAGTCATGATGGCCCCTCAGAGTGCTTTAGAGTTCATCTTTACATTCACCCATTCACACAGCACAGCTTTGTCTATGAGAAGCTTCAGTATCTTGCCCAAGGACAGAATTGCGAAGACTGGGATTGAACCGCAGATCTTCTGGTTAGTGGACGACCGCTCTAACCCTCTGAGCCACAGCCATCTAGCTCATTTAATCCTAACCACTCTATAGATGCTCAATATCAATAGATTTTTATGGTTATTGCAAATTTACTGGAATAAATTATGGTTCCAGAGAATTGATATGCTTCTATTCTGATTAATAATTTAATTTTCAATTCTTAGATACTGTACAATGCTGTACAGTTTGTAGACCATGTTACAATGAAGCCCTGTCATTACAACACAGGGGCGGCTGTAGCTCAGAAGGTAAAACGTTTCGTCCACTAACCATGGGTCTGTGGTTCCATCCCAGTGTCCTCCATTCTGCGTGTTGAAGTAAGCTACTAAACCCTTGCAGTGTGAGTGATGTGGTAAAGAAAGTGCTGCACATAGATGCACTGAATGTGTTCTAAAGGCACACATTGTAAAGGTACAAAATGACGCTAAAGTACATCTATTAAGACGTGTCCCTAACATCCTCTGTTGGTTTCTAACATCTGCTAACATCAACTGGTGGCATTTTAAATAGGGCAGCATACATACAATGGATATTCTCCATCTTGTCCTACGTTCACTGGGGCAGCTTTAGACTCTGTTGCCTGTGACAGTAGGTGTGTAGTTTAAAAAGATGTCACATGGCTTTCATAGAATTGCCATACAAGCCACTAGCCATTTTTTTAAATCAGGGGCCATTAAGGGGCCCCAATTTATACTGGGGGTAGCCAATTATATGTCCAGCATCCATTCCTGATTCAGTGAGATGCACATTAAATTATTCCCTGTTTACTGTTAGCCCTGTAGCTTTAAGCAAAGACACATCATTGAATATACTGGATACTGAAAATTGTCCTTGTTCAAGGACATTGTGTTAAAATCAAAGATGAAACTTTTTTCCCCACAAGAAATTGTCATATTTATTGTTTGTATTGTTGGTACATTTGTTTACCAAAAAACCTGACTACTGACAGGACACGCCCACTTCGGGGGCCAATCAGATTTCAGCTGGGGGCGAGTGCCTCCTTGGCCCATTCCCTGGATCCACCTCTTTCAGCATTAGCAATGAGTGAATGATCATTGCTAATTGCTAATATTACACACAGAGACACCAACAAGTGAAAGAAAACATGTAACAGAAGTGTGCAACAGTTTTTTCAAAGGGTTACCTTTCTGTCATCAAGCACGATCATGCCTTTAATACATGTGACACACTCTCTTCACGTCTGATGTTTTTCTCCATCATAGTTCACTATGCTTCAGAGCTTATTCATGTATTTATATGTTCTATAGTCGTAGGCCTTAGCCGCTTTCTTTTAAATGAATGACTTAAAAAGAAAATGAAAGCTTGGTCAGGTGCTCGGATCAAAGACATAATTACAAAGATTGCAGCGTGCAGTAATGCGACTCACTATCAGCCTTTGGAGCGTTGCACTATTTAAACAAGCTCTTCTCTTTTTGCTACAGAGAACAAGGTGAATAGATAAAGAAGAAAAAAGGAGAGAATAAAGATGCTGTAGTTTGAAAAGATGTCAGCTCCAAACCTCCACAGTCAGAACAGCCTTGTGTCACTGTCCATGGTGCTGAATCAAAGCTGCCATTCAGAGAGCGTAAAATAGATGGTTTAAGCTGTATATATTTTTCTAACATCATTACAGGGGCTGTTCAGCTCATACTGATATATGGTGATGCTTTTACTATATCATGTAACAATTATTGATTGCATGTGGCATGTTTAACATGAATAAGAGCTATGTGTTACCATACAGCAGACTACGATCTACCTTGTGTGACACCTCAGGAGGAGTTGTTCTGTCACTGAGCCTGACCGTTTGATCCTCAAGTGGAATTGAAGAGAAAACACGTCTTCTGGGATCAGTAGACAATCACAGGAAAAACTGTGGTTGGCTGTGTTTGAACAACATTAAACAGACATGCTTAACCTCTGTTAGGTCAGAATTAATTGGCTAGTGTCATTCTTTTATCTATCTATCTATCTATCTATCTATCTATCTATCCATCTATCCGTCTATCTATCTCTCTATCTATCTATCTATCTATCTATCTATCTATCTATTTCCTACCGTATGTTATTTTATTCACACTTAAAAACATTGTTTCATTATTTCCCACGAGTCAGTGATTGAGTTGACGAGCTTACTTTGACTCTGGTGCAGATGCAAATTTGACATTTGAGTGACTTTCACAGTGTTATTGACTGTTATCAGAGGGGCTGTCTTATCTGTCACAAATGGACAACAGGGGGGAACCTTTTAAAGAATATCTAACAGTGTGATAAGCACATACATTGCAGGGAGTCGCCCCAGTGGGAAGTGTCACAGTGTACCTCTTGAACTTGTTTGGTCACCAGGTAGTCGAGAAGTCAGCTTTGATGGATTATGTGCTGTTTTCTGTGCATGCTGCTCCCTCCCTTTCTCTTTCCTTCTCTCAGTGGTGTGTGTGTGTGTGTGTGTGTTTGTGTGTGTTTGTGTGTTTGTGTGTGTGTGTGTGTTCACCCCTGATGTCTGTCAGAGTGAACGGTCTACCGGGATACTGGTGTTCTGAGAGTAACTAACAGAAACATCTGGCGCTGCATTGGCTTTGTTATTAATATTTATTTATTTCCAATTTAATCATGTCTTTGTAGACCATCCACAAAAAAATCCTGCATATTTGTTTGGCTCTGAATGGAGATCAAAAACACAACGGGTCTCCCTTGTCAATAACATCGGGGCCATTCTTTCCCACAAAGACAGAGCTAATTTAGCTTCAGTGCTGCTTATTGGCTTTGTGATTTTTGTTGCCTTGTTTTTTGGTCATTTCTCTGCGGGATAGTTTCCCCGCACAGCTGCGAGGACTCGGAAACCGCCCGGCAGGAGGAAATACAGGTACTGCATGATCTCTTCAATAACGCCTGTGTGTAAGCATCCTCTTTGTTTGAACACAGACAAGCGTATCAGAAAGGTTGACAGGGTTCTTCTTCTTGTCTGCGCCACGCTCAGCACCTGGATGGTTGCACAGGGCACCTCTGCCGACTGCTCTCCTCTCTGACAAAAGAGAAGTCAGAACAGTTCCAGCTGCGCCTGTGAAGTGGGACAACACGGAAGAAAAGACGTCCTTCTCGGATCTCTGCACACTCCAGAGACACATTTCCCTCAAATTATTTCTTGTTATTTCTGGATGGAAGCTTTATTTACCCATTAGTGATGAGCGAGGATTGTCACTCACTGGACTATCTAGAATTGGAATCAGGAAGGGCTGTGAAGATAGTAAACGTGTCAGCAACTTTCAGAATAATGCAAAAAGATACTTAATCTGAGTGTATTTCATACAGTAAAACTGCTGTTTTATAGTCCAGAGTGAATGTCATATCTGTTTTTATTACAAAGATTATTCACACCACTGTCAAGGTGACTTGTTGGAATGTCACAGACACACAACCTGCCTTAGCTCCCTCAAATATAATCCCTTGAAGGAGCAAAATCAGTGACATAAGTCATGCATTGTGCATAGCAGCTTGGTGTCATGCACAATTCTTTTATATTGTGAGTTCATTATCCCATTAAAGTGGATATTTGGAGTGGGCCAGGTGGAAAAGTAGTCATGCATGAACATATTTCACTGTCTGTTTTGTAGAGTGAGTCCAAAAGGAGAGCAACCATTGATATTCATGGCACAGCCAGTATGAGGTGTGACAGTATTTTTTGTGTGTGTGAATCTGTGAGTGTATATGGTAATACCAGAGCAGCCTCAAACCTCAACTGCAGTCTCTGCCTGAGGGAGGGCTGCACTGCTCCCCCCACACGGGTGCTGCCAGATAAAGAACCCCTCACTCACAAGTCATAATTTTCTCTTAAAACACAATTTCTTGCCAGTTCATTTGCTTTGGCGCTGTAGGGAAAATGCAACAATGATTGTTGGCGGAGCCCGAACAATGTTTTTGATAAATTAAATATTGCTCGTTTTTATTTTTGTAGAGGTGGATTACATCTCCATTTCCCCTTTTTATGGATGCAGTTTCGTCTGTACTGCTGCTGGTGTTCTGCTGAATGATAAGCAGGCTTCTTGCTCCATGTTTAAGTTCTCCAGTGACGCAAGGTTGGTGATAAATGAGAGAAAAACAAATAAGAGGTCAGAGAGACCACAATGAGTCATGTGCTTTCCAGCAGCTAATGAATCTCAGAATTCTCCGTGCAGACCTCCCCTGGGTACAGTCACACAGCTTTTACTTCCACTGCTATTGCATGTAATTAGAGCATTTTAGCTTTTTCTTAGGTATTAACTGTGCGTCAGAATATATGTATATCCTGTGTGGGCAGTGGATATCGCTCAACGTCTCCCGACAGAACTGCTGAAAAACAAGTGGTATAGGCTTGAGGTCAGCGAGGTCTAGTTATGAACTAAAAAGAAAACTTCAGTACATAAATAGTCGGTGCTTTAAGAGCGGCTGCAAGTTGTTGCTAAGATTGCTAAGCAACACTGCTGTGCCGCTCAGTGGCGTTGATTTACCATATATGTGTTGTGTGTGTCAGCGTGGGGTATTAAGGGGTACACACACCCTCTCCTCCTCACTTCCCTTCCTTTAGGCTGTTTTTACTAAACGAATGTCACTTTTCCGTCAACGAAGACTCCTCTGATATGGATTAAAATGTGCCTGCGGCTGTTTTAAAGCCATATCTGTTACAGTACCTCATACAACTTCTAAAACATATTGCTATAAATGCATGAAGTTACTGTGTTAAACAGTGGCATGTTCCCACTTATCTTTAAGATAAAGATTAGTCATTTATAACTATGGCGGAAGTTGCAATAATGTGTCAGGGATTTCTTATATCATTGCAGTGTTTCCTTATGATGTAAAATGTATCAAAGCTGTTTTCAAAGCCACTTAGAACTAGTATTGTTTCATGGCCTCACTTTGATAAGTTGACCTAGTTTTTTTATCTTGCAAATGTTTTAAAAAGTTTAACACAATACACTATAATGCACACACACATAATGCACACACACACACACACACACACACACACACACACACACACACACACACACACACACACACATACACACACACACACACTTATCTGCACACAGAAAAGTGCTTGCATGCACAGAAAGTGGAAACACACTTACTTCAGTACTTGAGATGCTGTTGCAGGACAATTACGTTGCAGTTAACTAACAAAGGCCGTGCCTCAGCAGAATGCAGTGTGACGCTTTAATGTGAATGGTAAGAGAAGCTGACTGGAGACGGGAGGGGACGAGGTCAGGGGACGGTGGCGGGGGTTGACACTCAGGATGTGGACAGCATCTTGGCTATGAGTCTGCAGGCTTTCACCCGAGGTTCAATGGGAGAGAGGACCTTAGAAAGAGAGCAGAATGAGTGTAAAGAAGTGGTGAGGGGGAGTCAGCACTGGAGAGGTCAGTGAGGCCTGCATTGACACAACCTTCAGACCCAAGTTCACAACCTATCAAAATCAAAGCTCTGTAATTTAGCCTATTATAAAGCATTGCAGCAACGAAACGAACTTTGTCCTTCTACTGTGAAGACAAATTGCAAAACAGGAATAAAATTTGTAGGTAGATCATTTGGGGAAATGCACTTATGTGCTTCTTGCGGAGATCTCGATGACAAATTCAATTCCACTCTCATAGTTGGTGGAAACATCAAGCCTGGCTTTGTCCAAATTTAACAAAAATAGCTAACACAATATAGCTTGTCTGTTTAATCAGGACAGAAACCATAGTGTGTTTTGTTGCGGTTCTACAGGGGTTTCTGTATGTGCAGGAGTATTTTTAACCAGTGATGAACTTCCTGGTGTCTTCATTGTGAGGTTGTTGGAAAAGCATAAGTTACTTTAGGAGGTTACCACACAGGGACAAGACATAGTTAAACATAACCTTTGATAAAGTGAGATTAGTCATTTTTATATCAATAAATTAAGAAGATATCTTGATAATCAGTGAGCTTCATAGGTGCTGGTTGGTAGATTTTGTCAGACTGAGCCAGGTCGGCAATTTACGTATCCAGTCTATGAGCTAGGCTAAGCTAACTGGCTGCTACTGGCTGCTTTACATTCTCTTCTCATCTACAGAAACTCTCAGCATGAATCGGATTAAAATGATGTTCAAAATTCTCAACCCTTTCCTTTCAGGTATCTCTAGCAGACCCCTGTGTGTGATTTATTGGCATCTAGTGGTGACGATGCAGATTGCAACCAACTAAATGCCCCTCCCCTCACGACTAACAAGTCACATTTACCATCATTACAGTGAAATCATTTTTGTTTTACTCTTACTTAAGTTTTTTTTAACCCGCCTATTTTAATTAAATACGTTTTAAGTTAAAGCCATTACTGAGCAAATACAAAAGCCACGTGATGATTTAGTGTTTGAGAAAGCAATCAAGGAAATGATTGAGCAAGCATCAGAGAAATTTTTTAAAATCTCACACAACAAACAGGTGCATGCTGGGTCAGACTAAACACTAGGTGCTAAACTACTGATGCTAGAACCTTCAGCGTTTTAGTGTGTGGTGAGCCCAGAATATATGTGCATTGACTGTTGTAAGTTACTGTAAAACTACTTCAGTATCTCTGTCTGTGTTTATCAGCTCTGGCCACCGCGGAGTTTATGTTGCTTACAAATCTTCACATTTTCTGCTGATTTATTATGTTGTTAATTCTATAAGAGGTGACAGACTCTTTGATTTATATAGATTAATATTGCTACATTCAGTTCAGTTCACACCTGAACAGCTTACAGTATATGCATATACACCCATTAGCCCAAAGATGCACTTCAATGTGAGAGTTTTATCCAATATAATTATTATTTGCAAATAATATTTGTATCCCTCCCCTTTTACCTTTTAAAAAAGGACTGGAGAAACATTTACCTAGATTACATTTATATGAATACATGATTCTGAATATTGTTAAGCCAATAGATCCCACTCAATCCTACCTACTTGTGCTTTAAGTTATTTCCAGAAACAGTGATTGCCAATTTCATGTCGTATTTTGTAAAAATTATAAATACCAAGTGATAGAACAATATGCCTGCTGAACCGCGTTACTTTTTGGATTTTTTGTTAACATTTCACGACATAAGATAAGCACCATTCTTCTTTAAAAAAAGTTTACAGTTCTTCATCAGTGTAAGTATGATTTAATAATCACATAAAATACAATGAATGGGCTAAAAATAACGTTTCAAAGGTAGAACTGTGCTGCAATAAAAGTGAATGTGTGCATACTGTATATAAACACATGTATTCCAACTGATATAACAGTATAGCAATACATGTAATGACAGGTGGTACCTGTAACTGTCCAGTGAATGAACTTTATTTGATTGTATAGACACTGGAAGAAAAATTAATGTATTTCTTTTATAGACCAGGCAAAGACAATACAGTCACCACAGACTATAAAAGTTATTGGCAGCTTGCAAAGAGAAGAGATTTCAAAGCTGTAGTCCTGAGTGCCTGTGAAATAAACACCCCTCTGAGCATGTCATTACCAGCAGTAACATCAGCACAATGTCATCAGCATCTGAAAAAGTCGGGATGAAATTGCTGCTTCAATTTCCCGTGGCCTGGTTTGACAGATGTTTTTTGTATATATGAAATTAGAGCTAGACAGAAATGTAGATGTACCGCAGTGTCCTTGGATTTGAAATGAACATTTCATATTTAGCTGAGGAAGAACCCCGAATGCATGGACACCAATAACATAACAGAAATTAGTGTCGGTAATCTGTTTATAATCATCATGACACAATGAAAAAATCTATCTGTGTGGTAGCGTGATTGAAAGATCAGCTTCGTAAAATGCCTATAAAGATCCTGCCCTCGTGCATTAATGGTAACAAAAAAAAATGTCCTCACTCACAGCCCTCAACACACTGAAGCTAAATGTACAGGGATTTTTCTTTGTGACATTGGTGCAGAGACAATGACAACTCACAGAGATTCACGGTGCATACAGAGACAACAATTGCACAAGGACAAATGGACTTAATACACAGGGCAATGCAAAAGACGACAACATGTACTACAGAGTAGGAAACACATTTCTCAGCCTAGATTGCTTGTGAAGTATAGAAATTGGAGAGGAGATCAGACCATATACAGTCTGCTTATAAAAAGCGATGCTCAATTCTGATTTACAGCGAGATACTGCAGATGAGTAAATAAACAAATAATCTGCCGTGGTCCGCATGGTTCATTGAGGAACAATTTCATGACTGAACTATACAAAAAGTTCCCGTTGGTATTTTTAGACCGTCCCAGTATAAAAACAAATTTAGAAACTTTTGAATGATCCAGACTGGGGCACAGACTCAAGACTAGCTATCAAGAAACAGCTGCTATTTGTATCACGGAGTGGCCTACATCCGTGGACAAATTATACAACAACGAGCCCCTGGTCACTCGTGTGTAGGAGCCCCCTCCCTCACACCTCCTACCCCTCCTCTGCTCTAAGGGAACTTGACTGGGTTTGTGTCTTTTTGTCGTTGTGTTACAGTTCTTTGGAGATATTTTGTGTCTCTTTGTTACTGGTTTACGTCTCTGTAGCTGCTAATGTCTCTTTGTGCATGTTTTGTTTGTCTTTTCAGTTGTTTTGCATATCTTTGTCGTCGCTTTACGTCATTTTTGTAGTTGTTTGTCTGTGATGATTTTGCTTCTCTTTGTAGTTGTTTTTCATTGTATTGTGCTTGTGTCTCTTTGTCTTGTTTATCTTTTGGATTTTTGGAGCCCCTTAAGTCCCTTTACTGTTTTGTTTCTTTGTTGTTGTTTTGCATTTCTTTGTAGAGAATTTATGTCGATTTATGGCTGTTTTATTTGTCCTTATAGACCCTTTGGATAACTTTACCGTAGTTTAAATCTAGATTAAGTTGTTTTGTGTGTCTGTGATTAGATTACTTGGCTTTATTTTTGTGTTTCATGTGATTGTGCTTTTTGTTTTGCTCTTCTTTGTGATGGTTTCGCACCACTGTGAAGTTGTTTGATTCCATTAGGAAACCTTAACAGTCCCATTCTGAACAGGTTTGTGTTCTGCATGAGGCCATGCCACCCTCCTCTGACCTCACCTCTGTCGTTGTACCTCTACCCCCCACGCCTGACACCCATGTCACCACGACATGACATGACGCCCTTTAATTCCCAAGCAGACACAAACATAGGCACATAAGTCCAAGTTCACCCTATAGTTTAAAACAAATCTGATGAGGACACTGTGGACTCTCCCGCTGTGCAGCCTGACAGAAAAAGCACAGTGAAGCTTACACAGCACTCCGCTATTGTCAGGCTCGATGCCATGCCCGGCACCAACAGCTTGCATTCTGTTTCCATCAGATGTAACACACAGTCTGGCACTGCAGCCAGTCAAACCTTGTTAGCTGCTTCAGCCTATGTTTACAAAGACTGGGCATTTTGTCATCTCGGATTTTTGTTTATCCTATATGTGGTCGGGATTGTTTGATCAAGGAGGGGTGTGGGGTTTGTTTTGTTTTGTTTTGTTTTTTTTTGCTGAAGGATGCTTTGACAGCTTGAGGTGAGCTGATCTGGAGCTCCCCCCGGCAGCACCAGCAACACTCATTGTTAATGGGCGTCTTTATGGCACCACAGACTTGTCATCACAGTCTATTTTTGCTTTGGTGGAGGCCCGGCAGGCTCAGCGGTGTGGCATTTGAAGCTCACGCCATTGACTCACAAACAGCACTGCTTCACAGAGCCTACACATCTAGTTCACAAGCTGTTCTGTCGCACATGCTGCCTCTCTATCCACAGAGACTGAAATAAAGTAACGTGCTCCCTGCTAAATCTATTTTTCATTAGCTTTTAGCCATGCGTTGTGCAAGCTGTTTGATTCCAGCGGTGCCGACATTACAGCTTTGGCACAACACATCAAAACTCCTGCATCTCCTTACAACTCTGAACACCTTTGGAGGTTCCTTTCTTGTGTTGGAGTCCACAAATAGGAAACACTGAGTAGACACAAACAAATGCATCTGCCAAAAAAGGCAATTTGATAAAAGGTGTGCAGGTTTGAGTTCTCAGCTCCGATGAAAATTAAATCCGTGTGTGTACCAAATGTCTAAAAATACAACTTTATCAGAGGAGACTCCTACGACCTGATCCTCCGACTCAAACAAGTAGGGATGTCCACCAAAGTCAAATGCTTCATCGACATTGTCAGCGTCAGAAAATGAACCAGCCGTAAAAGTTTCTCTCTCGCTAAATCCAAACCCTCACTCACGCTTCCTGCCTCTACCCAAGTCTCCTGAGATCTGAGAGTGCACTTTGAATGGACATTTCATAGACTGTTGCCCTATAAGATTACATTGTAGCCCCTGCCACGATGTCAGCGCTGCCAGCGGAGATGCTACTGGACTGATTCCATATGTTTTTCTAAGCGTACCATTCATTTACACAACCACATTTATAAACATATGGCCCAGGTTGAAAAAAACCCAATCCCACTTTGATAAGAAGAAAGGGAAGAGTAAGACAAGGCATATAATATACTCTACACCTTTTCTGCACCTGTAACTGTCCTCAGTTCTTTCCTTGAACTGAATACTTTTCACTTTAGCCACAAGGGAATGTTGAAGTGTACATCCGCGCGCCTGTGTGTGTGTTCTGTAAGATTCACACAGCAGCCTGAGTGTGTGGCAGAATCGAAGCCCACCTCTCTTAAGTTGTCTGAAGACCTCAGGGGCTCAATATAATATTGTTGTTTTCGACTTATTTTCTAAGAGTGTTCCATTCCCAGTGGTGTGCTTTCATCCAATATAATGCAGTTTATTGTGCTGGAAGGACAGCTAGGTTTGTTTTGCAGTCTAAAGGATGTATTTTGTGTCTGCGAGCACTCATGGTTTTACATTGAATACCGTATAACTGCACTGACAGCGTACAAATACAACAGTCCATAAACTTTTTAATGTATTTTGCTCTTTATGAAATATTTTCTTTTTACACATACAGACACACAATAAACACACACACAAACACACACAATACCCACACAAATATGCATATATAGATAGACATGCTGTAGCCCTAATGAACGCTGCAGAGAGATTTTTCTACTGAGTGATTCATAAATTAATAAGCTCATGTTGACCTTTGGCTAAAACTACATTAGGAATAACATTTAGTTTCTTGATTGGCCACAGTTCATGTTGTTGTTTTATCGAGCTGGGTATCTGTAATCTGACGATATATTGAATCTGCCTGAGATGTTTGTGGTTCATTTACTGTCTATAAATTTCACCAGTTTCTCCTCTGTAGGGATGTTTCTCTTCCTTAATTGGAGACTCTAAATTGGCCGTGTGAATGTGAATGGTTGTTTGTCTCTGTATGTTGGACCTTTGATTCACTGGTGACCCGCCTCTCATTCAATGTCAGCTGGGATTGGGTCCAGCAACCCCTCACAACCCTCAAAGAATAAGTGGGATGGATGGATGGACATTATTCATAAGCTGTTGTGAAACTCCATGTTTAAAAATAGGAATTATGGTGCCAATGCTGAAGGGAGATGTCGAGGTTCAGCAGTAGAGGTTTTGACCGATGTCTTCTCAAACTAACTTTTAGAGTAAATTCCAAAATAAATCTCACATAAAACTCGGTAACGTCTTTTGCTATCTGGTCATGTATTCTGCAGAGTGGATTCAAAGGCATTAAAACCGTCAACCGGTGAACTGGACCACATCCATCGTTCTACTCTGATGGATCATTTGCAACGATCCAGAGATAAATCTGCTTTCTATTTTTGGGTCCTGACAGCCTACCTGTATCCAGCCGCCTGTGATACAGCCCCCGCCCTGCAGACAGTGACTGGCCCAATGTCTGGTTGCAGTGGCTTCCTTGAAGCGCTCGTGCAAGTTAATAAATTCTGGGCCATCTGTTTTCATACAGCCCCTTTCCATTACCAGGTGCTCCCCCTCCCCACTCTACCCCCCCTCCGTGGACCTCTATCTAATTAACTTTCCTCTCTCTGCCTCTCTTTGTCCCCACATTCAAACTGGGGAGGGAGAGTTAGGGCGAGAGAGGACAGAGATAGTGATTGAGGTGAAAGGTAAATTTGTTTAACCTGCTGTTTTGAGGC
Organism: Pleuronectes platessa; assembly: GCF_947347685.1. Classification (NCBI taxonomy): domain Eukaryota; kingdom Metazoa; phylum Chordata; class Actinopteri; order Pleuronectiformes; family Pleuronectidae; genus Pleuronectes; species Pleuronectes platessa. Next base: position 11,551,430 of record NC_070626.1, read on the forward strand.
AAAGTAAACCTCGTGGTAACCTAGTTAGCCGCGTTGCTTTTTTCCCTGTCCGCTTTAGCAGTGATGTTATTAATAACCATGTGAGTCTGAAGGGTACTTAACAATGCAATAAAGAGATGGGGTATTGAGTGCCACTGTTCTGCCATCGCTTTGGAGAGGATCTCTAATTGCTAGTCGGGGAATCTAATGAAAACCCTCCAAACAAATAACAAGGCAGACAGAGAACAGTGTGCGAAGTAGAACAAAGGGAGGAGATGCAATGCAAGGGAGAGAATATATGAAATTATTATAATGATAAACACTGTTGGTACAGTTATAAAAGACAGTTAAAGCTTTGCAGACTGTGAACCAGCAGTAATTCAAAGTCACAAGGAGAGACAATAAAATGCCAGCCATGTATTGAAACGCATATTAGAGATCAATAAAACAAGTTTTTATGGTAAGACCAGGGAAGATGTAAACAAATATTCAAAAAAAAGAAGGCTATTTCGGTGAAACATGTTTCAGGAGAAAATTTAAAAGCTGACCCAGAGGGACATCAAATTATCTCATTTTATCATCGGGATAGCGTTTTTTATCAGATAAACACAAGCTGCATGTTCTGCTCTCACAGATTGTTGTGTCCCCTTTTTGAATGAATGCTGCTGCTGAAGAACAGAAATGGCTGAGGGAGGATAAACGACCCTGCGACGCGGAAGAGACGAGCGATGCCCACAGCGAGTAACGTTTTTAACTACTTTTTGCTCTGGCAGTCAAATTCAAAGTATGAACTATCAGAGCTATTAGGGTGCCAGAGAGCCCCTGTGGTTTTGCCATTAGCTTTTAATATATTGGCAACAACATGCCACAATGGCGCTACAGTATCAACGTATATACAGTGAGGAGAAATGCGGCACATAAGTAGCATGAGCCAAGTCCCCACACAAGGTTAGGATTCCCCATTGTGGAGGAAATGTTAGTTATGTGTCTACATTAAGCTGTAATGTTCTTGGAGGACATGATGACACTTTTTTTATGGCGAGGCTGTTGACTATTCATGAAAATCATGAAGGTGGCTGCAGGAGATTAGATTCCTGCTGTTGCACGGAACCCTTGTAAGTCCAAGTAGTAATATTTCCATGTTTCAACCTGAGCTGGAGGTTTATGTGGTTCTTTGCGGGAAGTGCCAGCTGTGTGACCCCGAGGCCCACAAAACCTATTCATAAACTACGTTGAGCATCATGGTTGTCAGCAGGAAAATAGGGCTGCTTCTCAAAGACACAACCCAGCAACACTTCTGACACATTCCCGCCGTTGCCATTTACATGAATTCTATGCATATTACATCACTCCAGCCTGTTGGCTAACGGGGGGGATTGTAATCATCGGTTGCCGGCAATAATACTAAGTTACTGCTGCTTGTCATATGCCATCCTGCCCCGGCTCTAATTTATGTGCACGGGACCATTGTCTTCCGGCCCAGGGGGCATTTTGTGTGCCTTCGATTTCGGTTTATGACGCCGAAGAGCGGAGGGCCTCCACAGATGCCCAGTGAACCACTACCTGGCACGAGTGGACAAACTCTTCTCCAAATGAAAGTTCACTTCTCTCCCCATCTATGTGGTGCAGAGGGGAGCACACGGCCTTCCTGTTGACAGAGTCCGAGCGTGCTATATATGAATAAAAAAAGATAGAGTTTACACCTCTGTGGAGTTCATCTGGAAGGGCATGTCTATCATTACAGCTGTTTGGAGGGAGGTCTCGTTTTTTTGCCAACGCTACTCTCCACCTTCGGCAGGTCAGGGGAGGGAGGGAGACGTTTCTGACATGACCTCGAGTGAAGTGAGCATGTCGGGGAGCCGCTGGAGATTGGGGGCGGAACCGATGCCGAGGAGGGAGAAACACATGCCTCGCAATCAGCCATGAAATGCAACCTGGCACCAATTGGACTGGGACTGCAGGGAGCCTCGATAGGCCTCAGCCCGCAGAACAACAGGGGAGGGGAGAGCGGTAGAGGGTGAGGGATGCGGGGGGTGTGGAGATGGTTGGTGGGGTGCGAGGTCATTCTACCTCACAGGGTGTTTTATTAATGTAATTAAACACGGGCGAGCTCTCTGGCGCTGCATCATAGCTGACCTCCACAGTGGAGGGAAGGGAGGGAGGAAAAAAAGAGTAAGAGACACGGGCAGGAGAAGAGGAGGGTGAGGGAGGGTCGGGGGAGGTATAGCATGCGGGGGGAAGAGGTAGGGATAACAAGGACATGAGATTGGCAGGATAAGGCAAGATGAAACAAGAGGGGAGAGAGCAAAGCAAGGGGGATAAAAAAATTGATGGATGCAGCTCGATGCATATGAGTGGGAAGGGAAGATGTGAAATTAGTCAGAGAATTAGTGCACAGGACACGGGAACTGAGCCATGGAGGAGTCAAGGCTGGGGCATCTGAGGGAAGAGAGGTCAACACCAGGGCAAACCCAGGCCTCTGGGCCCGGTGCAAAATGTGAGGAATGTCATGTAATCATATTAGACACAGTTCACTGCTCTGTCTAAACACAGGGCTGTGCTCAGCCTCTCTCAGCATAATGATCATGTGCAATATCTGTTTCCCCCACACTTAAGCTTTTTTTAATTTCTCATGGATTATGTCATACAGAATCATCAGAGTACCATTTAAAGAGGCAATATCTAACAATTAAAACAATTTCTAAAAACGACTAGACCCTATATTGTATACAGTATATTTGTTGACCTGTGTAATTAAATCATCCATATTGTGTCCAACAGTTCAAACTGAACAAGATATCCCCACTTTTATTCAAGGAAAGTTTTTGGTCACCTTTTAATGGTAACATCCAACATTGTCCATCTTTGCTGTAACTTCAAGGGCAAACAACGTATGATGAAGGAAAGACAAACTCCTAAACAGTTAGCCATTTTTTCCTTCCACTGTTTGTTTTGGTCACTTGTAATGGATCACGATTGGTCGTTGTCGTTTGCTGTGAAACATGAATAATTTCTCTACATTACCTCATCCAGGGACATGATTTGCACCTGAGTTGTATTCAGCTAGATTTTCATCGACAAGACAACATCTCCCACGATCCCACGCTTCTTCATGACTTCATTCTATCTTTTTTTATTGATTTGGTTGAGAGAACCCTACTGGCCAATGTTATTGTAGCCTGCTTTCAAATTTAGGGACAAAATAGATCCCTGAAAGAGCTCTATCTGACATAAGCCTCATTAGACATTAGATAATCAACGATCAAGCTCAGTTTGGCATATATATATATATTAAGTGTAAGTATTCATAATTCAGCTGATCTGCCTCCTCAGGAATGTGTGGGTGTGTTTGATTATTTTGTATTAACAGTAGCCTGGCAACATATGAAATCAACCTCATGACTGTCTTTGTTCATCAAGGAAGTTATTCAAACTTGTTTCTGGACACTTTAAACCAATGAGAAACGTGGACAGTAACACAGACACAACCTCTGATGAGACTCCACATCACTCATCCAAAGACACCTAAACAAAATAGCTTTACATGAATGTATTATGTGGATTAATATTTCCATTTTAAAACCTCATGAGCTGACCACTTTCAGTAATTGTGGTGTTGATGAAAGTCACAACGTAGTTTTTGTGTTGAAAAGTTGCAAAGGGAAAATATTCTAGTGAAGGCATTCGAAGGAGAATAAAAGAAAAAAACTATGCCCCCCCCCCCCCTTTCTGCTGTTCAAAACTGTATTTTATCAACCCGTTATGATTCATCACTTTTTTAATTTTCCGTCCTGTGCAAGGCCTAGCCGCCCTCACATCAACAACAAAAAAATCTTATCAAAGAGAGCAAATCTGTTATTTAATTTAAGGGGCACCTTATTGCAAAGTGACAAACCTGTTTTAAAGTCTAGGATCTCTTATCAGGGAGAAAACAAAGTTCAAATAAGTCTTACTGCTCTTTTCTTATCCAGAGTTTGGCTCGGAAACATCAGGGCCACAAGCTTTCAAACCCCAGTGTTCTGCTTTTTGTTGCTTTGTTTGTTTGGCTGTTGGCTGATTCCCTTACTTCCATATTGAGTCGTGTAGCTTTCACAATATCTCGGACGTAACTCAGAAACATAATGATATTATAACATTGTTAGCAGAGAAGGTAAAAGAGATATTAATGGAAAATGTTCATTTCGGATAAATTACAGTATGATTACCACTAAAATGTAAACTGTTAAATGAACTCAGTCACATCCAGGCAGTTAGAGGGACGTATGCTTCAGAACACAAACTAGAAGGACGGAGCTGTGATAAGTCAGTGGCGCCGTAAAGAAGGGTCGGCGAGAACGCACCGCCTTCTGAGACAGCTTGAAGCACACGCCGTCACAATCCATTTCTCATCTCCGCGGCCCGCATTAGACGCCTTGTCACAATAATTACATTTCTCTGTATTAATTGATGACTTATAATGGAAATACGAGCTGTCAGGAAATGTATCAAACTACAGCAACAATAATAGCAGAGGCAATAACCAAACAAATATCAAATGGACAAATGAGGGAGACTATTAGATGTGATTGATGAGGGGGAGCAGGCCCAAACCACACACACTGCTGTGTATGTGCTGTGGGACTTCTGCTGCTGTACAATTTGACAGGCTTGTTTTGACTGGGGGTGTGTGTGTTTGTGTTAAACAGAAAATGTAGGAGTTTGGGTGTGTTTTATTCATGTGTTGGTGTGTGTGTGTGTGTGTGTGTGTGTGTGTGTGTGTGTGTGTGTGTGTGTGTGTGTGTATGTGTGTGTGTGTGTTTGTGTGTGTTGCATTCATCTCGTATTTACTTGTGGCACCGGCTGGAGACTTGCTTGGAGGGAAATTATAATAACTAATAGAGGAATGAGGAATTTGTAATCTGCGTCTGAATTGAATTACTTTCCAATAATGCTTATTTCAATACACAAAAAGGCATAATCCCATTCATCTGTGAGCTTTTCCATTGTCACCAGTGTTTACACAGCTGCAGAATATCAATGCAGAAACAAACAGTCATTACATTATTGATACGAGAGCTCATTTGTCCTTTGCCCTCCAAGTTCAGCAAAGCCTAATGAGGTATATCTGTTTTTCTTTTTTTACAGGTATAAATATTTACAACTGCTGCATAACGGCTCTGCACAAAACATCATTAGAATGAATGCTTTCCTCGAGTGTAATGAACTGAAAAACCATCGCACACAGTTAACGATGCAGACACAGTGTGTCCATGTAAACACTGAAACGTTCCATTTATGAAAGCTGAACTTTGAACTTTTGTCACCTAAACCATCCGTGCATATACAACACCATCAGTTGTCACGCTATAACAAAGACTTAAACACCACATGGCATATAACATGACATGGAATATTAGAGATTGTATATATCTCAGTGTAATTATGTTTTTCATATGTAAAATAGCTTAATTTTCTATAACTCAGACGTAACCATCTCGACAAAAATAAAAAAAAATTATGTTAAAAAAACAACTATTGAAATTAAAAAATTTAATTAGTAAAAGTAATTACTAACACAGGGTGCATACATATAAACATAAGGTCACCTAAACATGAGCGCACATAGACATATCCATGTTTGTGCATTCATATTCACACATCAATACACAAATACATACATTCTTGAAATATAGTGGGTAGGAAAAAAAAATTGTCAGCTGAATAGAGTCTGTGTAGACTTTGGTAAAAGCCACTATTATTGCATCAACTGTTTGGTGTTTACCAAAGTCTATATTTATGTTTTATGAATATTAACAGTTGTCTCTGCGTATTCAAAACCCATCCCATACAAGGGTGTCATTCACAGTCACACAGTCACTCGGTGCTTCTAAGTGCCGGAACTGGAACAGATGAATTTGTTTACAAACTGACCGTCCCTAAAATTGGGCTGAGGATCGGCATGAAATTATATTCTCAATCAAATCAGACAGTAAGTTGATTTTAACCTTGACTCTGGAACAGTCAGCAGACTGGAGTGGCCTTTGGAGCAAAGTAAAGTTAGGAACTCACTGATGTAACCTGGAACCAGGCCACATAAAATAACTTGTAAATTAGTGATACAGTAAAAAGGAAAAGATAGTGACAAACCATCAACTGTGCATGAGAATGTATAAGAAAATTATTCTCTCAATATTAATAAAAGACAAATTTATCTTTTAATTCTGGTATATCCACTTGAGTATACTAGATGGAAATGTGTGAATGGATGGATGAGTGGATGAATGTTTGCAAAATCATATACATTTGTTACCTTAATGTCAAAATTCCTTGCAAATGTATGACTTTATAATGTCAGACAATTAAACAAAATTTGTTTGAATGTATCACTTCAGTGTCAGAAAAGTTTGACTACGCCATCTTAGAAAGCAGTAAGACTTGTCTTAGTAATTCATCTGTACAAGTACAGAAATAGATTTCTGAGGAAAATGATCTTCAACTTAAAAAGATCAGTTAGGACAAAACACCCTTGATTAAAACGAGTGAATCAATTGAAGGCAGATCCAAATGTACCCATTACTATACGTTACCCTGCTGATCAGAGTGAAATGAGTCAAAGGATTTTTCTCAGGTCAAATAAAGGGGAAATGGTGCAATCATTTAAATAAACAATCATCAACGAATCATCAAATTAGTTTTGTTGATAACTTTAAGAATACAGGATGATTTTTAAAACAATTATTTATTTTCGGACTTTAAGTATCAAGTCTTGATCATTCCAGCACCCAGTGATCCAAAGCCACCCTCAAATCTCTGGAACACATCCAGATGACAGAGAGCTGCTTTGAATAAAAATCAGACTAGGACCAACAGTTTTCATAACCTCTGTGAATAAATGTGTGGGAGGGGGTATGTGACAATCTCAGATAATGTCAGTGGCAGTAGGCAAGAAAAAAATCCTCAAAGTGATTCAGCAAATTAGTAAATGGGCAAAAGAGAAGAGTCGGGAGATATGAGTCCTTCAGACTGAGCAAACCCAGGGAAAATATTTATAGACTTTTCATGTCGGAGAGATAATATAAATATTTGGAAGACATTTCAGGTTCCCACTGATGTTGCCATTATTTTGCACGCTGTCTTATTGGAAATTAAGCTGCATGTATCATAAGCTTACAGAGACTCTCTGTGAGTCTCTACCTCTTAACTAAAGATGAAATATCCTTATATAACATGAGCGTTGCCTCAGATTAAAAAAACACAGCATCCCATAAAAGCGTTACGGTCTGCAATAGTGGAAACATCTAGGTTCTTTCCAACTCTTTCACAGTAAAACGAGTTTATCATGACAATTTATTAACTAGAATGGAACTCAGCAGAGCACATACCTCCACCAAGGCCCAATAGTCCCCTTATGAAATCACAATTAAATTCACTTTCTCTGGATTTGTATTTGGATCTGCTCCAAATAGCACACTCATAAAAATATCAGTCCTTAGTATGCCAACATTTTTTCATCAAGATCCATGAATTATTGTCTGAGAAAGCAGAACCTCCTTGGCAGAGGTAATTAAAGCCATGTTGTGGCCATCACGTTTTACAAGACCCAGTATTTTACAATCGGACCCCTTGTATCATAAAGCTGTCCAGCTACCCATTAGCATGCTCAATATATAGGCCAGAGCAAGTTGCACTGTACAAACAGCTTAGCTACACAAACTTCAGTTATGCAGCAACAATAATGTTTGGCATTGACATTTACAGTTTAACATCTCTTTTGTTTGTAGCTGTAAATGTGTTGATTGTATAATTGTCTCCTAAGTATCCAGAGGATCTATTATATGTACATATTGGATGAATCTGCAGTACACAATCTACTGATAATATTAGTGCTCAGTGCTCCAGGTCACTCAGCTCAGATCCACCCACTTCTGACTGAGAACAAAACCTATCGTCACTCATTGCACCAGCATGAGTCAGCATTTCTTAGGAGGCACTTTTATGGCAACAACTATTATATCATTAAGCTCCAAATATGCAACAAAAGGATTTGTTGCATATTTTGATCATGCAATCAAATAGTGAGCATGCATCTATTACATCAGGACAAACTCAATTTGAAGAAGGAAGTACATTTATTTCAATGTACAGATGAAAAGGATGTGATATAGATGAGAGGCTGTTTTGCCTAAACGCAGCCCCGGAGTTTTTCCATCAGAGTTTTCAAACTAAAACGGGGCCATTGCCGTTTTAGCAGCTCTGAAACTCCAGAGCAGTGTGGGAACTGGATATGAAGGTGACTCGGGAGGAGGAGGCTTCACAGCGAATCACTGAATTGACAGCTGACAGCAACAGAGAGGAAACAGACTTAAAGTTTGACAGCAATAACATGATTGGCTGATTGAGATTGTATTGGATCGCCGTAAACCATTCAACAGTCCGCTGATTAGAAGAGGTGGGGAGAGTGAAGGGGAGTTTTGAAGGAATGAGATACAGAGACAGTCCTACTGATGGAAGTTGCGCTCCGCTTCATCACTATTGTTGTTGTCGTTGTGGGGAAGTAGCCATTTAATGATGTTGCATGTTCCTCGCACGTCAAATATTCAACAAAAACAAGTTGCCCAAAGATAATAACTTGCATCGGCACTCATGCAGCATTCGGGGCTTTACACTGCCCAAGACAATTGTGATTGGATTAAAGCAATGCAAACAAGCCAGAGCATTTCCTCATACATCAGAGAGATAATGTGTGCAGACACAGTGACACAGCAGTGTTCAGGTCTGGTTATGCAAGACTGAAGTTTGCCTCGCTGAAAAGAAGATGTGTGTCTATAGCATTAAGTATGTTCACTGGAAGCCAAACATAGTTTTGACATCTTGGGGAGCTCAAACCTATCACCAGGCTGTTAACATATTTAAACTCGATAATGGGTCATTTGTCAGTGCTAATTTGTTATGCAAATTTCCTCATCAAGCTTCCAAACAAGATTAGCTTGGTGAAAGCCAAGTACAATGTAAACCGCAGTGACAAGTTCCTCCTTTCTGCCGGAGCGATGGGCATGAGTCAATACTGGCTGCCTCTGATTCCAACAGGAAACAGGGACAGTCCTCAATGCTGCTTTTATTTACTCCCATCTGTTTTTTTGTAATGAAATGCTGCTGCCACAGTTTGTTTCCTTGCAGGTGGTGAGTCCCATTATAATGAATTTTTTTCTTTTTAATTCTATATCGCTTTGTTTTTAACAATGTTTCCTGTCTTTATCGCAGCATGTCATTTTGTTTAATTTTTACCTCCCACTGTGAGTCATAACATCACGGCTGTTTGGATTCCCAGGTTATGATCTCTTATTTCAAAGCCTTTTCTATAGTAAAAAGTGTTTTCACTCGTCAGAAGCCGTCACGATACAATAAATGCGTCTTTGATTAGAAGTTTTTGAGTAGTTTATGGAAAAGAAGGTAGGAAGTCAAAGGGTCCATGGGAGGATCTTTTGTTATCATAATACTTGAATGGCTATCTTTGAGCCCTCTGATGACAATTCAGCCTCTCGGGGACGCAGACATTATTTTGGGGCTGCCAATGTAGACGGTGGATTTCTAGGCCAAACCTTTTATCATCCTATCACTGTGCAGTTTCAGTCGTTTTTTTTATTTGAACATTTCACCACAAAAAACACAAACAGCGAAATTTTTGTAAATGTTGGGTCTGAACAAGGTTTTGGCTTATTGCTTTTATAAGCTATCGGCACATAAATGCATATAAATTAAATGAAGCCGATAGCCAATGCATTTCAGTATTTCATTCAATGTGTTCCACCTCGTTTGCTCTCCACAGGGAGTCTCTACATCAGGGTAACAATATAGACTGCTCAAACGTGGTCAAACTAGAAACAGAAACCAGAGGCGCCTACTGATTCTACATATTTACATGCAGGAACTGTTCATAGAGATTCCTTGAATCGTGAGCAAAATATTTCAGCAGAGAAAACCCTGATTTAAATGTAGGCAAGTTTTTTTCTTTTATTCATACAGTAAAAAAGCTTGACACAAGCATACATTTTTAATAAATCAACTGTCAATGAAGTCCTCATGAATACATTTGATGCGCTGATGCATTATTTACAATACGATGCTCTTTGTATTAGAAGATGTATGAGGATCAAATATCTGTGGGTTTCGGAATTACTGTTAGTTCACCACCATACTGAAAAGACAGGAAACTATAAGTAATGTTCATGTTTGTCGCTGGAAAGAATTCCCAATTGCATATGTACAATTTAAACGATGCAATTACAATTTCTAAACAGAACATGAGTTCAAAATGTTTCGAGAAAATAACACATTTGCATGGGGTGCATAATATTCCTCTTGAGACTAGAGGCCGGTATGCCATATAAAAAGGGGGAGAGGACAAGTTAGAAAACATCTGGAAGGAGGAAGGCGACAAGGAGACGAGTTAGGAGTTATAAGGGCATCTGTTTGGCTCTCCTTCCTTCTGCGGCCTCACTTGGAGCCGAATCTTTCCTTCTTCCTTTTCTGGCATCTTTATCCGAGAAAGACAGATGGATTTGCTTCTCCCTGGATACGCCCTCAATCACACTCACACACAGACACACACACACACAAACACACACATTTCTCCCTCTCTCTCTCTCTCTCTCTCTCTCTCTCTCTCTCTTTCTCTCTCTCTCTCGGTCTCTTCTTCTTTCCTCTTTCTTTCTCTCTGTTTGTCTCCCTCTAATTCCCATGCATGCATGTATACACACACAAACACACACACACACAAACAAACAATGGCGAGTAACACACAACCGAAGGCACAAATAACTTACAGAACGCAGGCATTGTGACTTTGACAAACAAATAGACTCCAGCGGGTACAAACTCATACACTCAGCGCTTGGAAGATGGACAGCTGCGCAAATATACGAGGCCCCTCATTCTGGGGATCTGAATGGCGCTCTAACCACAACAGCAAATATTTCCCCTGCTGTCATCTTCTCTATTTTCTCTCCCTTACTCATCGGAAGCATGCCCAGGAAGTGGCAGGAGATGTTCGGCAGCTTCAGGATCCAACGCATCCCTCTTTCCCCCCCCCCCGCATTTCCCTCCTCTACCTCCAGGAGCCAGATGCTGATTGAGAGTGGGGGAGTGGTGGTGGTGGTGGTGGTGGCGGTGGCGAGGTGGGACCCTACCTGTTCCCCGGGGAAGATGAAATGTAAATTTTGCGACGTGGGCTCATTTGCTGCAGTCTGGAGCTGTCTGATAGGACCTGACTGGAGGCTTATTTGATTAGCTTAATTCCATCCTCGCGTGGACCACCACGGCAACGTTCCTGGAACATTTGTTCGAGCATTAGTCCCACAGTTAATGAACAATTTGTTCCGTTGAGCAACGAACCGCACGAGCAACAGTGAGTCGTCCGTGAACTCTGTGAGAGGGGTTGCAGAGTTGTGACACCTGCCCAAAAAAATTTGATTGTGAGTGTAAAAAAGTGGGGCCTTATTAATTTTTCTGTGCTCAGATGATGGAATAAACGGCCTTGTTAATTTCTCTATGTTCGGGTGATGCCTTAATTTGACGGCTCGTGCAGTTTTGTGTTATCTCAGCGCCCCGCTGTGAATTGTGATTACTTGAGAAACGCATCACATTTTGTCCACTCCTGTTCAGACATGTTGATTTTCCTTCCCTGGTCAACATACAGTGTTTTATCTGACTTTATATGTTGCATATAAAGAGGTGTGGACAAAAGGCAGAGGCCTGAGCAGCCTCTCAGCACGAGCTCCGACATGACTTGTGATGAAGTCATTCCACTCTCACCTAACACGGTGCATCTTTCACACCCTCTCCATATGTTACAGTGCAGCATACATCTCCACGTGAAAAACGGCATGAGTCACAACATTGTATGAACAGCAGCAGGGACAATCAAACATGAGGGAACAGTGCATCACAACCACACACACTACAGAGCGTGACAGTAAAATACAGCCATTTGACAAAATATTAATTTAAATAATAGATCCTTTTGAATGGCATCCTACTGTCTGGTTTTACAACTCATTTTCATCTGAATCTTTGAATTGAGTTTAGTCTCAAAAGATCGTTTAATTTCATTTCATTTAAACGACCATTTCCTAACATTTTTCATATATCTTAATGATAATGTTTTTTTGCACAAATCAAAAATGCACAAAACCATCTACTGAAATAGTAATAGAGAGTTTAAATATAAACTCTCTATTACAGTAATGTGATAGTAAGATCTGATGTTTTAAATTGCTGCAAGTATCACATGCCAGCAGGTGCGATACAGCGGGTTGACGTCATTCTGCTTTAAAAAGGCTGACAGGGAGAAGATGGAGTTTCAGCGGAATAAATTAAATGCAATTATATGATAATGATTAGATTGCGTGTACATTATTTGAGTGGAAAGTATATTAAAATCAAAACCTTAGCCTAGCTGATCGAACAGTGAATGAAATACAACCCAGGTTGAGTGGCACATCAAAATGAAACACTGAAACACTGGTTTGTAACAGCTATGAATCTCTGTGAGGGACTAAGTTATCATGACAACATTCGTCTGTACAATGATGATTGAGATGGTACAGTAGAAAAGTTATGACAGTGTTCAGATGATAAATTCATCAGATGTAAATCTACACATACTGTATATGATCGGCCACAGAGCAGCCACTGAAATGAATCAGAAAGAAATGTTGTGTGGGAATGACGAAACAAAAGTAATGGAGACATCGTTTCAGTTTTACTGGCACATTTAAGACTGTGTATAAGAGCTGAGTTGCATTTCCCATGTTGGTAAATTATAATTATATTGTTTAACTGCAGCCAACAAGAACACATTATAAGACTAAGGAGGGAGTTGTGCTGTCAAATCATTTCTTTGTTTCTTCTTAGCATCAGATCACATTTAAGATTCAAATGAGTTCAAAAGCTGCAGATTTCAGCTGTTATTGACAACAAGACATGAACCTAAAGTAGCCCATAGGTAGGTGTTCTCCTATAATATTGTGGATTAATCAGATATTTGAATATTGAAATTAATCCTCACCTTATAATGATCAGTTCATTTTGTTAATGAAATATCTGGAGCCCTCCTCTCTCAGTCCAAAGCCATGTAGATTGGCGTAAGGTTAAATGAAGACTCTTAATTGACTATAGGTGTGAATATGTTTTTTTTTTTTGTCTCTTTATGTTTGCCCTGTGATGCGCTGGCAGCTGCAGGATGTACGTACCCTATCGCTCGCCCAATGTCAGCTGAGAGTGGCTCCAGCCCCCACCCACCACCCTCAAACAATACGCATGTATAGATCATTAAAGGATGGAGATTTGGAACCTCCTCTTACAAGGAGTATGAGGAGGACTAAACAGCTGGCTACCCAACAGACTAATCCAAACCAAAATAATGCATTAAATATGTGTATTTGAATTACTGGATGTGCCCCATTTAACTTTTAACGAAACTCAACTGCTATAACCATACGAAATGTCAATAGCAGTTAAATTGTCAGTGTTTGTCTGAAGCAACACATTAGATGAGAGATGCTAATATAAAGTGGTACATCACTGACTTAATACACCTTTAAAACATAATGTTATTTAACATGGTAACGTCAGGTTACCTCAGGTTCTGTGTGTCTTCAGGTTGGCTGTTTTTTCCCAGTGACTTTGTAGCCTCCGGGCTTCTCTCCAGACCAGATTACACTCTCACCTTTTAGTCCAGCGCTATCATATTTGTAGTGTGTACAAATGTCAACCCTGTCTTGTGGCCATCTTCTCCTCTTACCTTCACCGTAGGATATCCAATCTCCTACAGCCAGAGCGCTCACATAGGTCCAGTCTCGCAACAGCTGTCGGTTGTGCTGCTGTTGAGCAGAAGAAAGACAATTTAGGTGCACAGCAAGACAGACGTGCAGTACTGGACTTTCAATGATGTTATATTATGTGTTTGAATAAATAACCTGTTTGACTTCTTTTTTTTCAGTGATTTGTCTGTAAAACAACATTTCAGTCGTGTCTTTTTTTTGTCATTGATACTGCATGTGGATTTTATCACAGTAAGTGTGATGCTGCTGCCATCTCATCATTGTGTCGTCTATCTCGATGGTTGGTGACGAACATGTTTTGTCACAATTTTCGTTAATGAAATTAACTCAAATTAATTAATCACATATCCACGTGGCCACACAACAGCACCATGGTCTTTAGAACTAAGTGATACTTTCTTTCTCTACCCTCGATTTATCTCTCTCCTGTCTCTGCCACTCAACTTCTGTCCATGTGTTGCTCTCTCTCTCTCTCTCCCTCTCTCTCCCTCGCTCTGCCCTTCCTCCTCTGGCCTGCCACGCTCTCATTTGTCACATTTACAATGAAAACATCCAAATTTACAGATGCTATCAATTAATCACCTCCGCTCTAATTACAATCCAATTAACCTCTGTTTCCACGCGCCATGCTGCGGGACAGCTAGCACCCTCCCTACTCAATCACACCGCTCAGAGAGAGACAGACCGAGAGACGGGGAGCGAGCGAGAGCGGAAAGTGAGAGTGAGATTTAATGGAAGAAAAACTAAGCCCGACGTGGAGCGAGATACTGTAGATGGAGACATAGATAAATTGCATGACACCCAGGTCCACATACTGAAGATCTTGAATAGGTTTTTGTTTTCTGATTTAGTCTTGGCCCAGTTTTTACACTTGAGGGAAACGACACGATTAAACCTACATAATATTTTAGAGAATGTATGTAGTGCTTCCAGCTCGGTGGAGGCAGCTTGTGGAAACTTTCACGTTTCAACAAGATAACGCCCCGTGCTAAACGAGATCCACGAGATACTGACAAAAATTTTGCTGGTCTGCACAGAGAATTGACCTCAACTCCAACACACATTTTTTGGATGAGCTGCAACACAAACAATGAAGCAACGATACTCAGCCTGAATGCATGCATACACCATACACCACACATAGATGTACCAAAGACTGAGAGAAGAGGAGCTGAGAGAGGAAGCAGACTGTTGAGGAGAAAATAATCAGAGGAGAAGAAAAAACATTAAGGCTCAGCTCAAGAGCTGATGTCTCAGCGGAGGATCACAGGTGTGACTTGTGCTGAGACAAAGAAAGAAGGGGAAGCTAGAGGAAGGCAGAGAGAGAGAGGTAGACGAGGACGGGAGGGAAGGATGAAGAGCTGCTGCCGCTGTTGTCAGGAGGATTGAAGAAAGTGGAAGGATGTGTCCATTACAGACGAGACTGTTCTCCTGGTCCTGGGGGAAACCAGGCTGTCACCATGAACCACCTGTGTATGAGTCTGTAGAAGTGTGTGTGGTGTCTATATGCGCACACACACACGCACACTTAATACGCCGAAGTATCCACTCAAACACGTACACGTTTGTATTACTGTGCTTACACAAACACATAGCTGACATCCATAAGGAATACACACAATAACTGTCAACAACCTCACCTGTGCAAAGACATGCACGTGTAGGCCTACTGTACTTAGATGCACACACATGCACCATGCGAACATTAACATCATGTACGTGTGCGCACATGAAATAGGAAAGGGGACACACATACATGGACACGCACACTCAAATCCAGCTCTAACACAGATGGATATACACTACCACTGTTAGCAGCTCTGGATTTACAGTGGCCCGTCAGACTTCAGCTTTTAATGCCATGTGGGGCCTGATTTACAGCTCTGCCCCAGGGCCCCAATCGGCTTTCAATTAGCAGGTGAGCTGCAGCCCTGTTCCCAATCAATAGCCCAGTACAAGGCAGGCTGCCGGCACCAACGGGCCCCCAGCTTGGAGCGAGGAGATAGGAGGAGGAGGAGGAGGAGGAGGAGGAGGAAGGGATGGGAGCTGAGGTGGTATCATGCCGGGCTGCTGGGCCCGTGGGCTGTTGGAAGGGGTGAGACCTGTCACTTCCTCTCTTTCCACACATGCACACAAACACACAGCAAGGATGACATCGAGGGAACAAAAGTGTTTGCAAATTCACTCTTCAAATCTTCCTTGTTTTTTTAAACAAGGAAAAACCAGGCTAATGTAATCGACACACTAAGTGAGGAGTATTAATGCACTGCTGGCAACCTTGGAGGAGGAAGCTGCCCTCCAGTCCAGCTCAGGAAATAAAAGCAGTATTTATCAGTGACTCAGGCTGGGGGACTTAGAAGAAAGAAAACTGGCTACATGCAAGTTCAATTTCATAACTTGGATTACATAAATTCCACAAATAGAGGTTTCGGGATTTATTCATTGAGCAAAGACAGTTTTAAAATCTGCAGTTCAGTTGGGCAAAGGAAATAAAAAAAGGATTGTTGCTCATAATAATCTCTCTGTACAGAGATAGTTTCACATGTTTCTTCAACGGTGTTTCCTGGTTGAAGGGTCTTCCTCAACACAAGTGACAGTATCTTCAAAGTAGACGATTAATCTTCTTTTCAAGAAGACACTTGAAAGTGATTCGGATGAATTAGACACAAGTGAATTTGTCTCCCTAAAGCTCAACTGTTTTACTGTCAAGACTACCGATTTAAAGAGAGATAACAGAATGAAATAATTATGAGATGGACTTTTTTGGCAGGAGATCTTTAATAGATCTCTGCTGCGTCTATCCAGGGACATCAATAAAATCAACATGAGACTCAAATTCAGGCGATATACACACCACTACCTTTTCGTTTAAAAAAAAGCATTAACTCTGCTACAGATAAGCTGGCGTCCACCGGGTTCTGCAGTTTTAGAGCCGCCTAAACTGAGAAGTTTGGAAACACTGCTGGGCCTGTCTTAGTTTTAAAACTTCAGAGCTGCCTTTTAGCCTGGAGGGGCTGACACAGAAATATTTGGAAACAATGACGTAGACGTTCACAGCCGCTTGCTGATTGGGTCTTTTCTGTCACGCTGTAGCCTTCGCTTATTCGTCAGGTTCCTATCACATGACCTGTGAAACAACTGGCATCATCCTCAGCTACCAGTGTAGAATGCAATATGAATAATCAATTACAAGCATTTCTGACCCTGTTGTCTTTGTTAACAGCTCTTGTGCAGTTAAATACTGCATTTCACAATGATACAACTGTTTAGTTTGTTAAGAGACAAGATATTATTTGAGCGATCTATGTTCACCAACAGGTGCATTCTCATAAAAAGTGAGTGGTCACGTCATCTGCTATTTAAGCCATGTATGGTAGGGGATTAAAACTGATATGAAATCGTTGTAGTATAGCAGGACATTTTAATGATCCTGCAATATTTTTTACCAGGCACACACACACAAATATGCATCTAGCTGTCAAAGCCACACCCTCATCAACACTCCGGCTCAGTCCAACTCCACAGAGAGGAGGCACAAGCAGAGGAAAATTAAGTGTTTCAATTCTTATCCACCTCTCTGAGACACCATCGCATGGCAAAATAGCCAAGTCATTTTAATTAGACCCACAGAGCACCACATGCACATTGGTCCCCTAAAAGGGAAAAATCCCATTCCCCTTCCCGAACAGCGAGCGAGGGGGGGATCTGCCAAAGCAGGCGACTTGGCACAGAACCGGCTCTGAATAACAGCAGAATAACAGACCGCCATTTTTACATCATTGCCGAACTTGATTGTCAGGAGAGCAAGTTACAACCAGCGATTTCCTGTCTCTGTTTTATTTATTTGTGCATATCGTTTTTTCCTCTTGTGTGTTTTCTAACATTGTGCTGCTAACAAAGGGATCGTGGTGGTGCACAGAGAGGTTAGAGATTGAAAGGCACTGAGGAGGAGGAAGAAGAAGAAGAAGAAGAAGAGGAGGAGTGGGCGGAGAGGAGCTTTGGGGTTACTGGAGTGACACGGGTGTCTTTGAAGGCGCCACAGTAGGAGGGGCTGGCAAGGTGGAGGGGGTTGGGTTGATAGGGGAGAGCTGGAAGAGATAACCGGGTCCCTTCCAACACCCTGCTCCTCTGCTCCGCTCCCTGCGCCAGTTTTATCAGAGGGGGGCAATGAGGGTCTTTGAAGGCATCTCAGTAGGAGGTGCCTGATTGTGTATGTGTGTGTGTGTGTGTGAATATGTGTATGTGGAATGGGGTTTTATACAGATATGTGTGCAGATGTAGAGCATTAATATTAGGCATGCATATGTGTTCTATGTGTTTGTGTGTGTGTGTGTGTGTGTGTGTGTGTGTGTGTGTGTGTGTGTGCGTGCGTGTGCCTGTGTGTCTGTGTATGTGTGTGTGTGATGGAAAAGCAGCCACTACACTAAATCTTACTCTGAGTAGTGGCGAGGCAGCGCTATGTAGAGCTGCTGGAAGGCAGAGAGACAGGCAGCTCTTCCCTACACACATCTCTGTTCAAAGGCGCCATCAAAGTCTGGCAGAAATGTCAGTGCTGCAGGCAGGGGACCGGCCTCTGAATGTCAGTCCTTCTCAGGTCAACACGAGAGCCAGCCTGCCTCGCACAGACAGAGAAGAGGAGGAGGAGGAGGAGGAGAGGAGTGGGGCGCTAGATGAAGATTAAAAGTGAAAACACAGGGACAGTGATTAGGGAGGGGGGCTTGATAAAAAATGATGGAGAAAAGAAAAGAGCAAGATGAAATTTCCCAGAGTGAAGAGTGTGATAAAGAAATAAGACGGAGATTATAGGGTGAAAAATAACAGAGCAGATAAGAGTCCCGAAAATGTTGGGTTTGGACATTTGTGGCAAGTTTCTTTCACTCTATCAGGAATGAGGATGTCAAGTGACTTCAGGCCAGAGATCTACGGGGGAGGACTTTGACTGAGAGGTTTGATAAGGAAATAAACATAAAAAGTAAAGCAAAGCGCATGAAAAAAAAACATCGTTTCATCTGTATGCATCTCAAACAGAGGGATACACTCACAGAGAGACAGATATAATAACAGGCACAGACGAGACAGAGAGGGAGAGGTGCACTCGTACAGCACACACACACACACACACACAGGTGATTGTCCCAGTGCAGGCCATGAGGAGCCTGTCAGATTACAGGAGGGTAATTGAATGGTAAGGGGAGCAGACAACACATCTAGCACAGCCGGACTCCAGAGGCGGCTTCCACCATACCAGAGCTCAGGGGAAATTCAGGGCCCACTTAATAGTGAATTGGAGATGGGACATTGTGTGTGTGTGTGTGTGTGTGTGTGTGTGTGTGTGTGTGTGTGTGTGTGTGTGTGTGTGTGTGTGTGTGTTCGTTTTGGTAGGTGTGGGACAAAGGAGAGCACCCATGACAGCAACGAAAATGGTTACTAAAAATCTAAAAACGACTGATTTGAGAAACAAAGGAAAAAGGGAAAAAAAGAAAGAATGAATGGAGTAGATGATTGGAGAGGAGATTTAGAGCTGGGGGGTGAAGAGAAGGCAAAGAGGCTGAAAGAAGAAGAGTGAAATGCAGGGGCG